>NC_069504.1:870085655-870685655 GCF_027579735.1 Bombina bombina
GATTAGACTTTGTTTGGCAGCTGCAGATGGATTGACGTGAGACTGTTTAATGGGTGGCAGTTTTATTTGCCTTTTATAATCAAGATGGTCCTGATGAAACCAGTCATTTGCAGGTTTGTCAGTTAATTTACTGTTCTTCATATTTTTCATATTTCTGTTTGGCAATAGAGGGGGTAAAAAGTGCTTCTGCATCATTTTCTCCTCTTTGACAGTAGGTTCTTTAGCTAGGACAGGTTGGTTTGTGAGGTATTGCTTCATTCCTCCTTGTTTCACTGCCCTTTTAGGATCAAGAGTTTTATATTTGTTCTCATCAGTTTGCTTCTGCAAAAATGATGTCCAGTTAAAATCAAAAGGGTTTTGTTTTCTTTTATATCCAAATCCATTTAGTTCCTTAGAACAATTCTCATTTACCATATACTTAGATAGGAGGTCCAGATGTGATCCACTAGGTTCCGTTGCCGGGACTTGGCTTTTGCGAGGAAACCAGTAAGATGAACCATATGGGAATTCTGAACCTTCTTTTGCTTTTTGTGCATTTGGCTTTACCTTCTGGCTGAATCCCTTGTTCAGTGATACATTATAAATATCTGAAAGATCACCAAAGTATGGTATAATGGTGATGGGGGGAAGAACAACGTCCTCAGGTAAACGCCAGTCACGTGTAGCATATCTGCTAGGAGGAGTATATCCACCAGGCATGGCTGCTTCAATCACTCTTCAGCAATTTGAACAAATATCACTGAGTGTAAACACTGTTAACTGTCCTAAAAGGCAACATTCTATTAACACATCATCAACCAGGTGCTTATGTCTATCACTATGGCAACAAAATATTTTGAGACAACAACTGAAACTGATTCCTTAAAGGGACATTAAACACTTTGAGATGGTAATATAAAAAGATAAATTGTATATATAAAACAACTCTGCAATATATTTTCATTATTTATTTTGTCCCTTTTCCTGTAATTCCATTCTGAAATTGTGAGCTTTTCAGTTCCTGTTAGAAATGGAAGTGCAGAACTCGGTTAAATCCAGCACAACCATTGGCTGCACACTCTAGTGACCTATTTATAACTGACCCTAATTGACCACAGCAGAGAAGGTAACACAAGTTACAAAATGGCAGCTCCCAGTGTTTTATAGACACTAAGGCCTAGATTTGGAGTTTGGCGTTAGCCGTGAAAACCAGCGTTAGAGGCTCCTAACGCTGGTTTTAGGCTACCGCCGGTATTTGGAGTCACTCAAAATAGGGTCTAACGCTCACTTTTCAGCCGCGACTTTTCCATACCGCAGATCCCCTTACGTCAATTGCGTATCCTATCTTTTCAAAGGGATTTATCTAACTCCGGTATTTAGAGTCGTTTCTGAAGTGAGCGTTAGACATCTAACGACAAAACTCCAGCCGCAGGAAAAAAGTCAGTAGTTAAGAGCTTTCTGGCTAACGCCGGTTTATAAAGCTCTTAACTACTGTGCTCTAAAGTACACTAACACCCATAAACTACCTATGTACCCCTAAACCGAGGTCCCCCCACATCGCCGACACTCGAATAATTTTTTTTAACCCCTAATCTGCCGACCGCCACCTACGTTATCCTTATGTACCCCTAATCTGCTGCCCCTAACACCGCCGACCCCTGTATTATATTTATTAACCCCTAATCTGCCCCCCTCAACGTCGCCTCCACCTGCCTACACTTATTAACCCCTAATCTGCCGACCGGACCTGAGCGCTACTATAATAACGTTATTAACCCCTAATCCGCCTCACTAACCCTATAATAAATAGTATTAACCCCTAATTTGCCCTCTCTAACATCGCCGACACCTAACTTCAATTATTAACCCCTAATCTGCCGACCGGAGCTCACCGCTATTCTAATAAATGGATTAACCCCTAAAGCTAAATCTAACCCTAACACTAACACCCCCCTAAATTAAATATAATTTTAATCTAACGAAATTAATTAACTCTTATTAAATAAATGATTCCTAATTAAAGCTAAATACTTACCTGTAAAATAAATCCTAATATAGCTACAATATAAATTATAATAATATTATAGCTATTTTAGGATTAATATTTATTTTACAGGTAACTTTGTATTTATTTTAACCAGGTACAATAGCTAAAATAGTTAAACTAATTACAAATTTACCTGTAAAAGAAATCCTAACCTAAGTTACAATTAAACCTAACACTATACTATCAATAAATTAATTAAATAAACTACCTACAATTACCTACAATCATCCTAACACTACACTATCAATAAATTAATTAAATACAATTCCTACAAATAAATACAATTAAATAAACTTGCTAAAGTACAAAAAATAAAAAAGAACTAAGTTACAAAAAATAAAAAAATATTTACAAACATAAGAAAAATATTACAACAATTTTAAACTAATTACACCTACTCTAAGCCCCCTAATAAAATAACAAAGCCCCCCAAAATAAAAAAATGCCCTACCCTATTCTAAATAACTAAAGTTCAAAGCTCTTTTACCTTACCAGCCCTAAACAGGGCCCTTTGCGGGGCATGCCCCAAGAAGTTCAGCTCTTTTGCCTGTAAAAAAAAAACATACAATACCCAAGCCCCCCAACATTACAACCCACCACCCACATACCCCTAATCTAACCCAAACCCCCCTTAAATAAACCTAACACTAATCCCCTGAAGATCTTCCTACCTTATCTTCACCATACCAGGTTCACCGATCCGTCCTGAAGAGCTCCTCCGATGTCCTGATCCAAGCCCAAGCGGGGGGCTGAAGAGGTCCATGATCTGGATGAAGTCTTCATCCAAGCGGGAGATGAAGAGGTCCATGATCCGGATGAAGTCTTCTATCAACGGCATCTTCAATCTTCTTTCTTCCGGATCCATCTTGCAGACCTCCTACGCGGAACATCCTGCTGGCCCGACGGACTAACGACGAATGACGGTTCCTTTAAGGGACGTCATCCAAGATGGCGTCCCTCGAATTCCGATTGGCTGATAGGATTCTATCAGCCAATCGGAATTAAGGTAGGAATATTCTGATTGGCTGATGGAATCAGCCAATCACAATCAAGTTCAATCCGATTGGCTGATCCAATCAGATTGAGCTCGCATTCTATTGGCTGATCGGAACAGCCAATAGATTGCGAGCTCAATCTGATTGGCTGATTGAATCAGCCAATCGGATTGAACTTGAATCTGATTGGCTGATTCCATCAGCCAATCAGAATTTTCCTACCTTAATTCCGATTGGCTGATAGAATCCTATCAGCCAATCGGAATTCGAGGGACGCCATCTTGGATGACGTCCCTTAAAGGAACCGTCATTCGTCGTTAGTCTGTCGGGCCAGCAGGATGTTCCGCGTCGGAGGTCTGCAAGATGGATCCGGAAGAAAGAAGATTGAAGATGCCGTTGATAGAAGACTTCATCCGGATCATGGACCTCTTCAGCTCCCGCTTGCATGAAGACTTCATCCGGATCATGGACCTCTTCAGCCCCCCGCTTGGGCTTGGATCAGGACATCGGAGGAGCTCTTCAGGATGGATCGGTGAACCTGGTATGGTGAAGATAAGGTAGGAAGATCTTCAGGGGCTTAGTGTTAGGTTTATTTAAGGGGGGTTTGGGTTAGATTAGGGGTATGTGGGTGGTGGGTTGTAATGTTGGGGGGCTTGGGTATTGTATGTTTTTTTTTTACAGGCAAAAGAGCTGAACTTCTTGGGGCATGCCCCGCAAAGGGCCCTGTTCAGGGCTGGTAAGGTAAAAGAGCTTTGAACTTTAGTTATTTAGAATAAGGTAGGGCATTTTTTTATTTTGGGGGGCTTTGTTATTTTATTAGGGGGCTTAGAGTAGGTGTAATTAGTTTAAAATTGTTGTAATATTTTTCTTATGTTTGTAAATATTTTTTTATTTTTTGTAACTTAGTTCTTTTTTATTTTTTGTACTTTAGCAAGTTTATTTAATTGTATTTATTTTTTGGAATTGTATTTAATTAATTTATTGATAGTGTAGTGTTAGGTTAATTGTAGGTAGTTTATTTAATTAATTTATTGATAGTATAGTGTTAGGTTTAATTGTAACTTAGGTTAGGATTTCTTTTACAGGTAAATTTGTAATTATTTTAACTATTTTAGCTATTGTACCTGGTTAAAATAAATACAAAGTTACCTGTGAAATAAATATTAATCCTAAAATAGCTATAATATAATTATAATTTATATTGTAGCTATATTAGGATTTATTTTACAGGTAAGTATTTAGCTTTAATTAGGAATAATTTATTTAATAAGAGTTAATTAATTTCGTTAGATTACAATTATATTTAACTTAGGGGGGTGTTAGTGTTAGGGTTAGACTTAGCTTTAGGGGTTAATCCATTTATTAGAATAGCGGTGAGCTCCAGTCGGCAGATTAGGGGTTAATAATTGAAGTTAGGTGTCGGCGATGTTAGGGAGGGCAGATTAGGGGTTAATACTATTTATTATAGGGTTAGTGAGGCGGATTAGGGGTTAATAACTTTATTATAGTAGCGCTCAGGTCCGGTCGGCAGATTAGGGGTTAATAAGTGTAGGCAGGTGGAGGCGACGTTGAGGGGGGCAGATTAGGGGTTAATAAATATAATATAGGGGTCGGCGATGTTAGGGCAGCAGATTAGGGGTACATAGGGATAATGTAAATAGCGGCGGTTTACGGAGCGGCAGATTAGGGGTTAATAATAATATGCAGGGGTCGGCGATAGCGGGGGCGGCAGATTAGGGGTTAATAAGTGTAAGGTTAGGGGTGTTTAGACTCGGGGTACATGTTAGAGTGTTAGGTGCAGACGTAGGAAGTGTTACCGCATAGCAAACAATGGGGCTGCGTTAGGAGCTGAACGCGGCTTTTTTGCAGGTGTTAGGTTTTTTTTCAGCTCAAACAGCCCCATTGTTTCCTATGGGAGAATCATGCACAAGCACGTTTTTGAGGCTGGCCGCATCCATAAGCAACTCTGGTATCGAGAGTTGAAGCTGCGTTAAAAATGCTCTACGCTCCTTTTTTGGAGCCTAACGCAGCCTTTATATGGACTCTCAATACCAGAGTTATTTTTATGGTGCGGCCAGAAAAAAGCCGGCGTTAGTTTTTCGGGTCGTTACCGACAAAACTCCAAATCTAGCCGTAAAACTTTACACTTATTTTGTCACTTTTTAAACAACTAATGAAACTTTAAAAAATACATCTACATGCTAGTAATGGACTAATCTTTTCTTTGAATGCATCATTCTATCTAGCATGTATTTAGTGTTTAATGTCCCTTTAAAATACTGATATACCTATATATTAGTTTAAAATAAATAACATTTTCTATTTAAAAAAAAAAAAAAAAACAGTTTCTGTCATATTGTCACTGCAAAATATTTTGTTTTAATTTATATATTGTTTAATATGTGTAGCCAAACAACTTTTCATTATACTTTAAATATGTATTTTGCCCCCTTTCCCTGTAATTTTAATGTGATAAATTGCGGCATTCAATTCTAAGTACTTAAAGTGCACATGGCAGGCTTCACATTCCTAATCCTGCTACATATCTGTCCCTAAATAGCTTCAGCAGAAATGAAAAGATTACAAAGTGCAAAACAATTAAGATTATGCTAACAAAATGGTTGTGGCTAGCTGTTTCTACTCCTCATATGCCTAGTGGAAGGTAGAGTTTGGCTATTGAAAAATAATTGCAGAAAACAAGTTACTAATGCATTCAAAACATTTTCACACTCACCTAATATTCATTTATTGCAGGATCTGCAGATAAATCTTGTAATTCCAAAATGTTTACTGTTCCTTTAAATCAGATTAATATTATCTATAAAATTAGATACTGTGCAAATGCAAAATCATTATTTATGTACAGAAGTTCCATAATAAAATAAATAAGAGGCACAATTTTGAAAACTTTATTCTATTTTCATTATGGTGATACTTGTTCAATCTTATAGTTCTATTACTGTCATACATCTGTGATTCTAAACTTGGCATCAGGACAGTTAGGGGATGCCATAACCCAAAGCTCTCAAAATTAGGCCTAAATAGAAAATATGACTAATTGCCCAAAGTAACTTTCTATTTACATTAAAAAGGCTTTAGTGAAACACATCAGATTACAAGTGGAGCTCTAACTGCAATGAGTTAAAATTAAACTGTTTTCGCTCAGGCTCTAATCTGACAAGGTAAAAAAGCAGAAACTTAGAATTTCTCGTGTGCATTCCCATTTTCCCATATAGAAGACAATGGGGCAAAGTATGAAAAATCCTAATACCCTGCTCACGCAGAAACCTGATCGCATTTTTGCATGTGCACTTATCCGAAATGAAAATATTAATATTTCACATTCCAATGTCCATCACATACAAGAATATGTTCTATCTATACTATAAACGTGTTTGTAATGCATCTGTCTATGTCACCAATTGCGTAGGCATCCTCAAAGGAATGTTGGCTGCACACGCAGCCAAAAGAATCCACCTGGATGCAGCAATGTGAAGGATTAAGAAAATGGGAGGGTGGATAAAGAATCCACCTTCGGGTTTGCCTACAATGCATCCAGGTGGATTCCAAAAATGGCAGGTAGGTTGGTGGAGTCTTTCACCACCCTGCCATTTTCGGAATCCACCTGGATGCAGCGTAGGCAACCACGAATCCTTAAAAAAAAATGCAACTGACCACACAAAATAACTAAAAAACAAATAACCGCCCCCATGAAGTATAACAAAAAAAAATATAACCTCCTGCATGAAGTATTAACAAACACCTAAACCCTTAACCCCCACATCGCAAAATAATAAAGTTATTAACCCCTAATCCGCAAATAACATAATTAAAATATTAACCCCTAAATCCCAACCCCCCACATTGCAATAAACCTATTTAACCTATTAACTTTTAAACCGCCAACCCCCCACATCGCAAACAACCTAATTAACCTATTAACCCTTAAACCACCATACCCCCACATCACAATAACCCTAATTAACCTATTAACCCCTAAACCGCTAAACCCCCACATCACAATAATGCTAATTAATATATTAACCCCTATACTGCCAACCCCCTATAATGCAAATAACTAATTTAATTACTAAGCCCCTAACCTAACCCCCCCTAAATTAACCCCAATTACTACAAAATTACAATTAAAATAAAAAAAATAACATTAAATTACAAAAAATAAAAAAGTCTAACATTACAGAAAAAAATAAACAAAATTATCAAAAATAAATAAAAATTATACCTAATCCCTATGAAAATAAGAAAGCCCCCAAAAATAAAAACACCCCCTAATCTTAAAAGGGCTTTTTGTAGGACATTGCCATAAGTTAAATTGCTCTTTTACCTCTAAATAAGTCCCCCCCTAACAGTAAAAACCCCTCACCCACCTAACCCCCAAAATAAAAAACCTAACACTAAAAATAAATAAACTACTCATTGTCCCTAAAGGGGCATTTGTATGGACATTGCCCTTAAAGGGGCATTCAGCTCTTTTACTGCCCTAAAAGGGCAATAAGCACTTTTTCAACACCCAAATAACCCTAATTTAAAAAAAAAAAAAAACACCCCAAAAATTTATATAAAAAAGCCTAAACCTAAGCCCAAATAGGTACTCACTGTTCCTGAAGCGGAGAAGGTCTTCTTCCAGACGGATCTATCATCTTCTATTTTCATCCGGCATTAATGCGGCGCGGAACAGAGGTGTGGAGTTGTGTTCCCGATGCTTGGATGCTCAACGGCGGCAGTTCTCGGTGGCGTAGAGGCTCCTCTTCATGCGATTGTCTGTCGTGCACTGAAGATTTAATGCAAGGCACCCCATATTTATTGGGGTACCTTGCATTCCTATTGGCTGTAATTTTGAAATCAGCCAATAGGATGAGAGCTACTGAAATCTTATTTTATGATTTATACAACCAATAGGATTTTAGTAGCTCTAATCCTATTTGCTGATTTAAAAATTTCAGCCAATAGGAATGCAAGGTACCCTCAAATTGATTGCGGTACCTTGCATTCAAAATTCAGCATCGGGAACATAGCTCCGCACCTCTGCTTCACGTCGCCTTCACTCCAGATGAAGATAGAAGATGATGGATCCGTCTGGAAGAAGACCTTCTCCATCGGACTTCAGGAACAGTGAGTACCTATTTGGGGCTTAGGTTTAGGCATTTTTATGTACATTTTTGGGGTGTTTTTTTTTAGATTAGGGTTTTTTTGGGCATGAAAAAGAGCTGATTGCCCTTTTAAGGGCAGTAAAAGAGCTGAATGCCCTTTTAAGGGCAATGCCCATACAAATGCTTTAATACAGCTTTTTTCAGCTTCTGTCCTCATTTATCCCTAAAATGCTAGATTTAAAAGGACAGTTTAATTTGAAGATAACAAGCTCTAAAATGTAAGTGCATGCAATGGTTCCAAAAGGGGTAAAAAAATTAGTAGATTCTCACTCAGATGCTCTAATAATTGCAGATTCAGAGAAGGACAAGACCAGTAAACCAATTAGGATAGCCTGACAATAGTTTCTGCAAATTCCTAGTCCTTTTCCTCAATAATTTATTACATATTTTCAGGTCCATTTTTAAATTTTCCAATTTCACCACTAAAATGATTGATAAACCCTGAGGCAACACTTTTCTACCTTTCAGCTACTCCATTAAATTTCAAACATACACAAAACTTACATATGCATAACACACACACATATGTGAATATATATATATATATATACCCGATCGGGATTATTGCTGTCCTCCATCTCAGACCCCAAGGATGAAATGGTGCAAATAAAGCAGACTGACACTCACAGTCCCCAGCTGACTGTACTCTGGATTTAACAGCTCCACCACGTGATAGGGGATTTGACGAAGGATTTAAAGTGAAAAAAGATTTTCAGAAATATTCAGACAAATCGTTATCATCTGTCAGACAAAATATAATACTTTAGGGGCATATTTAAGATTGTGCGAGCGGATCATGTCCGCTGCACATTGATAAATGCCGACAGCATATGCTGTCGGCATTTATCATTACAATACCGCCCCCTGCAGATTTGTGGCCAATCGGCCTCTAGCAGGGGGTTTCAATCAACTTGATCATATTCGATCGGTTTAATTTCTGTCGATTTCTGTCCACCGTCTCAGAGCAGACAGACAGGTTATGGAGCAGTGATCTTTAGACCGCTGCTTCATAACTTCTGTTTCCGGCAAGCCTTAGAAACACGGGCATCAAGCTCCATACGGAGCCTGATAAATATGCCCCCAAAAGTAAAAGTATCAAATATTTTTAAAAAGATAGCTTTCTTGTTTACGTGCAACGCGTTCCTCAGTCACTCCTAACCGTTTCATCAGTTCAGTTTAGAGCAGCTCCAAATGAATAAGCATATAAGTAAGATATTATTCTCAACATTAGTATCCCTTTTTTATTTTTATTTTTACAAAAATGAAAAAATAATGTCTGCTTAATATGAAAAAATTCTAGCACTGTCATCATGGTAGTTTTCAGTGCTAGTATAGTGCCTTATCTTATTGATGCTTAAAGCAGTTTACAGGATCTGAAAGGCTCTTATTTATGCCTTAAATACTAAAACTGGAAAACACCTGCACATGTTCGGTTTAATAATATTTAAAGCTAGATGCAAATCCTGAAAGCTAGATGCAAACCCCATGTGTTATACATAAAGTCGCTTTTGGATTTTTTTCAACTCAAAACTTTGGGGTATCAACCCTTGATGCATTCGTAAATGGCTATTACATCCCTTTATATAAAAGCACAAAATGGCATCCTATAATATAAAACGCCAAGTGTGTTTGTCCGAAGCTGTCTTGTGCAGTAGAGACAGCACGAGGACAAACACACCTGGCCTTTGAGTCCCTAGCTGACCTGCTGCAGAAGTGGGCATGGCCGGCGTGAAGGGGGTGTGGTCAGGCGTGAATGGCTTTGAAGGGGGAGTGGTCGGACCTGAAGGAAGCGTGGTCGGCATGAAGGGCCATGAAGGGGGTGTAGCCGGCAGTGAAGGGGGCGTGGCCGGGCACGGTCGCGCGATAGAGAGGGGGAGAGATAGAGAGAGTTGAGAGATAGAGAGGGGGGAGAGAGAGAGAGGAGGGGAGAGAGAGAGGGGAAGAGAGAGGGGGGAGAGAGAGAGGAGAAGAGAGAGGAGGGGAGAGAGAGGGGGGGGAGAGAGAGAGGGGGAGAGAGAGGGGGGGGAGAGAGAGAGAGGGGGGGGAAGAGAGAGGGGGGAGAGAGTGGTTGAGAGAGAGAGCAAAAGAGAGGGGGGAGAGAGAGCGCAAAAGAGAGGGGGAGAGAGCGCAACATAGAGGGGGAGAGAAAGAGAGCGCTTGAGGGGGGAGAAAGAGAGCACAAAAGAGAGGGGGGAGAGAGTGTGCAAAAGAGAGGGGGAGAGAGAGAGAGCAAAAGAGGGGGGAAAGAGAGAGAGCAAAAGAGGGGGGAGAGAGAGAGCACAAAAGAGAGGGGGGAGAGAGCGCAAAAAAGAAGGGGGAGAGAGAGCGCAAAAGAGAGGGGGGAGAGAACACAAAAGAGAGGGGGGAGAGAAAGAGGGGGGAGAGAGGGGGGGGGGGAGAGAGAGAGGGGGAGAGAGAGGGGGGGGAGAGAGAGAGGGGGAGAGAGGGGGAGAGAGGGGGAGAGAGAGAGAGCAAAAGAGAGGGGGGAGAGAGAGCACAAAAGAGAGGGGGGAGAGAGCGTAAAAGAGAGGGGAGAGAGAGCGCGCAAAAGAGAGGGGGGAGAGAGAGAGCAAAAGAGGGGGGGAGAGAGAGCAAAAGAGGGGGAGAGAGAGAGCACAAAAGAGAGGGGGGAGAGAGAGCGCAAAAGAGAGGGGGAAGAGAGCGCAAAAGAGAGGGGGAGAGAGAGCACAAAAGAGAGGGGGAGAGAGAGCGCAAAAGAGGGGGGAGAGAGAGCACAAAAGAGGGGGGGGGAGAGAGAGCAAAAGAGAGGGGGGGAGAGAGAGAGCGCAAAAGAGAGGGCGGATAGAGAGCCCAGAAGAGAGGGGAGAGTGCACAAAAGAGAGGGGGAGAGAGAGCGCAAAAGAGGGGGGGGAGAGAGAGCACAAAAGAGGGGGGAGAGAGAGAGCGCAAAAGAGAGGGGGGAGAAAGAGCGCAAAAGAGAGGGGCAGAGAGAGAGTGCAAAAGAGAGGGGGGAGAGAGAGCACAAAAGAGAGGGCGGAGAGAGAGCCCAAAAGAGAGGGGAGAGAGAGAGCACAAAAGAGAGGGGGAGAGAGAGAGCGCAAAAGAGAGGGGGGAGAGAGAGCACAAAAAAGAGGGGAGAGAGAGAGGGGGTGGAAAGAGCGCAAAAGAGAGGGGGAGAGAGAGAACACAAAAGAGAGGGGGAGAGAGAGAGCGCAAAAGAGAGGGGGAGAGAGAGAGTGCAAAAGAGAGGGGGAGAGAGAGAGCGCAAAAGAGAGGGGGAGAGAGAGAGCTCAAAAGAGAGGGGGGAGAGAGAGAGCTTGAAAGAGAGGGGGAGACAGAGAGTAAAAGAGAGGGGGGAGAGAGAGAGAGCAAAAGAGAGGGGGAGGGAGAGAGCGCAAGGGGTGGGACCACTTTACTGCAAAAAATGGCCCGTGTGAACGAGCTTTAGGACTAGTCACTTTATAATATATATAATAAAGACAATGGGGGATATCTATCACGCCGTCAAATGCAAATATGCTGGAATTCCGCAGCGTAATTGTTGCAAGCTTGATCCGACCTAGTTATCAAAGCCTACAGACCGGCAAAATTTGAAATTTACATATGATCCGCCGGTCTCAATCCGACACAGATCGATACTTACATCATTACAGATGTTCCGAATACTCATTCAGCACTATTTGACATTTTTTCCAAGTTTTCAAATAGTTAACAGGTACACTCCTGGCTATGCCGGCCCAGCGTACCTCGTTTTCAATCTGCCACCCTGGAGGTCGCTGATGCCTTAGGAATCAATGGGAGTCTGAAAGCAGCGAAAGCTTATGTTCGATGCTGCCAGATATCCCTTTGATTTATATGGTAGAAAACAAGTTACATTTACACCTAACACCCTAACATAAGCCCCAAGTATAAACACCCCTAATCTGCCACCCCGACATCGCCGCCACCTACATAATGTTATTAACCCCTATTCCGCCACTCCCCTACCCCGCTGCAACCTAAATAAAAGTATTAACCCCTATCCTGCCACTCCCCGACCCTGCTGCAACCTAAATAAAAGTATTAACCCCTATCCCACCGCTCCCGGACACTGCTGTCACTAAATAAACGTATTAACCCCTAAACCTCTGGCCTCCCATATCATAGGGTCACCCATATGTAATAGCATTACAGAGAATACTGAATCTGATTACTTATTAGCGAGCTCAATATTTTATAATTTCTCTGCTCGCCATTCACAAGAGCAGAGCACTTATAAAATATTGAGCCCGCTGATAAGTAATCAGATTCAGTACTTTCTGTAATGCAATATGGTGCCAGGCAGACCCCAAACATGCCCCAAATAAGTTAAAGTTTAAACCACCTCCGTTTCTCCAGGCCACAGCAGACTCCACATGTGAGGTGCTATCTCAACTGCCCCTTGGAGAGCAGGAATAGTTTTTTAGTGCGCAGTGTCAATCAAATCAATGTGCTGCCACGCTCACTAGAGTGAACATTGCCCCTGCACTTGGCGATTTGGCTCCAGGGCGCACACACATTCGCTCCATAAGATGCATAGACTTTTCCCCTTACTTTTGAGGGGGGAAAAAGTGCGTCTTATGAAGTAAAAAATACGGTAGTTTCAACAGAGATGAAAAGATTACAAAGTGCAAAACAATTAAGATTATGCTAACAAAATGGTTGTGGCTAGCTGTGTCTACTCAAAATATGCCAAGTGGTGGGTAGAGTTTGGCTATTAATAGTGATGTTGCGAACATAAAAATTTGGGTTCGTGAATGGCGAACGCAAACTTCCACAACTGTTTGCGAACGGGCGAACCGGGCGAACCGCCATAGACTTCAATAGGCAGGTGAACTTTAAAACCCACAGGGACTCTTTCTGGCCACAATAGTGATGGAAAAGTTGTTTCAAGGGGACTAACACCTGGACTGTGGCATGCCGGAGGGGGATCCATGGCAAAACTCCCATGGAAAATTACATAGTTGATGCAGAGTCTGGTTTTAATCCATAAAGGGCATAAATAACTTAACATTCCTAAATTGTTTGGAATAACGTGCTTTAAAACATCAGGTATGATGTTGTATCGATCAGGTAGTGTAAGGGTTACACCCACTTCACAGTGACAGACCAAACTCCCCATTTAACGCACCGCAAACAACCGCAAACAGTCCATTTGCACAACCGCAAACTCCCCATTTGCACAAGGTTGGATACCAAGCTAGCCATGTCCTGTTCCATGTCCTCACTGATGTCATTGAAGGTCTCTTCCTCCACCCAGCCAAGTACAACACCAAGGGTCCCCGAAAGGTGACAACAAGCCCCCTGGGACGCCTGCTGTGTTTGGTCTTCCACCTCCTCAAAGCCACCTTCCTCCTCTGACTCCTCTTCTTCAGACTCCTCTCTCTGCATGGCCTCTCTCTGCGTTATTATAAGGTGTGTTAAGTAGTACTATTCCTATCAGTTTAATCCCTGTTACGTCCCCTATCAGGGGACGTGTATATGGCATCGATTTTAGGAACCGGGAGATCGAAAAAGATGCTTGGTCGGTCCTCCTACTTCAAATTTGGGGCACTGCACGTGCACTCTAATGTGCCACCAGATAGGAGTGGTGTGTTAAGTAGTACTATTCTTATCAGTTTAATCCCTGTTACGTCCCCTATCAGGGGACGTGTATATGGAATCGATTTTAGGAACCGTGAGATGGAAAAAGATGCTTGGTCGGTCCTCCTACTTCAAATTTGGGGCACTGCGCGTGCAATCTAATGTGCCACCAGATAGGAGTGGTGTGTTAAGTAGTACTATTCTTATCAGTTTAATCCCTGTTATGTCCCCTATCAGGGGACGTGTATATGGCATCGATTTTAGGAACTGGGAGATGAAAAAAGATGCTTGGTCGGTCCTCCTACTTCAAATTTGGGGCACTGCGCATGCAATCTAATGTGCCACCAGATAGGAGTGGTGTGTTAAGTAGTACTATTCTTATCAGTTTAATCCCTGTTACATCCCCTATCAGGGGACGTGTATATGGCATCGATTTTAGGAACCGTGAGATGGAAAAAGATGCTTGGTCGGTCCTCCTACTTCAAATTTGGGGCACTGCGCGTGCAATCTAATGTGCCACCAGATAGGAGTGGTGTGTTAAGTAGTTCTATTCTTATCAGTTAATCCCTGTTACGTCCCCTATCAGGTAGCAGCGGCCAGAAAAATTGATGTTTGTTTCCCAGGCAGAAAGTGCCCTAAAACATTGCGGCTTGAACCCTAGTTGGTGGCGGATAAGTTATGCAAGTCATCCGGCATTCAGAGATAAATTACAGCAGTGTGTGGACCATTTTTAGCCCAAGGCAGCTCATCTCATCAGGCTCACTGTCAGTCCCTTCAGGATCCATCCCTCATTCATCTTAATAAAGGTGAGGTAATCTAGACTTTTTTGACCTAGGCGACTTCTCTTCTCAATGACAATACCTCCTGCTACACTGAAGGTCCTTTCTGACAGGACACTTGAAGCAGGGCAGGCCAGAAGTTCTATCACAAATTGGGATAGCTCAGGCCACAGGTCAAGCCTGCACACCCAGTAGTCAAGGGGTTCATCGCTCCTCAGAGTGTCGATATCTGCAGTTAAGGTGTGGTAGTCTGCTACCTGTCGGTCGAGTCGTTCTCTGAGAGTGGACCCCGAAGGGCTGTGGCGATGCGTAGGACTTAAAAATCTCTGCATGTCCTCCATCAACCACACATCTGTAAAGCGTCCTGTCCTTGCCGGTGTGGTCGTGGGAGGAGGAGGATTACTTTCACCTATTCCAATGTTAGATTCCCGTTGTGCTGTGACATCACCCTTATACGCTGTGTAAAGCATACTTTTTAATTTATTTTGGAACTGCTGCATCCTTTCCGACTTGCTGTAATTCGGTAACATTTCAGGCACTATATAGCGTGGACACCCAGTACAGGTCGTTCTCCTTCAGCCTTTTTATACGAGGGTCCCTCAACAGGCACGACAGTATGAAAGACCCCATTTGCACAAGGTTGGATGCCAAGCTACTCATGTCCCGTTCCTCGTCCTCAGTGATCTCACTGAAGGTATCTTCTTCCCCCCAGCCACGTACAACACCACGGGTACCAGATAGGTAACAACCAGCACCCTGGGATGCCTGTTGTGCTTGGTCTTCCTCCTCCTCCTCCTCCTCCTCAAAGCCACATTCCTTCTCTGACTCCTCTTCCTCACAATCCTCTTCCAGCGTTGCCACAGGTCCAGCAAGCGATGCTGATAAGGCTGTTTCTGGTGGTGATGGTGACCACAACTCTTCCTCTTCCTCTTCACGCTCATCTACGGCCTGATCCAGCACTCTTCGCAGGGCATGCTCCAGGAAGAAAACAAATGGTATGATGTCGCTGATGGTGCCTTCGGTGCGACTGACTAGGTTTGTCACCTCCTCAAAAGTACGCATGAGCCTACAGGCATTGCGCATGAGCGTCCAGTAATGTGGCAAAAAAATTCCCAGCTCCGCAGAGGCTGTCCTAGCACCCCGGTCATACAAATAGTCGTTAACGGCTTTTTCTTGTTGGATCAGGCGGTCAAACATTAGGAGTGTTGAATTCCAACGTGCCGGGCTGTCGCAAATCAAGCGCCTCACTGGCATGTTGTTTCGCCGCTGGATATGTGAAAAGTGCGCCATGGCCGTGTAGGAACGCCTGAAATGGCCACACACCTTCCTGGCCTGCTTCAGGATGTCCTGTAAGCCTGGGTACTTATGCACAAAGCGCCGTATGATCAGATTACACACATGTGCCATGCACGGCACATGTGTCAACTTGCCCAAATTAAATGCCGCCAAAAAATTTCTTCCGTTGTCACTAACTACTTTGCCGATCTCTAGTTGGTGTGGAGTCAGCCACTGATCCACCTGTGCGTTCAGGGCAGACAGGAGTGCTGGTCCGGTGTGACTCTGCTTTCAGGCAAGTCAACCCCAAGACGGCGTGACACTGCCGTATCCGGGATGTGGAATAGTACCTGGGGAGCTGGGGGGGTGCCATTGATGTGGAGCAAGATGCAGCAGCAGAAGAGGACTCAGCCGAGGAGGTTATGGAAGAGGATGGAGTAGGAGGAGTAGAGGAGGTGGCAGCAGGCCTGCCTGCAAGTCGTGGCGGTGTCACTAACTCCTCTGCAGAGCCATGCATTCCATGCTTGGCAGCCGTCAGCAGGTTTACCCAATGCGCAGTGTAGGGGATATACCTGCCCTGACCATGCTTTGCAGACCAGGTATCAGTGGTCAGATGGACCCTTGCCCCAACACTGTGTGCCAGACATGCCATTACTTCCTTTTGCACAATCGAGTACAGGTTGGGGATTGCCTTTTGTGCAAAGAAATTTCAGCCGGGTACCTTCCACTGCGGTGTCCAAATAGCTACAAATTTTTGGAACGCCTCAGACTCCACCAGCTTGTATGGTAAAAGCTGGCGGGCTAAGAGTTCAGACAAGCCAGCTGTCAGATGCCGGGCAAGGATGTGACTTTGTGACATTGACACCTGTGGGCAGATGAGCAGGAACTGCTCAAGGCGAGACACGGAGTGGCGGATGGTTGAGAAGGGGCAAGGAGGACAGCAGTGGTTGACGTGGCTGAAGATGCTGGACCAGGAGGAGGATGGCGGCTTTGAGTTTGTGTGCTGCTTGTACTCATGTGTTGATCCCATAGGCATTTGTGATGTGCGATCATGTGCCTTCGTACCTAGGTGGGTGTTGGACTTCCCACGACTCAGTTTCTTTTGGCACAGGTTGCAAATGGCATTGCTGTTGTCAGAGGCAGACACACAAAAAAATGCCACACTGCTGAGCTCTGCAATGACAGCATTCTGGTGGTGGCAACAGCATGCGTTGATTGGCGTGCTGTCTGGCTGACCTCGGGTGCCGATGCATGCTGTCTGACTGTGCCACTAGCTCCTTGCGACGACCTCCCCCTGCTTCCAACTCATCTCCTCCTCCTCTCTGTCTCCCTATCTGAACTTTCCCCCTGTTCTTCTTCTCTTCTAGCGGGCACCCACGTGACATCCATGGACGCATTGTCATCATCAAGCGCTTCACTTGTATCTGACAACTCAGCAAAGGAAGCAGCAGCGGGTACAACATCATCATCATCATCACACCGTACGTCCATGTGTGTAATGCTGCCTGACTGAGACATATCCCTGTTATCTACATCCTCTGGCAATAATGGTTGCGCATCACTATCACTCATTTCTTCCAACTGATGTGTAAATAACTCCTCTGACAGATCAAGTGAAGCGGCTGTGGTGCTAGTGTTGGTGGTGGCGGCAGGCGGGCGAGTGGTAACTTGAGAGGTGCCCGAAGCTAAGCTGGAGGAGGATGGTGCGTCAAGGTTCCGAGCTGAAGCTGTAGAAGATTGGGTGTCCTGTGTTAGCCAGTCAACTATGTCCTCACAACTGTTCGAGTTCGGGGTACATGGCCTCTGAACACTGGGCATTATTCTAGGGCCAAAGGGAATCACAGCACCATGAACACGACGGCCCCTGCAGGGTGGCCTTCCTCTGCCTGTCATTTTTTTTTCGATTAGTGGTACTATGCATGCAAGCTACTGTGACAACAGATATGAGTGGCACTGTGCACTTGCAGAAGTTGGCAGAGTAGGTGCTGTAGGCCTTCACACACGCTTGCAGACAACTAACTGCTATTCAATCTATTACTGTCAAAATTATATTTTCTTTTTAAATGTACACTACTGTTACACCAGATATGAGTTGCACTGGTGTGACACTGTGCCCTGGCAGGCACTGAAATGCACACGTCTGAAGGAAACTGACTGCTATTATTTAACACAGTCAAAAAAGTGTTGTTTTTTTTAAATGTACACTACTGTTACACCAGATATGAGTTGCACTGGGGTGACACTGTGCCCTGGCAGGCAGGCACTGAAACGCACACTTGTGAAGGAAACTGACTGCTATTATTTAACACAGTCAAAAAAGTGTTTTTTTTTTTAAATGTACACTACTGTTACACCAGATATGAGTTGCACTGGGGTGACACTGTGCCCTGGCAGGCAGGCACTGAAACGCACACGTGTGAAGGAAACTGACTGCTATTATTTAACACAGTCAAAAAAGTGTTGTTTTTTTTAAAATGTACACTACTGTTACACCAGATATGAGTTGCACTGGGGTGACACTGTGCCCTGGCAGGCAGGCAGGCACTGAAACGCACACGTGTGAAGGAAACTGACTGCTATTATTTAACACAGTCAAAAAAGTGTTTTTTTTTTTAAATGTACACTACTGTTACACCAGATATGAATTGCACTGGGGTGACACTGTGCCCTGGCAGGTAGGCACTGAAACACACACGTGTGAAGGAAACTGACTGCTATTATTTAACACAGTCAAAAAAGTGTTGTTTTTTTTTTTACATCTACACTACTGTTACACCAGATATGAGTTGCACTGGGGTGACACTGTGCCCTGGCAGGCAGGCACTGAAATGCACACGTGTGAAGGAAACAGACTGCTATTATTTAACACAGTCAAAAAAGTGTTGTTTTTTTTAAATCTACACTACTGTTATACCAGATATGAGTTGCACTGGGGTGACACTGTGTCCTGGCAGGCAGGCCCTGAAACGCACACGTGTGAAGGAAACTGACTGCTATTATTTAACACAGTCAAAAAAGTGTTGTTTTTTTTAAATCTACACTACTGTTATACCAGATATGAGTTGCACTGGGGTGACACTCTGCCCTATCAGGCAGGCAGTGAAACGCACATGTGTGAAGGAAACTGACTGCTATTATTTAACACAGTCAAAAAAGTGTTGTTTTTTTTAAATCTACACTACTGTTACACCAGATATGAGTGGTGGCACTGGGCAAGTGGGCACAGTATACGCTGTGAGCCTGACACACACGCTGGCAGGCAGGCAACTGCAATTAGATTACACAAGAAAAAAAAAAAAGCAGACTGATGTTCTAGCCCTAAAAAGGGCTTTTTGGGGTGCTGTCCTTACAGCAGAGATCAGATGAGTCCTTCAGGACTGTAGAGGACACTGAATACACTAGCCTAGCTATCAATTTCCCTATTAAATCTGCAGCAGCTACACTGTTCCTCCTCTCACTAAGAATGCAGCTTCCGAATGAATCTAAAATGGATGCTGTCCAGGAGGTAGGAGGGTCTGGGAGGGAGGGTCTGCTGCTGATTGGCTGGAATGTGTCTGCTGACTGTGAGGTACAGGGTCAAAGTATTACTCAATGATGACGAATAGGGGGCGGATCGAACATCGCATATGTTCGCCCGCCGCGGCGAACGCGAACAAGCCATGTTCGCCGGGAACTATTGGCCGGCGAACTATTCGCAACATCACTAGCTATTAACAATTGCAGCAAACAAGTTGCTAATGCATTCAAAACATTTTCTCACTCACCTAATATTCTCTAATTGGCCGCATAACACTCAAGAAGCTTTTAAAGGGATACATGTTCCAAGACTGCAAGAATTGCAAATGTTACTAAGAAAATATATTTTGTCTGCAGATATTTTGTGACAGAGTGCATAATTTTTTAAGTATATATAAAAACAGCTTTTATATTCCATGCACACTCCTTAGCCTACTTCAGTATGTCCTCATGTAAAAGGGACACATTTCAACCAAGGAGACAAAAGAAGAAGATGTACATTTAGATAACTGAAGGGGAATTTTTTTATCTCTAAATCTAAATAATAAACATTTAAATTTGATCTCCATATCCATTTAAACAGAGGTTCGAGCTGGGGTCTTATTATGTCACTTTTCTTTAATACTCTAATTTCAATCAGGACTATGCCTTACAAATGACAAAGGCCTTAAAGGGATATTCCAGCCAAAGTTGGAAACAACATGGGTGCATTTGGGTATTGAACAGAACCAATTTTGTCATATACATGCATTAGCAAAAATACTTCTAATAAAAGCTATAGGTGTTTCAAAAGTGTCTTGAAGTATGCACCGTGCACCAGCATTTTAAACACAACACTTGCTCGGAGAGCCTAAGGTGCTTGTACCCTCTAGTGGTGAAAAACTGTTAAAATACAATCTGAAAGAGGTGGGCTTCAAGATCTAAGAAATTAGCATATGAACCTCCTAGGTTAAGCTTTCAACTAAGAATACCAAGAGAACAAAGCAAAATTGGTGATAAAAGTAAATTGGAAAATTGTTTAAAATTACATGCTTTATCTGAATCATGAAAGTTTATTTTGGCCTACACTGTCCCTTTAACGCACCGCAAACAACCGCAAACAGTCCATTTGCACAACCGCACACTCCCCATTTGCACAAGGTTGGATACCAAGCTAGCCATGTCCTGTTCCTTGTCCTCACTGATGTCATTGAAGGTCTCTTCCTCCACCCAGCCACGTACAACACCAAGGGTCCCCGAAAGGTGACAACAAGCCCCCTGGGATGCCTGCTGTGTTTGGTCTTCCACGTCCTCAAAGCCACCTACCTCCTCTGACTCCTCTTCTTCAGACTCCTCTCTCTGTGTTGCATCTCTCTGCATTATTATAAGATGTGTTAAGTAGTACTATTCCTATCTGTTTAATCCCTGTTACGTCCCCTATCAGGGGACGTGTATATGGCATCGATTTTAGGAACCGGGAGATGGAAAAAGATGCTTGGTCGGTCCTCCTACTTCAAATTTGGGGCACTGTGCGTGCAATCTAATGTGCCACCAGATATGAGTGGTGTGTTAAGTAGTTCTATTCTTATCAGTTTAATCCCTGTTACTTCCCCTATCAGGGGACGTGTATATGGCATCGATTTTAGGAACCGGGAGATGGAAAAAGAACCTTGGTCGGTCCTCCTACTTCAAATTTGGGGCACTGCGCGTGCAATCTAATGTGCCACCAGATAAGAGTGGTTTGTTAAGTAGTACTATTCTTATCAGTTTAATCCCTGTTACATCCCCTATCAGGGGACGTGTATATGGCATCGATTTTAGGAACCGGGAGATGGAAAAAGATGCTTGGTCGGTCCTCCTACTTCAAATTTGGGGCACTGCACATGCAATCTAATGTGCCACCAGATAGGAGTGGTGGGTTAAGTAGTTCTATTCTTATCAGTTTAATCCCTGTTACGTCCATGTGTGTAATGCTGCCTGACTGAGACATATCCCTGTTATCTACATCCTCTGGCAATAACGGTTGCGCATCACTATCACTCATTTCTTCCAACTGATGTGTAAATAACTCCTCTAACAGATCAAGTGAAGCAGCTGTGGTGCTAGTGTTGGTGGTGGCGGCAGGCAGGCGAGTGGTAACTTGAGAGGTGCCTGAAGCTAAGCTGGAGGAGGATGGTGCGTCAAGGTTCCGAGCGGAAGCTGTAGAAGATTGGGTGTCCTGTGTTAGCCAGTCAACTATGTCCTCAGAAATGTTCGAGTTCGGGATACGTGGCCTCTGAACACTGGGCATTATTCTAGGGCCAAAGGGAATCACAGCACCATGAACACGACGGCCCCTGCGGGGTGGCTTGCCTCTGCCTGTCATTTTTTTTTTCGATTAGTGGTACTATGCGTGTAAGCTACTGTGACAACAGATATGAGTGGCACTGTGCACTGGCAGAAGTTGGCAGAGTAGACGCTGTAGGCCTGGCACACACGCTTGCAGACAACTAACTGCTATTCAATCTATTACAGTCAAAATTGTATTTTTTTTTTAAATGTACACTACTGTTACACCAGATATGAGTTGCACTGGTGTGACACTGTGCCCTGGCAGGCACTGAAACGCACACGTGTGAAGGAAACTGACTGCTATTACTTAACATAGTCAAAAAAGTGTTTTTTTTTTTTTAAATCTACACTACTGTTACACCAGATATGAGTTGCACTGGGGTGACACTGTGCCCTGGCAGGCACTGAAACGCACACGTGTGAAGGAAACTGACTGCTATTATTTAACACAGTCAAAAAAGTGTTGTTTTTTTAAAATCTACACTACTGTTACACCAGATATGAGTTGCACTGGGGTGACACTGTGCACTGGCAGGCAGGCACTGAAACGCACATGTGTGAAGGAAACTGACTGCTATTATTTAACACAGTCAAAAAAGTGTTGTTTTTTTTTAAATCTACACTACTGTTACACCAGATATGAGTTGCACTGGGGTGACACTGTGCCCTGGCAGGCAGGCACTGAAATGCATAAATGTGAAGGAAACTGACTGCTATTATTTAACACAGTCAAAAAAGTGTTGTTTTTTTTTAAATGTAAACTACTGTTACACCAGATATGAGTTGCACTGGGGTGACACTGTGCCCTGGCAGGCAGGCAGGCACTGAAATGCACACGTGTGAAGGAAACTGACTGCTATTATTTAACACAGTCAAAAAAGTGTTGTTTTTTTAAATGTACACTACTGTTACACCAGATATGAGTTGCACTGGGGTGACACTGTGCCCTGGCAGGCAGGCAGTGAAACGCACACGTGTGAAGGAAACTGACTGCTAACATTTAACACAGTTAAAAAAGTGTTGTTTTTTTAAAATCTACACTACTGTTACACCAGATATGAGTTGCACTGGGGTGACACTGTGCCCTGGCAGGCAGGCACTGAAACGAACACGTGTGAAGGAAACTGACTGCTATTATTTAACACAGTCAAAAAAGTGTTTTTTTTTTTAAATGTACACTATTGTTACACCAGGTATGAGTTGCACTGGGGTGACACTGTGCCCTGGCAGGCAGGCACTGAAACGCACACGTGTGAAGGAAACTGACTGCTAATATTTAACACAGTCAAAAAAGTGTTGTTTTTTTTAAATCTACACTACTGTTACACCAGATATGAGTTGCACTGGGGTGACACTGTGCCCTGGCAGGCAGGCACTGAAACGCACACGTGTGAAGTAAACTGACTGCTATTATTTAACACAGTCAAAAAAGTATTGTTTTTTTTACATCTACACTACTGTTACACCAGATATGAGTTGCACTGGGGTGACACTGTGCCCTGGCAGGCAGGCAGGCACTGAAACGCACACGTGTGAAGGAAACTGACTGCTATTATTTAACACAGTCAAAAAAGTGTTGTTTTTTTTAAATCTACACTACTGTTACACCAGATATGAGTTGCACTGGGGTGACACTGTGCCCTGGCAGGCAGGCCCTGAAACGCACACGTGTGAAGAAAACTGACTGCTATTATTTAACACAGTCAAAAAAAGTGTTTGTTTTTTTTAAATCTACACTACTGTTACACCAGATATGAGTTGCACTGGGGTGACACTGTGCCCTGGCAGGCAGGCCCTTATTTAACACAGTCAAAAAAGTGTTATTTTTTTTAAATCTACACTACTGTTACACCAGATATGAGTTGCACTGGGGTGACACTGTGCCCTGGCAGGCAGGCCCTGAAACGCACACGTGTGAAGAAAACTGACTGCTATTATTTAACACAGTCAAAAAAAGTGTTTGTTTTTTTTAAATCTACACTACTGTTACACCAGATATGAGTTGCACTGGGGTGACACTGTGCCCTGGCAGGCAGGCCCTTATTTAACACAGTCAAAAAAGTGTTATTTTTTTTAAATCTACACTACTGTTACACCAGATATGAGTTGCACTGGGGTGACACTGTGCCCTGGCAGGCAGGCCCTGAAATGCACACGTGTGAAGGAAACTGACTGCTATTATTTAACATAGTCAAAAAAGTGTTTTTTTTTTTTAAATCTACACTACTGTTACACCAGATATGAGTTGCACTGGGGTGACACTGTGCCCTGGCAGGCAGGCACTGAAACGCACACGTGTGAAGGAAACTGACTGCTATTATTTAACAGTCAAAAAAGTGTTGTTTTTTTAAAATCTACACTACTGTTACACCAGATATGAGTTGCACTGAGGTGACACTGTGCCCTGGCAGACAGGCACTGAAACGCACACGTGTGAAGGAAACTGACTGCTATTATTTAACACAGTCAAAAAAGTGTTTTTTTTTTTTAAAATCTACACTACTGTTACACCAGATATGAGTTGCACTGGGGTGACACTGTGCCCTGGCAGGCATGCACTGAAATGCACACGTGTGAAGGAAACTGACTGCTATTATTTAACACAGTTAAAAAAGTGTTGTTTTTTTTTTAAATCTACACTATTGTTACACCAGGTATGAGTTGCACTGGGGTGTCCTTACAGCAGAGATCAGATGAGTCCTTCAGGACTGTAGTGGACACTGAATACACTAGCCTAGCTCTCGATTTCCCTATTAACTCAGCAACAGCTACACTGTCCCTCTTCTCACTAACAATGCAGCTTCCGAATGAATCTAAAATGGATGCTGTCCAGGAGGTAGGAGGGTCTGGGAGAGAGGGTCTGCTGCTGATTGGCTGGAATATGTCCTCTGACTGTGAGGTACAGGGTCAAAGTATTACTCAATGATGACGAATAGGGGGCGGATCGAACATCGCATATGTTCACTGGGAACTATTCGCCGGCGAACTATTCGCGACATCACTATTTATTTGTAAAGCTCCACCATATTTCAGTGCACTGAGCACATGATCATTAGAATTAACTTAATTTACACTGTGTTCAAATCCAGATATTAGAGTTGATTGTATTTGAAGAGGAGAAGTAGGGCGCTCATCTGAAAAGTTTACAATCTAAAATTTAATGGAGACTGGGACAAAAGGGTTAGGAATAATTTATTGGTTTTGGGGAATGGTGCATAATAGGGGAAACATTAAGAAGAAATAGCTGTAAGGTTATTTTTTCATATGGTGATGAAGAACTTATACAATGGTATGTGGATACATTTATGTAAACTCTTTAAACATTGAAGGTGGGAGGCTGACAGAGTGAGATAAAGAATGTTGAATGTTATTTGCCATTTAATTAAAAAATGTATACTTTAAATGATGCTTTAATACAGCTTTCTTCAGCTCCTGTCTTCAATTATGCATAAAATGCTACATTTAAATAGACACTTTAATCTGAAGATGACAAGCTCTAAAATGTTAGTGCATGCAATGGTTCCAAAAGGGGTAAAAAAAATCTTAATAGATTCTCACTCAGAAGCTCTAAGAATTGCAGATTCAGAGTAGGACAAGACCAGTAAACCAATTAGGATAGCCTGACTCAAGTTTCTGCCAATTCCTAGTCCTTTTCTCAATAATTTATTACATATTTTAAGTTCAGTTTTTCAATTTTCTAATTCCACCACTAAAAGGATTGATAAACCCTGAGGCAACACTTTTCTACTTTTCGGTTACTCCACTAAGTTTCAAACATACACAAAACATACATATACATAACACACATATGTGAATATTTATATTCAATCTGGATTATTGCTGTCCGCCACCTCAGAGGTGGCAGATGAGTTAAGGAGCAACGGTCTTACAACCGCTGCTTCTTAACTTTTGTTTCTGGCGAGCCGCATGTAAACAGCAGCAAAATAAATCTACCCCCAAGGATGAAATGGTGCAAAAAAAGCAGACTGGCACTCACAGTCCCCAGCTGACTGTACTCTGGATTTAACAGCTCCATAACGTGATAGGGGATTTGCCAAAGGATTTAAAGTGAAAAAAGATTTTCAGAAATATTCACACAAATTGTTATCATGTGTCAGACAAAATATAATACTTTAAAAGTATCAAATATTTTTTTAAAAAGATATATTTCTTGTTTACGTGCAACACATTCCTCAGTCACTGCTGACCGTCTCATCAGTTCATTTTAGAGCAGCTCCATATGAATAAGCATATAAGTAAGATAATATTCTCAACATTAGTATCCCTTTTTTATTTTTATTGACGAAAAAATACAATTGGTAGAAAAGACCCACCAAATTGCAAAAGAATACACTTGTAGCACTCTTGATTTCTATTTCTTCTGAATAAAGTAGTATTAAATGTAGTGTTAGGTGTAACCTTGTTTCACAAAAATAGATTAAAATGTAACAACTTGTATTAGTATATTTAAAAATGGGTAGAAATATAAAAACAACAACCAAGAACAATGTCCCCAATGATATACCGCTCTTGAAACAATACGAGCTTGACTGTCTTATTACTTGATGCCTTAATACAATATACACACTATAACACAATAGATAACTGTGTTATACCATAGATTGGTATTTGGTAGTACTGATACAGTATAATATAGGCTGTATTGTATTATTATTCCCACAGCAGATAGAAAATGTAGAGTAATTTGTTTTCTTTTGGCTTAATCTGATAATTGTATCCACAGTCACAAAAAAGTTTAATTGCAACACTTGCTAGGAAAAGTATACAACTAGCAACTGTGTTGCAACATTTAAAGAGTAACCAATCAATTAGCAACATATGTATCAAGCATTCATTAAAATGTATTGTGCTAACGTATATTGTTGCTAATGTGGAAAGCTGTGGCTGATGTCCGTAGACACCTAAGATATTATGGAGCCTATTTATGAAAGGCCTGTCGGACATGATCCGACATTGCGAACCATGTCCGACAGACCTCACTGAATGCGGAGAGTGATACGCTCTCTGCATTCAGTGTTGCACCAACAGCTCTTGTGAACTGCTTGTGCAACCCTGGCCCCTGCAGAGCAGGGGGGTGTCAATCAACCCAATCGTATTCGATCGGGTTGTATTGCGGCGATGTCTATCCGCCTCCTCAGAGCAGGTGGACTGGTTATGGAGCAGTGGTCTTTAGATTGGAACAGCCAATAGAATGCGAGCTCAATCTTATTGGCTGATTGGGTCAGCCAATAAGATTGAAGCTCAGTCCTATTGGCTGATTGCATCAGCCAATAGGATTTTTTACTCTTTAATTCCTATTGGCTGATAGAATTCTCTCAGCCAATCGGAATTCAAGGGATGCCATATTGGATGACGTACCTTAAAGGGAACCTTCAGTATATGGCTGGGACTGTTTGAAGAGGATTCTCTGTGCCGGATGTCTTGAAGATGGACCCGCTCTGCGCCGGAAGGATGAAGATAGAAGATGCCGTCTGGATGATGACTTCTTGCTGCTAGGATGAAGACTTCTCCCAGCTTCATTGAGGACTTCTTGCTGCTTGGATGAGTACTTCGCCAGCTGGATGAGGATGTCCGGTCTTGCAAAACTGCAAGTGGATCTTCGGGGGTTAGTGTGAGGTTCTAGTAAGGGTTTATTGGGTGGGTTTTATTTTTAGCTTAGGGTTTGGGCATACAAAAGATCTGAATGCCCTTTTAAGGGCAATGCCCATCCAAATGCCCTTTTCAGGGCAATGGATAGCTTAGGTTTTTTAGATATAATTTAATTTGGGGGGGTTGGTTGTGTGGGTGTTGGGTTTTACTGTTGATGTTTGTATTTTTATTTGCCAGGTAAAAGAGCTGATATCTTTGAGGCAATGCCCCGCAAAAGGCCATTTTATGGGCTATTGGCAGTTTAGTTTAGGCTAGGGGTTTTATTATTTTGGGGTGCTTTTTTATTTTGATAGAGCTATTAGATTAGGAGTAATTAGTTTATATATTTGATAATTTCTTTTTTATTTTGTGTAATTTAGTGGGGTTTTTTTGTAATTTAGTTAATTGTATTCGATTAATGTAATTTATTTAATATTAGTGTAATGTTAGGTTTTACTGTAAGACAGGTTAGGTTTTATTTTACGGGGAAATTTGTATTTATTTTAGTTAGGTAGTTATTAAATGGTTAACAACTATTTAATAACTAATCTACCTAGTTAAAATAAATACAAACTTATCTGTGAAATAAAAATAAAGCATAAGCTAGATACAATATAACTATTAGTTATATTGTAGCTAGCTTGGGTTTTATTTTACAGGTAAGTATTTATTTAGTTTTAAATAGGAATAATTTAGGTATTAATTGTTATTTTTATTTGGAATTATTTTAATTATGTTAAAGTTATTGAGTGTTAGGGTTAGGGTTAGACTTAGGGTTAGGTTTAGGGGTTAATAACTTTAATATAGTGGTGGCAACATTGGGGGCAGCAGATTAGGGGTTAATAAGTGTAGTTAGGTGGCAGAAATTTTGGGGGCAGCAGATTAGGGGTTAATAACAGTAATGTAGGTTACAGTGATGTTGGGGGCAGCAGATTAGGGGTGTTTAGACTCAGCGTTTATGTTAGGGTGTTAGGTTTAAATATAAAAAAAAAATTCCCCATAGACATTAATGGGGCTGCGTTACAGAGCTTTACGCTCCGTGATTGCAGGTGTTAAGCTTTTTTTTAGCCGGCTCTGCCCATTGTTGTCTATGGGCAAATCGTGAACGAACATGTAACAGCAGCTCAAAGCAGCGCTGGTATTTGTGTGCTGTATGGAGCTCAACACTGCCATATCGCCCGCAAATGCCGGCTTTTTTTAAACTTGTAATACAAGCGCTATAGGGAGAGAAATACCGCCGAAAATGCTGCGGTCGTTAATTTCCCTTTAGCGCTCAAAACTCGTAATCTGGCTGATTGTGAGTTGGCCCCTAGACTTGTATATGAGGGAAGCAAAAAACAATTATTGAATCAAGATTGTTAAAAACAGCTAACCTTCAACCCTACACAAGGTTTTTTGACATCATAAAATTCAATTATACAAGAAGCATTTCAAGAACAAATAATAACCATTAAAGAATTCAAATTCTTAACAGTAGATCACCCAAAAGTGGCAACTTTCTATAAAATACCTAAAATTCATAAAAACAATGCTAACCCACCAGGCCAACCCATAGTGTCCGGAATAAATAATCTGACTGAAAAAGATAGCCAGTACATTGATCAAAGATTGAGAGAATTTTTGATCTCCCTACCCTCTTATGTAAGAGACACAATGGAAGTGTTAAACCAACTAGAAAATGTAACTGTAGATGAAACAACTTGACTATGTACAGTTGATGTAGAATCACTATATACTAGTAGAAATCATCAAACTGGAATAGAGGCAGTAAACTATTCCTTAAATTTAGCCTCAGACGAATAAAATCTTCATGATAGATTTACACTATCTCTTCTCAAATGTATTCTACACCATAACTATTTTACATTTAACAAACAGTTCTTCTTACAAGTCAGAGGCACTGCAATGGGAACGGCCTGTGCACCAAGTACTATAAAAGCTCTACCAATTGATGAATTCTTAAGAGTGAAAAGAAACTGCTCAAATGATGAGATCTTAAAGATAAGAGCTGAGGAACTCACCAAGAGACTAATAAACAGGGGTTACAGCAAAAGACCCATCAAAAAAGTGAAATGGAGAGCAAATCAAACTCAAAGACAAGAACTTCTCCAAATTTAAAAGAAAACTCCGGATAAGGAAATTAGATTGATTTTAACATATAATCCGATTATCTATTTTATTAACAACATCCTACAAAAACATATACACATTCTCCATACTGACCCAATTATAAAAAACGTTATTGGAAACAGAATCCAAATAGGCTGTAGAAGATCTACAAATTTGAAATCAATGATTAGCCCAAGTCAAACAGAAAAGAAACAAAGTACCATTACTAAACGGTCATATAAATGTAAAGAGTGTAGTCTGTGCTACTATATGGATACAACACTATCTGTAACAGATTTCAGAAAGAACATAAAATTGGTTCATATATTAATTGTCAAACTGAAGGAATAATATATGCATTATCATGCCAATGTAGTTTATTATATTTGGGTATGACAACATGGAAACTATGTATATGACTTGGAGTACATTTAAGAAATATTAAAAATGCTGAGAAAGACAAAACAGCAAACAATCACAAGTGTAGCATCACACTTTCTCCAAGTTCATTAAAGTAAAACCAATAAATTGAAATGTTTTGGTCTCCAACACATAAAACTGGGGATAAGAGGAGGAAATTTAGAAAATGAATTATTAAGAGCAGAAACCAAATGGATCTATCTACTTAACACTGTGCAACCAAATGGGTTGAATGAAAATAACAATTATTTTTCATATCTGTAAAAGGATATCAGCTAATTTATGCAATAAAAGAAAAAAAGTACAAGATATTATTTAGTACATGTGGGACACAGTAATAACACTTGGTATCACAATGTAACACAGAGCACTGTAAAAGCACCAACAACCCCAAATAAAACATATTGGGGTGTTTTAAAAGTTGACATCAATAATGATACACATAAAGATACAGTAAATATAAGGATGACACAATTTAATTTCTTTTAATTCAGTATGAAAGATTGGTAAATATTCACTGAACATCACAATTTTATGATACATATTTAAATATAAGTAGTTAATATTTTGAATGTTACCTTACTTAATATTCATATACTAATCACAATTCGTTTTTTTTTTTCAATTCTAACACGGGATTTTGGTGGGGGGTTTATATTTATTTTTATTTTCATTTATATATATATATATATATATATATATATATATATATATATATATATATATATATATATTTTCATGGGTTTTATCTTTTAGTAAACATCATAAATTCCAATGAATTCCAAAATTAATGTAATAGATAAACAATGTAAGCTGACCTAAATATGGGAAATAAACATATTTATATTGTTAAACACAACCTACACAGTGATTATTATCTATGGAATTTTAAGTAGTTTTATTATGTTTGATAAAAATATTATCACCAGAACACTTTAGAGAAATAAGGCTAGACATAATATAATCAAATCAAATGTAAAGTCCCCTTATAATTACAGTGACACATCACTATAATAATGCAGAACTTCAATCATAATAAACTAGAATCATCAATTCTTTAAAAAATGCCCAGAACTGCTAGTGCATACAATCAAATTCTACACTGTTTCCCAAAATTCTAACATCATAAAATACAATTCGGACACACAAGTCCGATATAGTAAAAGAAGAGACAGAAATAGTTAAGATGCCTAAAATACATTTCAGATTGAACACATCTTGTGACATCATAAACTTGAATCTCGCGAGATATCACAACCAATAAAATCCAGCAGAGGTCGGCACGCCTCACTCTTTTGAAAAAGCCACTCATGCAAAACATGTCAAGGGCAGGAGGGAGAGTTGTGGGGCTCTTGATTTTGTTTTAATTTAATCCAGGACATGTCCATAATATGTTATTGCAATATCCCCTATAGTCCTTGAGCCGTATTGTCCAACGCGCATATTTGCTCAGCAGTATAATAATTTATTTGGGAGCTTATTCCCACATTAATAATAGAGAATGTGTTTGTGGAATCGCTTAGAATAGATTGCAAGGCAGTCGTTATAATTACCAATAGCAGTTAGACATTGCATCGACTGGGCCTAGTACTAATCTCATTTATCCCTGACCGAGTGATACAGCGTTACAATTTAGCATTTAGCGATTAGCAATTTACTGCAGCTGAGATTGTAATATTCAAGCATTGGAGCTTGAGATATAACATCTTAGGTGTCTATGGACATCAGTTACAGCTTTCCACATTAGCAATAATATACGTTAGCACAAATAATTTTAATGAATGCTTGATACGTGTGCTGCTAATTTATTGGTTACTCTTTAAATGTTGCAACACAGTTGCTAGTTGTATACTTTTCCTAGCAAGTGTTGCACTTAAACTTTTTTGTGACTGTGGAAACAATTATCAAATTAAGACAAATGCAAACAAATTACTCTACATATTCTATCTGCTGTGGGAATAATAATACAATACAGCCTATATTATACCATATCAGTTCTACCAAATACCAATCTATAGTATAACACAGGGATCTATTGTGTTATAGTGTATATATTGTATTAAGGCATCAAGTAATGAGACAGTCAAGCTCATATTGTTTCAAGAGCGGTGTATCATTGGTGACATTGTTCTGGGTTGTTGTTTTTATATTCCTACTCATTATTAAATATACTAATAAAAGTTGTTATGTTTTAATGTGTCTGTGAAACAAAGTTACACCAAACACCTCATTTAATAATACTTTATTCAGAAGAAATAGGAATTAAGAGTGTTACAAGTGTTTTCTTTTGCAATTTGGTGGGTCCTTTCCACCAATTGTATTTTTTCGTCAATATTTTACTTAATACACAGCACCTATCAGCCAAATTAATAATAGAAGTTCAATCGTACTAAAAAGGTGATGCAATTGGTCTTGTCCCTTAAAGGGACTGAAACCCAAAAATTTTCTTTCATGATTTTGAAGGAGTATGCAATTTTAAATAACTTTCTAATTTAAATCTATTATCTAATTTGCTTAATTTTCTTGATATTCTTTGCTGAAAAGCATATCTAGATAGGCTCAGTAGCTGTTGATTGGTGGCTGCACATAGATGCCTTGTGTGATTGGCTCACCCATGTGCATTGCTATTTCTTTAACAAAGAATATCTAAATAATGAAGCAAATTAGATAATAGAAGTAAATTGGAATGTTGTTTAAAATGGTATTCTTTATCTGAATCATGTAAGAAACATTTTGGGTTTAATGTCCCTTTAACTTTTTTATTTTTAGTTGTATTAAAATGCTTCATATGAATAAATTCTAGCACGGTCATCACGGTAGTATTCAGTGCTAGTACAGTGCCTTATCTTATTGATGCTTAAATCAGTTTACAGGATCTGAAAGGATGCGAAGCTGCATCCAGGTGAATTCCAAAAATGGCAGGAAATCCACCGGGATGCAGCGTAAGCTGCTTCCCGGTGGATGCAGCAAAGTCAAATGGCGTATTACAAAAACAAAAACTAACCGCCCGCAATCAAGTATTAAAATAAATAATTACTGCCCGCATCAAGTATTAAAAAAAAAACTAACTGTCCGCATCAAGTATTAAAAAAAACCCCAAAAAATGTCCGCACGAAGTATAACAAAATAGAAACGAACCTCCCACACGTAGTATTAACACATACACCGCAAACCCCCATATTGCAAAATAATAAAGTAATTAATCCCTTACCATCAACCACCCACATCGCAATAAACCTAATTGTCCTATTAACCCCTAAACCGCAAAAAACCCACATCGCAATAAACATAATTATCCTATTACCCCTAAACTGCAAAACTCCTACATCGCAATAAACATAATTAAACTATTAACCCCTAAACCACAAAACCCCCATATCGCAATAAACCAATTACCCTATTAACCCCTAAACCGCAAAACCCCCACATCATAATAAACCTAATTAACCTATTAAGCCTTTAAACCTCAAAAACCCACAACGCAAATAACTAATTAAATTACTAAGCCCACTAACCTAACACCCCCTAAACTAACACCCCTTAAATTAAAACAAATTAAGTAAACTTAACATTAAAGACTAAAATTACAGAAACATTTTTTTTACCAAAGTTTACAAAATTAAACCTAATCCCTATGAAAATAAAAAAGCCCCCCAAAATAAAAACAACCCCTACTCTAAGAATAAACTACCAGTAGCCCTTAAAAGGGCTTTTTGCAGGGCATTGCCCCAAGATAAACATTTTTTTTCATTAAAAATACACAAAGTCCCCCCTAACAGTAAACCCCCCCACCCACCAAACCCCCTAAAATAAAAGAACCTAACACTAAAAAACCTAAACTACCCATTGCCCTGAAAAGGGCATTTGCTTGGGCATTGCCCTTAAAAGGTCATTTAGCTCTTTTACTGCCCATCCCTAATCTAAATAAAACAACCCCCCCAAAAAAACCTTAAAAAAAACAAAGTCTAACCCCCAGGTTGGTACTCACTGTTGCTGAAGTCCGGTGGAGAAGATCCTGTCCCATGCCGTGAAGTCTTCCAAGTGGAACCTCTTCTTTCTTCTTCCAGAAACATCCGGCGCAGAGTGGAGGGCTGAGCTGAAGACTGATGACTGCGGAGCTGCCGACCCTGGAACTGAAGACCAGCGATCATGGAACTGAAGACCGGCGACCCTGGAACTGAAGACCTCTTTGTATGACCGCCGCCGTACACTGAATAGTGAATTCAAGGTACGTGATTAAAGATGGCGTCCCTTGAATTCCTATTGGTTGATTTGATTCTTCAAATTCAAATCAGCCAATAGGATGAGAGCTACTCAAATCATATTGGCTGTTCAAATCAGCCAATAGGATGAGAGCAAGTGAAATCTTATTGGTTGGTGAACAGCCAATAGGATTTCACTTGCTCCCATCCTTTTGGTTACCTTGCATTTAATCTTCAGTGTGTGGCGGATGATCGCATGAAGAGAAACCTCCACGTCGCCGCGTAGCACACCCACCAGGAACCTCCGCCAAGGACCATCGCAGCCAAGGACCATCTCCACCTCCGAGGATCACCATATCTGGAAACACTGCTCTGCATCTTCGCTCCATGCCGCCTTCGCTGTGGATGAAGATGATGGACCCGTCTGAAAGAAGATCTTCTCCGCCAGGCTTCAGGACCTGTGAGTATTTTTTATGTTTTTTTTTTTATTTTTTAACTTAGGATTTTTTGGGGCAATTTGTAAAAGAGCTAAATGCCCTTTTAAGGGCAATGCCCATCTAAATGCCCTTTTCAGGGCAATGAGTAGTTTAGGGTTTTGTAGTGTTAGTTTTTTTATTTTGTGGAGTTTGGTGGGTGAGGGGATTTTAATTTTGATGTATTTTGGATGTAAAAGGGCTGATTATCTTGGGGAAATGCCCTGCAAAAAGCCCTTTTAAGAACTAATGGTAGTTCATTCTTAGATTAGGGGGTGTTTTTATTTTGGTGGTCTTTTTATTTTCATACGCCTAGATTTAGAGTTCTGCGTTAGCCGTCAAAACCAGCGTTAGGGGGTCCTAACACTGGTTTTGGCCGCCCGCTGGTATTTAGAGTCAGTCAGGAAAGGGTCTAACGCTCACTTTCCAGCCACGACTTTTCCATACCTCAGATCCCCCTACGCCATTTGCGTATCCTATCTTTTCAATGGGATCTTTCTAACGCCGGTATTTAGAGTCTTGGCTGAAGTGAGCGTTAGAAATCTAACGACAAGACTCCAGCCACAGAGAAAAGCCAGGAGTTAAGAGCTTTCTGGGCAAACGCCAGTTCATAAAGCTCTTAACTATTGTGCTCTAAAGTACACTAACACCCATAAACTACCTATGTACCCCTAAACCGAGGTCTCCCCACATCGCCGCCACTCTATTACATTTTTTTAACCCCTAATCTGCCGACCGCACACCGCCGCAACCTACATTATCCCTATGTACCCCTAATCTGCTGCCCCTAACATCGCCGACCCCTATATTATATTTATTAACCCCTAATCTGCACCCCCCAACGTCGCCGCTACCTACCAACAATTATTAACCCCTAATCTGCCGACCGGACCTCACCGCTATTCTAATAAATGTATTAACCCCTAAAGCTAAGTCTAACCCTAACCCTAACACCCCCCTAAGTTAAATATAATTTAAATCTAACGAAATAAAATAAATCTTATTAAATAAATTATTCCTATTTAAAGCTAAATACTTACCTGTAAAATAAACCCTAATATAGTTACAATATAAATAATAATTATATTGTAGCTATTTTAGGATTAATATTTATTTTACAGGCAACTTTGTATTTATTTTAACCAGGTACAATAGCTATTAAATAGTTAATAACTAATTAATAGCTACCTAGTTAAAATAAATAAAAAATTACCTGTAAAATAAATCCTAACCTAAGTTACAATTAAACCTAACACTACACTATCAATAAATAAATTAACTAAACTATCTACAATTATCTACAATTAAATACAAATAAATACACTAACTAAAGTACAAAAAATAAAAAAAGATCTAAGTTACAAAAAATAAAAAAATAATTTACAAACATTATAAAAATATTACAACAATTTTAAGCTAATTACACCTACTCTAAGCCCCCTAATAAAATAACAAAGCCCCCCAAAATAAAAAAAATGTCCTACCCTATTCTAAAATAAAAATTGTAAAGCTCTTTTACCTTACCAGCCCTTAAAAGGGCCTTTTGCGGGGCATGCCCCAAAGAATTCTGCTCTTTTGCCTGTAAAAAAAACATACAATACCCCCCCCAACATTACAACCCACCACCCACATACCCCTAATCTAAACCAAACCCCCCTTAAATAAGCCAAACACTAAGCACCTGCAGATCTTCCTTCCTTGTCTTCACCACGCCGGGTATCACTAATCTGCCCAGAAGAGGGTCCGAAGTCTTCATCGTATCCGGCAAGAAGAGCTCCTCCAGAGGGTCCAAAGTCTTCCTCCTATCCGGGCAGAAGAGGACATCCGGACCGGCAAACATCTTCATCCAGGCGGCATCTTCTATCTTCTTCCATAAAGCGCGGGCGGGACCATCTTCAAGCAGCCGACGCGGAGCCAAAAGAGCAGAATTCTTTGGGGCATGCCCCGCAAAAGGCCCTTTTAAGGGCTGGTAAGGTAAAAGAGCTTTGCAATTTTTATTTTAGAATAGGGTAGGGCATTTTTTTATTTTGGGGGGCTTTGTTATTTTATTAGGGGGCTTAGAGTAGGTGTAATTAGCTTAAAATTGTTGTAATATTTTTATAATGTTTGTAAATTATTTTTTTATTTTTTGTAACTTAGTTCTTTTTTTATTTTTTGTACTTTAGTTAGTGTATTTATTTGTATTTAATTGTAGATAATTTAGTTAATTTATTTATTGATAGTGTAGTGTTAGGTTTAATTGTAACTTAGTTTAGGATTTATTTTACAGGTAATTTTTTATTTATTTTAACTAGGTATATTGTAGCTATATTAGGGTTTATTTTACAGGTAAGTATTTAGCTTTAAATAGGAATAATTTATTTAATAAGATTTAATTTATTTTGTTAGATTTAAATTATATTTAACTTAGGGGGGTGTTAGGGTTAGGGTTAGACTTAGCTTTAGGGGTTAATACAGTTATTAGAGTAGCGGCGAGGTCCGGTCGGCAGATTAGGGGTTAATACTTGAAGTTAGTTGTCGGCAAGGTTAGGGAGGGCAGATTAGGGGTTAATACTATTTATTATAGGGTTTTTGAGGCGGGAGTGAGGCGGATTAGGGGTTAATAACTTTATTATAGTAGAGGTGAGGTCCGGTCGGCAGATTAGGGGTTAATAATTGTAGGTAGGTGGCAGCGACGTTGGGGGCGGCAGATTAGGAGTTAATAAATATAATATAGGGGTCGGTGGTGTTAGGGGCAGCAGATTAGGGGTACATACGGATAACGTAGGTTGCGGCGGTATACGGAGCGGCAGATTAGGGGTTAAAAATAATATGCAGGTGTCAGCGATAGCGGGGGTGGCAGATTAGGGGTTAATAAGTGTAAGGTTAGGGGTGTTTAGACTCGGGGTTCATGTTAGGGTGTTAGGTGCAGACGTAGGAAGTGTTTCCCCATAGGAAACAATGGGGCTGCGTTAGGAGCTGAACGCTGCTTTTTTGCAGGTGTTAGATTTTTTTTCAGCTCAAACTGCCCCATTGTTTCCTATGGGGGAATCGTGCACAAGCACGTTTTTGAAGCTGGCCGCGTCCGTAAGCACCGCTGGTATTTAGAGTTGCAGTGGCGGTAAATATGCCTGTACGCTCCCTTTTTGGAGCCTAACGCAGCCCTTCTGTGAACTCTAAATACCAGCGGTATTTAAAAGTTGTGGTGGAAAAATACACGCATAGCTAACGCACCCCTTTGGCCGCAGAACTCTAAATCTAGCCGATAGGGATTTAGGTTTAATTATTAAAAATTTGGTAATTAGATTTTTTTATTTTCTGTAATAGCCTTTTTTTTTTTTTTTAACTTAGCTTTTAGATTTAAGGGGGTGTTAGCTTATGGGTTGTTAGGTTAGGGGGTGTTAGGTTAGGGTGCTTAGTTATTTAAAAAGTTATTTGCATTGTGGGTTTTGGCGGTTTAAGGGGTTAATAAGTTAATTAGGTTTATTCAGATGTGGGGGTTTTGCGGTTTAGGGGTTAATAGGGTAATTAGGTTTATTGTGATGTGGGGGTTTTGCGGTTTAGGGGTTAATAGGGTAATTAGGTTTATTGTGATGTGGGGGGTTTGCTGTTTAGGGGTTAATAGGGTAATTAGGTTTATTGTGATGTGGGGGTTTTGCGGTTTAGGGGTTAATAGGGTAATTAGGTTTATTGTGATGTGGGGGGTTTGCTGTTTAGGGGTTAATAGGGTAATTAGGTTTATTGCAATGTGGGTGGTTGATGGTTAAGGGGTTATTCATTTTATTTTTACTTGCGATTTTTGGGGGGATGGCGGAAATATAGGTAAAGAAGTGTTAGGTTTATTATTGGGAGGCGTCTCAGTCTACACATTATTTATACAGTCACAATGCATAGTGACTGTATAAATAATGTAGACACTGATAATACTATAATAAGCATTTGTAATATATATATATATATATATAATGTACATACTGACACTTTAAATAATTTAGCATTTAGATGTATATATTGAAAGGAAGTGTATGTATAAGTGTCAGTTTGTACATGATTTTTATTGATGCTTATTTTTTTCAGTGTCAGTGTCTACATTATTGATACAGTAACTATTATTATTATTATTATTATCAGGTATTTGTAGAGCGCCAGCAGATTCCGCAGCGCTGCATTGTTACAGTATAAATTATGTGTGGGCGGAGTTACGGAAATTGCCGATCGCAACTTCCGAAAATATTTTTCGGGCATAGAAATTAACATATACGTCAGTGTCAATCAAACACTGCACGTTTGTGGAAAGCCACGCCTCTCGCTCGTGGCAAATCCTGTAGCTTAAATATTTATATCAAAGAAGAGTTACAAAATAGGTTGTTTCTACATCTGTAGCTTAAAAAACAATTAGACTGCCCTCTGGGCAGGCTTATCGACTAGTATATAATAAAGGCAATGTTGTATCAGTGTAATCATTGTATACACAGCTGCCATTGAGTGCTCTAAAGTGTAAAACATGGATACAATCACTGATGCAACACTGCTGCCATAGAGTCCTTAGAACACATGCATGCACATGTGCTTCCTAGGTAAGGTCTTCAACAAAGAATACTAAATGAACAAAGTATATATATATATTTTTTTAGTTTTTTTTTAATTGCCTGTCTGAATCATATTCTTCCTCCTCCTCAACACAATTTAGGTGCAAATGTACAGATTGTGATGGTTTTGCATCCCTGTGCAACATTTAGAACCACCGCTGACAGCAACTAAATTAGATAAAAAAAATTCCTTGTGTTTCTGTAAGATGGCTCCTTTATCTTGTCAAGACCCTTATATACATGGTACAAGAATATAAAGGGAGATAACTACATAAGAGGGATTACTCCTCATACACATAAGGCGGATAACAAAATAGTTGTCATTTTCTATATGAGTCATGAATGAGTTCTGTAAATGTAACTAAGGATTAAGGATATAGTACTTACCTTGCTTTTATGTTATCTTGTCTTCAAACACCAGGGTTTGCTGGAATCTGGTTGTATTACAAATAAACTATATCTCAGTTGAAAAAAGAAACACAATAGAGCTAACAAACTTTTATGAATTTTATTATTTTTATGCGTTTAAGCAATTTGAATGTCACATAAAATCACATTTGCCATGTTGACAAATCAAGGTTATAAATCAAATCATTATATAAAATGAATCATCAGGTAAATTTCCTGCTTTTGTAGTTATTTTTTATTTATTGAACGGTGAAAATTCTTCTGCCCTTTTCATGTTTTGACCTAACGGAGCAGACTTTCTGAGACTTCTTCTTTTCAAGACCCAGATCAAACCAGTCATTTCCATACACAGCATTTATCACATTATGATCAGTAGTATTGCCAGTATTTCTAGACGATCCAATAGGTGGCAAAACTAACTTTTTCTCCAGCTTTACCTCTTTGATTAGACTTTGTTTGGCAGCTGCAGATGGATTGACGTGAGACTGTTTAATGGGTGGCAGTTTTATTTGCCTTTTATAATCAAGATGGTCCTGATGAAACCAGTCATTTGCAGGTTTGTCAGATAATTTACCGTTCTTTATATTTTTCATATTTCTGTTTGGCAATAGAGGGGGTAAAAAGTGCTTCTGCATCATTTTCTCCTCTTTGACAGTAGGTTCTTTAGTTAGGGCAGGTTGGTTTGTGAGGTATTGCTTCATTCCTCCTTGTTTCACTGCCCTTTTAGGATCAAGAATTTTATATTTGTTCTCATCAGTTTGCTTCTGCAGAAATGATGTCCAGTTAAAATCAAAAGGGTTTTGTTTTATTTTATATCCAAATCCATTTAGTTCCTTAGAATAATTCTCATTTACCATATACTTAGATAGAAGGTCCAGATGTGATCCACTAGGTTCTGTTGCTGGGGCTTGGCTTTTGCGAGGAAACCAGTAAGATGAACCATATGGGAATTCTGAGCCTTCCTTTGCTTGTTGTGCATTTGACTTTACCTTCTGGCTGAATCCCTTGTTCAGTGATACATTATAAGTATCTGAAAGATCACCAAAGTATGGTATAATGGTGATGGGGGGAAGAACAACGTCCTCAGGTAAACGCCAGTCACGTGTAGCATATCTGCTAGGAGGAGTAGATCCACCAGGCATGGCTGCTTCAATCACTCTTCAACAATTTGAACAAATATCACTGAATGTAAACACTGTTAACTGTCCTAAAAGGCAACATTCTATTAACACATCATCAACCAGGTGCTGATGTCTATCACTATGGCAACAAAATATTGTGAGAGAAAACTGAAACTGATCACTGAAAGTACTGCTGGAGCCTATATATTATATGACAGATATTGTCAGTTTAAAATAAATAACATTTTCTATTTTAATATATATTGCATATTGTCACTGCAAAATATTTTGTTTTCATTTATACATTGTTTAATATGTGTAGTCAAACAACTTTGCATTATACTTTCAATATGTATTTGCCCCCTTGCCCTGTAATTTTGATGTGAAAATTTGTGGCATTCCATTCTAAGTACTTAAAATGCACATGACAGGCTTCACATTCCTAACCCTGCTACATATCTGTCCCTAACTAGCTTCAGCAGAGAGGAAAAGATTACAAAGTGCAAAACAATTAAGATTATGCTAACATAATGTTTGTGGCTATGTGTGTCTACTCCAAATATGCCAAGTGGTGGGTAGAGTTTGGCTTTAGAAAAACAATTGCAGCAAACAAGTTACTAATGCATTCAAAACATTTTCACACTCACCTAATATTAAATTATTGCAGGATATGCAGATAAATTTTGTAATTCCAAAATCTTTACTGTTCCTTTAAATCAAATTAATAAAATTAGATATTGTGCAAATGCCAAATCATTATTTATGTACAGAATTTCCATAATAAAAAGAAACAAGAGGCACAATTTTTATATTTATTTTATTGAAAACTTTATTTTATATCCATTATGGTGATACTTGGTCAGTTTTATCGTTCTATTAGTGTCATACATCTGTGATTCTAAACTTGGCATCAGGACAGTTAGGGGATGCCATAACCCAAAGCTATTAAAATTAGGCCTAAATAGAAAATATGACAAATTGCCCAAAGTAACTTTCTATTTACATTAAAAAGGCTTTAGTGAAACACATATAGGAACAGATTACAAGTGGAGCTCTAACTACAGGTATACCCCGCTCATACAGCGGGTTAGGGACCGGAGCTCCACTGTAAAGTCAAAACCGCCTTAAAGTGAGTCAAGGCATTTTTCACTTGTTTTTCACTTGCCAGTATGCTTAAAAGCATGTTTGAACTAACATACATAGGTGTGCAATAGTGCTAAGTTTAGTTTAACACTAGCACAACACAACACACATACTTCATCTCATATGCCTATACTATACCATACCATACCATAAAACATAACCTAATGTACTCTATTGTACCTGTACTGTATGCCAGATCCTTATTTTATTTGGAGATCTGACACCATGCTATACAGTACTGTATAGTACTAAAGTACTGTAGGTTATGTTTTTTGGTATGGTATAGGCATATGAGATGAAGGAGGCATATGAAATGCTTACCTGTAATATTCAAGGTAAGCACAAAGGTGCATATACTGGTACCTGTACCTTTAATGGCCAAACAAATAGTGCTTGTAAAGAACTTGTGTGTACAGTACTAATGTACATTATATAAAGCACTTACCAAATTATCCTGCACAGTACAATACTGCACAGTTCTAGCAACCCCAACAGAGTCTTGCCAGTGCGCGCTGTAATAAGAGAGACTGCATGCAATTTTGTGCAATCTCCTGACTCGCGGTCAATGTTAAGTGCCATGCTGAGAAACGACTTCCGGGTTTGCGGTGGCGCCGAATTATTGTAAAGCAAATCGCCGTAATGCGAGGTATACCTGTACTTTGAGTTGAAAGTAAACTGTTTTCGCTCACGCTCTAATCTGACAAGCTAAAAAAGCCAAAACTTAGAATTTCTCATGTGCATTCACATTTTCCGTATAGAAGACAATGGGGCAACAAAAGTATGAAAAAACCTAACACCCTGCTCACGCATAAACCTGATCGCTTCTTCGCATGTGCACTAATCTGAAATAAAAATATGAATATTTCACATTCCAATGTCTATACTATAAACGCATTTTTAATGCGTCCGTCTATGTCTCCAGTTGCGCATGCATCCTCAAAGGAATGCGCACAGCCAAAAAAATCCACCTGGATGCATCATGGATGCACGAAAATGGCAGGGTGGATAAAGAATCCACCTTCGGGTTTGCCTACACTGCATATAGGTGGATTCCAAAAATGGCAGGGTGGTGAAAGAATCCACATTCACCACCCTGCCATTGTTGGAATCCACCTGGATGCAGCGAAAATGTTCACAAATAGTAAAAGTTTTTACTTTTTCACAATACGGAGAGTGCCTTTCTTTTTGTTTTTTGTATGCTAATACTTAAAGAGCACCCTGGATGTCGGCTTGTAATAGTGAGTGCGGAATCCACCTGGAACTTATATATATATAGGAATATCTATTTAGAAATATATAGAACTTATTATACTATGTGCAGAACACTGGACAGTGAAATATTTACAGTAAATACACTGAATATTAAATAAATATGCTTTTAAATGTTTTCATATACTCAACTGCAAAGGGCTCTCATATGTTTGAGCCCTTTTATTGTGCCAATTTTTGTAATCATTTTTATTAGATGGTGTTTTTATGATTGTAACTGTACTCTATAATGTATTTTCAAAGTGTTTTGTGAAACTTTTTTGTTTTGCAACAGTTATCCAGAGCTCTGAGTACGCGGTAATCATTCTAGCATTCTAGCATTCTTAAATTTCAATTGCTCTCAAGTGATTGCATTTACTTTCCACTCTTAATACTAGCAGTAAACCAAACCAGCACAAACACCATTAATAAACCCCTTATCGCTCGCCCACAAATGTTTGCTCTCCACTCATAATCTGGCCCAATGTGTTTATACAGTGGCAGTTCTGGGGGCTTCTGGAAAATGCCCACACATAGACCCACTGGGAATGATCCACATCTGAGGACTAGATTACGAGTGGAGCACAATCGTTTGCAAGCAAGCAATATTTGGTTTTCGTGACCATTTGCACACAATTTAAACTCCGGCCATATTACAAGTTCAAAGTAAATGCAAACACATGAGCACAACCACAATTTACGCTAGAATGATTACCATGACCTCAGAGTACAAAAAGTGTCACAAAACACATACAAATATATTTAAAACTACAGTTACACTCATAATAACACTAATACTTTAAAAAAAATAATAATAATAAAAATGAATAACGGTTTAAAGATATGAGGTCTTAGATGTTGAAAAAAAACACGTGCTGGTCTGGTGTTTATTGCCTGAGTTTCTGGGAGCTATACGACTGTATGTGAGTGCTCATGAGTACACAGGGCTGTGGGTTTTGCAGAGGCATGGGTTGTGCTCCCATTCTGGTTTAAGTGTACAGTCTATTTCTATATTTTAGATGTGTATAGGTATATTACAAAAGACCTGTATCACCCTTGCTTGTAGTTCTCTTTGTTTGGTTGAAGGCATGCACTGTGTGACTGTATGTTAGGGACCCAAGGGGAGAAAGAGACCTTGACATGGTCCTGGATTATTACCATTTGGCCAAATGCTGTAACAAACTAGACTTTTTATGTGTGTGTGTGTATTTACTGTAAATTTGTAAATTATTTACATTCCAATATTCTTCACATAGGGGAAAATTTTCTAAGTATTTTTTAAATAGAATGTCCTATAAATATTACAGCCAAAGACTGTATGGAATATAACCGTGTTCTGCACTAACATTTCTATCAGGAACTGAAAAGTTCAGTTTCAAAATGGAATTAAAGGAAAAGGGGGAAAAATAAACAATAAAAGTATATTGCAGATAGATATAGATATATATATATATTTGTTTACTTTAAACACATGTTTATGGTGCTGTTATTTTTGACAGTGGGGTGATAAGAGAGTGGTTAGGAGATACATGCTGCTCCAATGATTATAATAGAGCTGAATTTGCCACTTGCTGCTGGGAAGCGGCGAGTCCATATCTTTAGGAATTACGAACATTTTTTCAGCAGGATATTAGTTTTAGGGACCAGTTTTACTGGAACTAGGCAAGTGACTAGCCCCATTTTTGTAATCTTAACTTCTAAGACTTAAACATCTCAGGTGAGATTACAAATACAGCATAGTTTTCAACGCAACTGCTGAAACCCATGCCGCCCATAAATTCACCTTGCGGTGTTCAGTAATGTGCGGAAATAGACATTTCTGGAGTCACCAGTGACGTATGGCAGTTTATGAACTGCAGGCGCCTAAGAAAAAAAATGTTTAATCGCAGGTAAAAGTCTAACCCGCCTCCCAAAAATGAACCTGACACATCAAAATCCCTATATCCGCCATCCCCCCACATCGCAGCTAATTATAAAATGTATAAACCTCTAAAACTCCCCCCAACAACGCAATATACCTATTTAAACTATTAACCCCTAATCGGCCAACCCCCACATCGTAAAGTACCTAATACATGTATTAACTCCTAATCTGCCATCCCCCACATCGCAAAGTACCTATAAACACTATTAACCCCTAAACCCCCATCCCCCCACAATGCAAAAACTATTAACCCTAATCCTTAATCCCCCAAAACACAATCTACCTAATTAACCTATTAACCCCTAAACTCCCTTGCCCCCACAACGCAAAGTATTAATCTAATCACTAAGCCCCCTAACCTAACACCCCCTAAATTAACCCCAATTAACTACAATTACATAAAATAAAAAAAAATAACTTTAAAAATTAATAACAATTACCCAAAATCCTATCTTTACATAAAAAGCTGTTTACATAAAAAAAATAATCTAAGATTACAGAAAAAAATAAACAAAATTATCCAAAATAAAAAAATGTAAACCTAATCTAATACCACTATAAAAACAAAAAAGACACCCCAAAATATAAATGAACCCATAACAGTAAAACCCATCACCCACCCAACCCCCCAAAATAAAAAAGACCTAACTCTAAACAAATCAAATCTACCCATTGCCCCTAAAGATACATTTGTATGGGCATTGCCCTTAAACAAGCAATCAGCTCTTTTGCTGCCCACTAAAAAAAAAAAAAAAAGCCACTAACACTAACCCCCAAAAATGTACTCAATGTTCCTGAAGTCCGGACATCCATCTCCTTCCAGGCGGAGAAAATTCTTCATTCTGGCAGATCCATCTTCATCCATCATGGGAATATCTTCTTTCTTCTTGCCGGGTGCAGAGCGGTCTTCTGATGCTTGGATCTAGAGGGGTGGTCCTCCTGGGTGGCAGCAGTCATTAGCGACGTGGAGGTCCTCTTCATGCGATTGTCTGCTGCACACTGATAATTAAATGCAAGGTAACCCTTTTATATTGGGGTACCTTGCATTCCTATTGACTGAACATTTCAAATCAACCAGTAATTATGAGAGCTAAGGAAATCCTATTGGCTGCGTAAATCCATAGATTTTTTATTTTTTTGTAATATTAGATTTTTTATTTAAATTTAATCTTTGTTTTTTTTTAAATGTAATGTTAGGATTTTTTTTATTTTAATGTTAAGTTAGGATTTTTTTATTTTAGTAATTTTCAATAATTTTTTTTGGGAGATATTCTTTTTTTATTTAATATAATTTGGGTTAACTTAGGGGGTGTTAGGTTAGGGGGCTTAGTGATTAGATTAATACTTTATGTTGTGGGGGATGGTGGTTTAGGGGCAAATAGGTTAATTAAGTAGATTGCATTGTGGGGAGTTTGCAGATTAGGGGTTAATAGTGTAATTAGATACTTTGCTATTTAGAGGTTGGCAGATAAGGGGTTAATACATTTTATTAGTTATTGCGGTGGGGGATGGCAGTTGAGAGGTACATAATGCGCATGCGTTAGGTGTTTTTTAAGACTTCCAGGAAGTTATGGTGCTCATATACTCAGCGCAATGCTTACTGTGCCTGCCTATGTGTGGTGATTTGAATATGGAGTAAAATTTCTCAATTTTTACAGCGTACGTCATGGCGCTAAATCTGTGATACTGACTTGCGACGCTGGTTCTATGTAAGTTTATGGGAGTAAAAACATTGTCCGACTGGTAAAATATACACACCACATTTGTATGCAGCGCCGTATATATGTGATCGCTACATCCGTCTAAAAATAGCCAATGCCGTTTTTTTGGGCAACACTGCATATGTGATCGAGCCCCTAAGATTTTAAATTTTAAACCTTATAAACTGTCCCTTTATTATAGCTATCATACGGCTAGATTACGAGTTTTACGGTAAGGTGAAAAAGCAGCGTTAACAGGTCCTAATGCTGCTTCTTTATGCCCGCTGGTATTACAAGTCTTGCAGGTATATATATATATATATATATATATATATATATATATATATATATATATATATATATAATTATATGTATAGGTCGCTAGAATGTACAGCCAAAGACTGTATGGAATATAACCGTGTTCTGCACTAACATTTCTATCAGGAACTGAAAAGTTCAGTTTCAAAATGGAATTACAGGAAAAGGGGAAAAATAAACAATAAAAGTATATTGCAGATATATATATATATATATATATATATATATATATAATTTATCGTTTTATATTAACATCTCAAAGTGTATAATGTTCCTTTAAAGCAAATTGCTTTATAGAGAAAGTTTATTGTTTTTTTAGGTTGTTATTGTTTGTTTACTTTAAACACATGTTTATGGTGCTGTTATTTTTTACAGTGGGGTGATAAGAGAGTGGTTAGGAGATACATGCTGCTCCAATGATTATAATAGAGCTGAATTTGCCACTTGCTGCTGGGAAGCGGAGAGTCCATATCTTTAGGAATTACAAACATTTTTTCAGCAGTATATTAGTTTTAGGGACCAGTTTTGCTGGAACTAGGCAAGTGACTAGCCCCATTTTTGTAATCTTAACTTCTCAGACTTAAACATCTCAGGTGAGATTACAAATACAGCATAGTTTTCAACGCAACTGCTGAAACCCATGCCGCCCATAAATTCACCTTGCGGTGTTCAGTAATGTGCGGAAATAGACATTTCTGGAGTCACCAGTGACGTATGGCAGTTTATGAACTGCAGGCGCCTAAGAAAAAAAATGTTTAATCGCAGGTAAAAGTCTAACCCGCCTCCCAAAAATGAACCTGACTCATCAAAATCCCTATATCCGCCATCCCCCCACATCGCAGCTAATTATAAAATGTATAAACCTCTAAAACTCCCCCCAACAACGCAATATACCTATTTAAACTATTAACCCCTAATCGGCCAACCCCCACATCGTAAAGTACCTAATACATGTATTAACTCCTAATCTGCCATCCCCCACATCGCAAAGTACCTATAAACACTATTAACCCCTAAACCCCCATCCCCCCACAATGCAAAAACTATTAACCCTAATCCTTAAACCCCCAAAACACAATCTACCTAATTAACCTATTAACCCCTAAACTCCCTTGCCCCCACAATGCAAAGTATTAATCTAATCACTAAGCCCCCTAACGTAACACCCCCTAAATTAACCCCAATTAACTACAATTACATAAAATAAAAAAAAAATAACTTTAAAAATTAATAACAATTACCCAAAATCCTATCTTTACATAAAAAGCTGTTTACATAAAAAAAAATCTAAGATTACAGAAAAAAATAAACAAAATTATCCAAAATAAAAAAATGTAAACCTAATCTAATTCCACTATAAAAACAAAAAAGACACCCCAAAATATAAATGAACCCCTAACAGTAAAACCCATCACCCACCCAACCCCCCAAAATAAAAAAGACCTAACTCTAAAAAAATCAAATCTACCCATTGCCCCTAAAGATACATTTGTATGGGCATTGCCCTTAAACAAGCAATCAGCTCTTTTGCTGCCCATTAAAAAAAAAAAAAAGCCACTAACACTAACCCCCAAAAATGTACTCAATGTTCCTGAAGTCCGGACATCCATCTCCTTCCAGGCGGAGAAAATTCTTCATTCTGGCAGATCCATCTTCATCCATCATGGGAATATCTTCTTTCTTCTTGCCGGGTGCAGAGCGGTCTTCTGATGCTTGGATCTAGAGGGGTGGTCCTCCTGGGTGGCAGCAGTCATTAGCGACGTGGAGGTCCTCTTCATGCGATTGTCTGCTGCACACTGATGATTAAATGCAAGGTACCCCTTTTATATTGGGGTACCTTGCATTCCTATTGACTGAACATTTCAAATCAACCAGTAATTATGAGAGCTATGGAAATCCTATTGGCTGCGTAAATCCATAGATTTTTTATTTTTTGTAATATTAGATTTTTTATTTAAATTTAATCTTTGTTTTTTTTTAAATGTAATGTTAGGATTTTTTTTATTTTAATGTTAAGTTAGGATTTTTTTATTTTAGTAATTTTCAATAATTTTTTTGGGGAGATATTCTTTTTTTATTTAATATAATTTGGGTTAACTTAGGGGGTGTTAGGTTAGGGGGCTTAGTGATTAGATTAATACTTTATGTTGTGGGGGATGGTGGTTTAGGGGCAAATAGGTTAATTAAGTAGATTGCATTGTGGGGAGTTGGCAGATTAGGGGTTAATAGTGTAATTAGATACTTTGCAATTTGGGGGTTGGCGGATTATGGGTTAATAGTGTAATTAGATATTTTGCTATTTAGGGGTTGGCAGATAAGGGGTTAATACATTTTATTAGTTATTGCGGTGGGGGATGGCAGTTGAGAGGTACATAATGCGCATGAGTTAGGTGTTTTTTAAGACTTCCAGGAAGTTATGGTGCTCATATACTCAGCGCAATGCTTACTGTGCCTGCCTATGTGTGGTGATTTGAATATGGAGTAAAATTTCTCCATTTTTACAGCGTACGTCATGGCGCTAAATCTGTGATACTGACTTGCGACGCTGGTTCTATGTAAGTTTATGGGAGTAAAAACATTGTCCGACTGGTAAAATATACACGCCACATTTGTATGCAGCGCCGTATATATGTGATCGCTACATCCGTCTAAAAATAGCCAATGCCGTTTTTTTGGGCAACACTGCATATGTGATCGAGCCCCTAAGATTTTAAATTTTAAACCTTATAAACTGTCCCTTTATTATAGCTATCATACGGCTAGATTACGAGTTTTACGGTAAGGTGAAAAAGCAGCGTTAACAGGTCCTAATGCTGCTTCTTTATGCCCGCTGGTATTACGAGTCTTGCAGGTATAGGTGTACCACACATTTGTTTGGCCTTACCGCAAACCGACTTAAGTAAAGTTCGTAAACCCTTTTTTCTATGGGACTTCCATAGCGCCGGTATTACGAGTTTGTCTTGGGAGGCCAAAAAGTGAGCGGTACACCCTACCCCGTCAAGATTCCTAACGCATTTCAAAGTCAGTAGTTATGAGTTTTACACTACAAAGCTGTAGCATAAAACTCATAACTAAAGTGCTAAAATGTACACTACACCCATAAACTACCTATTAACCCCTAAACCAAGGCCCTCCCACATCGCAAACACTTTAATAAAATTTGTAACCCCTAATCTGCCGCTCCAGACATCGCCGCCACTAGAAAAAACATACTAACCCCTAAACCGCCGCACTCCCACCTCGCAAACACTACTTAGATATTATTAACCCATAATCTGCCACCCCTAACATCGCTGCCACCTACATTATACTTATTAACCCCTAATCTTCTGCTCTGGACATCGCCTCCACTATATTATATTTATTAACCCCTAATCTGCTACCCCCAACATCGCCGCCACCTACCTACATTTATTAACCCCTAATCTGCCGTCCCCAACGTCGCCACCAATATTCTAAATTTATTAACCCTTTAAACCTAAGTCTAACCCTAACCCTAACACCCACTAACTTAAATATAATTTAAATAAATCTTAATAAAATTACTATCATTAACTAAATTATTCCTATTTAAAACTAAATACTTACCTATAAAATAAACCCTAAGCTAGCTACAATATAACTAATAGTTACATTGTATCTAGCTTAGGGTTTATTTTTATTTTACAGACAAGTTTGTATTACCATTTAATAACTACTTAGCTAAAATAAATACAAATTTACCTGTAAAATAAAACCTAACCTAAGTTACAATAACACCTAACACTTCACTACAATTAAATCAATTCCCAATCCCTACATCAAATACAATTAAATAAATTAAAATAAATTAGCTAAATCACAAAAAAACAATACTAAATTACAGAAAATAAAAAACAAATTACAGATCTTTAAACTAATTACACCTAATCTAATAGCCCTATCAAAATAAAAAAGTCCACCCAAAATAAAAAAAACCCTAGCCTAAACTAAACTACCAATAGCCCTCAAAAGGGCCTTTGTGGGGCATTGCCCCAAAGAAATCAGCTCTTTTACCTGTAAAAAAAAATACAAACAACCCCCCCAACAGTAATTGCCCTGAAATGTGCATTTGGATGGGCATTGCCCTTAAAAGGGCATTTAGCTCTGTTGCAGCCCAAAGCCTTAACCTAAAAAATAAACCCACCCAATACACCCTTAAAAAATCCTAACACTAACCCCCGAAGATTCACTTACCGGGAGAAGTCTTCATCCAAGCGGCAAGATGTCCTCAACAAAGCCGGCAGAAGTGGTCCTCCAGACAGCAGAAGTGGTCCTTCAGACGGGTAGAAGTCTTCATACAGATGGCATCTTCTATCTTCAGCCTTCCGACACGGAGCGGCTCCATCTTCAAGACATCCGGCGCGGAGCATCCTCTTCAAACAACATCTTCTTCAGAATGAATATCTCTACATCATCCAAGATGGGTCCCTTAGATTCCAATTGGCTGCTGAAAGAATTCTATCAGCCAATCGGAATTAAGGTAGAAAAAATCCTATTGGGTGATTGCATCAGATTTTTTAAGGGTGTATTGGGTGGGTTTATTTTTAAGGTTAGGGCTTTGGGCTGCAATAGAGCTAAATGCCCATTTAAGGGTAATTCCCATTCAAATGCCCTGTACAGGGCAATGGGGAGCTTAGGTTCTTTGAGTTAGGCTTTTATTTGGGGGGGCTGGTTGTGTGGGTTTTACTGTTGGGGGGTTGTTTGTATTTTTTTTACAGGTAAAAGAGCTAATTTCTTTGGGACAATGCCCCTCAAAAGACCCTTTAAGGGCTATTGGTAGTTTAGTTTAGGCTAGGGTTTTTTTTATTTTGGGAGGGCTTTTTTTATTTTGATAGGGCTATTAGATTAGGTATAATTAGTTTAAAGATCTGTAATTTGTTTTTTATTTTCTGTAATTTTGTGGGTTTTTTTGTGATTTAGCCAATTTCATTTAATTTAATTTATTTAATTATATTTAATTTAGGTAATTTATTTAATTGTAGTGTAGTGATAGGTGTTGTAACATAGGTTAGGTTTTATTTTACAGGTAAATTTGTATTTATTTTTGCTAGGTAGTTAGTAAATAGTTAATAACTATTTAGTAACTATTCTACCTAGTTAAAATAAATACAAACTTGCCTGTAAAATAAAAATAAACCCTAAGCTAGATGCAATGTAACTAATAGTTATATTGTAGCTAGCTTAGGGTTTATTTTACAGGTATTTAGTTTTAAATAGGAATAATTTAGTTAATGATAGTAATTTTGTTTAGATTTATTGAAATTATATTTAAATTAGGGGGTGTTAGGGTTAGGGTTAAACTTACATTTAGGGGTTAATACATTTAATATAGTGGCAGCGACATTGGGGGCAGCAGATTAGGGGTTAATAAGTATAGGTAGGTTGCGGCAACATTGGGGGCAGGAGATTAGGGGTTAATAAATATAATGTAGGTGTCGGTGATGTTGGGGGCAGCAGATTAGGGGTTAGTAAGTATAATGTAGGTGGCGGCGATGTCCGGAGCGGCAGATTAGGGGTTAATAAATATAATGTAGGTGTTGGAAATGTCGGGGGCGGCAGATTAGGAGTTAATAAGTGTAAGATTAGGGGTGTTTAGACTCGGGCTTCATGTTAGGGTGTTAGGTGTAAGCATAACTTTAGTTTCCCCATAGGAATCAATAGGGCTGTGTTACTGAGTTTTACGCTGCTTTATTGCACGTGTTAGACTTTTTCTCAGCCGGCTCTGCCCATTGATGTCTATGGGGAAATCGTGCAAGAGCACGTACAACCAGCTAACCGCTGACTTAAGCAGCGCTGGTATTGGTGTGCAGTGTGGAGCTCAATTTAGCTCTACGCTCACTTCATGCCTTTTAACGCCGGGTTTGTAAAAACCCGTAATACCAGTGCTGTAGGTAAGTGAGCGGCGAGAAAAAACTGCACGGTAGCACCGCACAGCTCATAACACAAAACTCGTAATCTAGGCGATTATGTGGTGAGATGCATTGATTTTGCATTAAAAATGATCTGTTGACTAAAATGTAATTAAAAGATTATTGAGTTCTTGTGCAAAAGTTTTGTCTAAGGGATTGTGATCACCCCATTAATAGCTACAAGCTTTTGGGGTGTTGCCTAAGATGTACAGGATTTTTGCCATAACTAGGAAATACTGCTAAAAGTAATATATAAAATCTCAGACCTGAGTTATTATAAGTTAATATACACCTAGATAACGAGTTTTGCGCTATACCGGGAGCGTAAGGAACGCAATAAAATTAGCGGTCCTGCACTTTCCTTAGCGCTGCCATTACAAGTTACTGAAAAGCCTCCTTGTTCTGTGCGTTATGGTGCGTTAAGCTCCATACCGCACAAAAGACAAGGGCTGAGTTTACGTGCTCGTGAATGCTTTCCTCAATAGGGAAAATGTGTTAAAAAAAATCTAACACCTGCAATTGCGGAATGGCACATCACCGTAACGCAACCCCATTGATGTCTATGGGGGAAAGAAAGTTACATTAAAACTTAACACCTTAACATTAACTCCCTAGTCTAAACACCCCTAGTCCGCCACCCCTGACATCGCCGACACTAATAAAAGTTATTAACCCATAAATCGCCGCTCCCTGACATCACCAACACTAAATATAATTATTAACCCCTAATCCGCCGATACTAAATAAATCTATTAACCCCTAAACCACCAGCCCCCCACATCGCAACTAATAAACTAAACCTATTAACCCCTAAACCGCCGACCCCTTACATCGCAAAACACTAAATTAAACTATTATTTTAATTAAACTATTTACCCCTAAACCTAACACCCCCCAACTTTAAATTAAAAGTTACAATATAACTCTCTTTAAATAAATAAAAACTTACCTGTGAAATAAAAAAAAACTAACAATAAACTATAAATTAACCTAACATAACTATTCTAATAAAATTAAATAAACTACAAATTTAAAAATCTAAATTACAAATTTTTAAAAAAATAATACTACGAAAACATTTAAAAAATTTAAGATGATTACAAAAAATAATAAACACTAAAATTACAAAAAATAAAAAACTCTAAGATTACAAATAATAATGAATGAAATTTTCAAAAATAAAAACAATTACACATAATCTAATAGCCCCAAATAAAAACACCCCCTAACCTACAATAAACTACCAATAGCCCTGAAAAAAATGCTTTTTGTTGGGCATTGTCCTAAATTAAACAGCTCTCTTACCTAGAAAAAAAAAAAAGCCAATAGGATTTTTTTCTACCTTAATTCCGATTGGCTGATAGAATGTCAGCTCCGCATCGGATGTCTTGAAGATGGACCCGCTCCGCGCCGGATGGATGAAGATAGAAGATGCCGTCTGGATGAAGACTTCTGCCCGTCTGGAGGACTACTTCGCCAGGCTTGGATGAAGACTTCTCCCGGCTTCGTTGGGGAATTTGGCCCGGTTCCGTCTCCCGGTAATGTGATCTTCAGGGGGTTAGTGTTAGGTTTTTTTAAGGGGGGATTGGGTGGGTTTTAGAGTAGGCTTGGAAGTGTAGGTGGTGGGTTTTAATGTTGGGGGGGAATTGTAATTTCTTTTTCAGGTAAAAGAGATGATTACTTTGGGGGAATGCCCCGCAAAAGGCCCTTTTAAGGGCTTTTTGTAATTTAGTGTAGGGTAGGGCTTTTTTTTATTTTGGGGGGGGCTTTTTTTATTTTGTTAGGGGGATTAGATTAGGTGTAATTAGTTTAAAATTCCTGTAATTTCTTTATTATTTTCTGTAATTTAGTGTTTGTTTTTTTTTGTACTTTAGATAATTTTATTTAATTTTAATTAATTGTATTTAATTTAGGTAATTAATTTAATTGTAGTCTAGTGTTAGGTGTAGTTGTACTTAGGTTAGGTTTTATTTTACAGGTAAATTTGTATTTATTTTAGCTAGGTAGTTATTAAATAGTTAATAACAATTTAATAACTATTGTACCTAGTTAAAATAAATACAAAGTTGCCTGTAAAATAAAAATAAACCCTAAGCTAGCTACAATGTAACTATTAGTTATATTGTAGCTAGCTTAGGGTTTATTTTACAGGTGAATATTTAGTTTTAAATAGGAATTATTTAGTTAATTGTAGTAATTTTATTTAGATTTATTTAAATTATATTTAAGTTAGGGGGGGTTAGGGTTAGACTTAGGTTTAGGGGTTAATATGTTTATTATAGTGGTGGTGACATTGGGGGCGGCAGATTAGGGGTACATAAGTATAATGTATTTGGCGGCGGTGTCCGGAGCAGCAGATTAGGGGTTAATAATATAATGCAGGTGTCGGCGATGTCGAGTGCGGCAGATTAGGGGTTAATAAATATAATGTAGGTGTCGGAGATGTTGGGGCAGCAGATTAGGGGTTCATAAGTATAATGTAGGTGGCGGCGGTGTCCGGAGCAGCAGATTAGGGGTTAATAATATAATGCAGGTGTCGGCGATGTCGGGGGCGGCAAATTAGGGGTTAATAAGTGTAAGATTAGGGGTGTTTAGACTCGGAGTTCATGTTAGGGTGTTAGGTGTAGACATAAAATGTATTTCCCCATAAGAATCAATGGGGCTGTGTTAGGAGCTTTACGCTGCTTTTTTGCAGGTGTTAGGTTTTTTTCCAGCCGGCTCTCCCCCATTGATTCCTATGGGGAAATCGTGCATGAGCACGTTTAGCCAGCTCACCGCTAACGTAAGCAGCGCTGGTATAGAGGTGAGATGTGGAGCTAAATTTTGCTCTATGCTCACTTTTTTGCGGTTAACGCCGGGTTTGTAAAAACCTGTAATACCAGCGGTGAGCATAAACTGTTCGTTAGCACCGCAAGCCTCTAACGCAAAACTCGTAATCTAGGTGATATTTAATAATAAAAATTAAATTTTATTCTACATAAGGAACATAGGAATGTAAAATATGTGTAATGCGCTTTGGGTGCACATGAAGAATTAGTAATCTTAGATGTGTTCTTGAAATATTAAATATAACATTTAAAAAAATATTAATATTTATTATAGATACTGTAAGAAACGTCTTAATAATCCATAATATATATATATATATATTACAGTATGTATAATAATTTTTAATAATTGTTATTAATATTTTTGAATATTTTATATTTAATATTTCCTTTAAGATATCTAATTCTTCACGTTCGCTAACCTGACCTTACAAATATGTTGACCAGACACCTTTAGACATTCAATTAGTCATTATGCATTGTGTCCTTTTGTTTGGCTTAAGTGTCTATTCTCCTCTGGAAAACAATATATACAATAAAAAATGTTTTGCTCTCATAAGTAATTATTATCTCACCAAGCATGCTTCTTATTACGCTCAAGGGATAACTATACAATTCTCCAAACAATCAGGATTCCTTAAGGATTAATTTTCTATGCTTTTAACTTATAAAAATCACAAAAGCTTCACGCCAGTTGATACATTTATATATATAGCTATTTGGATTAAGTGCACAGATATACTTGGCATACCTACCTACAAGACACCTCTGTGTTTGAAATTTGGACAATGTAAGTGGAATTACGATTTTTTTAAATATACAATTATGCATATTATTGAACACATACTAACGTTTAGCAATAGAGTTACCCTGATAGATAGATATACTGTAAATTCATTGAATATGTGTAAGAGATCTAATTCTTTCTAACAATGAATTGTTTATGTGTAAATGTGTGTATCAGTATACCAGTTCAGAGATATGTGTGATTTGTGCATGTCTGTGAGAAAGATGCAGCTATAGAATTTGGCTAAAACTTCTATACACTTGAGTCTATGGTTAATGAATGTGCGGGGCAGAGTTTAGAATCAGGGACTGTCCCTCTCAAATAGGGACATTTGTGAGGTCTGGCCAATGGTGATATATTTGCCTATTGCATTCATGTGAAAGACCATAAACCGAAAATATTCTTAGTTTTAACAGTTATTAGCAATGGTTACAATTTAAGAGAACTTGCTATACAAATTAAAATATCATTGTGAAGTATATTTTAGTACATTTCTTTTTTCCCTAAATGCCTTAAAGGGGTGTGGAAACCTAAGTTAAAGTTTAATGATTCAGATACAGTTTTGGTACAGTTTTATATATTTAATGCTCAAAACAGAAACACGCTCCTGAGTCTGCATGCTCCTATAGAAAAGAGCTATGTTTTAGCAAAGCATAAGAGAAATCGGCAAATTTGATAAGTGAAGTAAATTGAACAGGTTTTTCTTAAAATTGTGTGCCTTATCTATTTCCCTTTAACTTATTCTCTTACTCTTAGGCCTCAAAAATGGCAAATTATTTATTCTCATTTCTAAAACGTAAAACTGCTTCAATATAATAAAGTATACAGGGGGAATATGTTACTGTCACTCAGAAATAAATAAAGATTATTCAAATTAAAACATTCAAATTGCGACAGTATATGTTTGTTAGCCCTAATGCAGAAATGTATATATTGACAGCAGATACTAACAATTATAACATTAAATGATTAATTGATTATAAATCCCAAGATAGTCTCATTTATCTCTACTTGAATACAGTTGCACTTATCTTTTACCCCCTATAAATTAATACTTCAGTAATTAAATAGCCTCTTGTTCTTATATTGTTGTTTGCTAACATTGTCAAATCATTTTAAATGAACGGACTTCTTCTAAAATAATCATCTTTGATTTATATAGAAATACACAGTTTACTATTGACCTAGAGCTTAACAAGACTAGAGGGCCAATGGCATTTACCTTTGATGAAAATTTTAGTTGACCTAGGCATTATCACTCCACTTTATTATTTTTGTGTAGTGCAGGGTTGTCCAGAATACATTTAGCAGCTCCAATTTGAATTTGTTTTGAGTGAATTATCTTGGCAGTATACACATTTTTTACATTGTTAAAGTTTTTTGCACATACTCAGTTTAAATGGTAGCAAAAACAATTACTTTCTGGTTTGATAAAAAAATTAAATATTGCTCAGATCACATTAACCCCTTAATGACCGGACCATTTTTCAATTTTCTTACCCTTAATGACAATGGCTATTTTTACATTTCTGCACTGTTTGCGTTTAGCTGTAATTTTCCTCTTACTCGTTTACTGTACCCACACATATTATATACAGTTTTTCTCGTCATTAAATGGACTTTCTAAAGATACCATTATTTTCATCATATCTTATAATTTACTAAAAAAAAAAAGATAAAATATGAGGAAAAAATGGAAAAAAACACACTTTTTCTAACTTTGACCCCCAAAATCTGTTACACATCTACAATCACCAAAAAACACCCATGCTAAATAGTTTCTAAATTTTGTCCTGAGTTTAGAAATACCCAATGTTTACATGTTCTTAGCTTTTTTTGCAATTTATAGGGCAATAAACACAAGTAGCACTTTGCTATTTCCAAACCACTTTTTTTCAAAATTAGCGCTAGTTACATTGGGACACTGATATCTGTCAGGAATATCTGAATATCCCTTGACATGTATATATTTTGTTTTAGAAGACATCCCAAAGTATTGATCTAGGCCCATTTTGGTATATTTCATGCCACCATTTCACCGCCAAATGCGATAAAAAAAAAAAAAGTTCACTTTTTCACAAATTTTGTCACAAACTTTAGGTTTCCCACTGAAATTATTTACAAACAGCTTCTGCAATTATGGCACAAATGGTTGTAAATGCTTCTCTGGGATCCCCTTTTTCAGAGATAACAGACTTATATGGCTTTGTGGTTGCTTTTTGGTAATTAGAAGGCCGCTAAATGCCACTGCGCACCCCACGTGTTTTATGCCCAGGAGTGAAGGGGTTAATTAGGGAGCTTGTAGGGTTAATTTTAGCTTTAGTGTAGTGTAGTAGACAACCCCAAGTATTGATCTAGGCCCATTTTGGTATATTTTATGCCACCATTTCACCGCCAAATGCGAGCAAATAAAAAAAAAAACTAAAAAAAAAATACATTTTTCACAATTTTAGGTTTCTCACTGAAATTATTTACAAACAGCTTGTGCAATTATGGCAGAAATTGTTGTAAAAGCTTCTCTGGGATGCCCTTTGTTCAGAAATAGCAGATTTATATGGCTTTGGCGTTGCTTTTTGGTAATTAGAAGGCCGATAAATGATGCTGCGCACCACACGTGAATTATGCCCAGCAGTGAAGGGGTTAAATTAGGTAGCTTGTAGGGAGCTTGCAGGGTTAATTTTAGAGATCAGCCTCCCACCTGACACATCCCACCCCCTGATCCCTCCCAAACAGCTCTCTTCCCTCCCCCACCCCACAATTGTTACCGCCATCTTAAGTACTGGCAGAAAGTCTGCCAGTACTAAATAAAAGAGTTTTTTTTTTTTAAATAAAAATTATAAAATATTTTAGTTGTGATGGACCCCTGCCTTAGCACCAACCTCCCTGATCCCCCCCTCCAGCTCTCTAACCCTCTCCCCTACCTAATTACCCCCATCTTGGGTACTGGCAGCTGTCTGCCAGTACCCAGTTTGGCCCCACAAACCAAACTTATTTTAATTGTATTTATAACTGTTATTTGTGTTTAATTATTTCTGTAGTGTAGCAACCCACCCACAATACCCCCACCCCCTCCCCCTCACAGATCCTTTTAAATATAAAAAAAATAAAATAACTTTTTTTCCCCTTACTTTTTCATTGGTGTCAGTGTGGCTAATGTGCGCATGTGCACGTGCACGCGCGCACGCGCGCATTGTGTACGCGCGCACACGCTCCCTCCTCCCACCGGTCAGAGGCACCATCGGCACCATCACTACCGGTGCAGAGAGGGCCACAGAGTGGCTCTCTCTGCATCGGAGTCTTGTAAAGGGGTATTGCAGGATGCCTCCATATCGAGGCATCACTGCAATACCCTCAGAGCTGCTGGAAGTGATTGTGATCACTTCCAGCACTCTGTTAGACAACTGACGTACCAGGTACGTCCATTGTCATTAACTGATTGTTAATGCATGACGTACCTGGTACGTCAGTTGTCATTAAGGGGTTAATTGAACAATAAAACTTGTAGTCAAATTTAAAGTGACAGTCAACACCAGAATATTTGTTGTTTAAAAAATAGATAATCTCTTAATTACCCAATCCCCAGTTTTGCATAACCAACACAGTTATAATAATACACGTTTTACCTCTGTAATTACCTTGCATATAAGACTCTGCAGACTGCCCCCTTATTTCAGTTCTTTTAAAAGACTTGCATTTTAGCCAATTAGTGCTCACTACTCTGTAAATTCACGTGCATGAGCTCAATGAAACACATGAACTAACGCGCTCAAGTGGTGAAAAACTGTCAAAATACATTCAGATTAGAGGCACCATTCAAGATATAAGAAATTAGCATATGAACCTTTAGGTTTAGCTTTCAACTAAGAATACCAAGAAAACAAAGCAAAATTGGTGATAAAAGTAAATTGGAAAATTGTTTAAAATTACATGCCCTATTTGAATCGTGAAAGGTTTTTTTTTTTTACTAGACTGTCCCTTTAAGTCCTTGAATCATTATAATGCTATTTTATTTCAAATTATTATTGCATGTGTCCCAGAGATGACCAGTTAATACCTAAAAAACTTGAGCCACTTAGTGCTTCTATTAAAGGGACATTCCGGACAAATTTAAAATACACACAGATGTATTACATAATTGAATAGAAACATATTAACAATATTGTGTATTGGCAAAAATGCTTCTAGCTTTAATTATCATTGTTTTAGTGTTAACATTTTTCTCTGCAGATGCATGTGAAGCATAGCTAGACATTGTCAGTGCACCAGCAATTTAAATACTGCAGCTGCTCAGAACACTTATGGGGACTTTTATTATATCAGTAATTAACACATTGAGGGCCAGATTACTAGTGGAGCTCTATTTAACGCTGCCTCTCAAGCATTAACTGCACTAGAAGTAAGCTATTTGCGCTCATTGGGTTGTGCTCTTATGAGTTGAAAGTACACTATTTTCACTTGCGCACTAACCCGATAACTGCAAAAAGCCGAAACTTACTCATACGCAAACCCGATCGCATATTCTCATTTGCGCTAACCCCACATTAAAATAAGAATATTTCACATTTCAATGTTCTTCCCATATAACAATATGTTCTATTTATTAAAAAAAATATATATATATATATATATATATATATATATCTGATGTATTTTTTTAGTACAATATATATTTATACCTATTTATAGATACATGATTATATATAGGTATATATATATATATATATATATATATATATATATATATATATATATATAGGTATATATATAGGTATATATATATATATATATATATATATATATATGTATATATATATATATATATATATATATATAAAACAGGAAACAGCACTCTCTGGACTTAAGTATAAACAGATGGTTTATTCGGTAACCTTTCGGGGAATGTTCCCCTTCATCAGACCGGCAAAACCACGAAACAGCTGTCCTGGGATTGGTTAGAATCACTGTATTAACCCTAGCTAAGCATAAAAGCTGTGTAATGCAGCAGTGCTATGGCATAAAGGGAAGTCTGTCTTTAAAAAGCAGGCTAAAAGTAAAAAGGTGAGTCATTGTGAACCTCATTTGAATATCTTACCCAGATTCCTTTGCTGCATTGGAAACAGTGTAGTCAGAGAGTTTCTGAGTTTAAAGCAAGTCTTCTGACTTGTTTAGATTTGTAAATGGTTTACACAATGAGTTATTTTCTCTGTATTTTATATATATATATATGTTTGTGTGTACATATGTATGTATGTTTTTTTTTAGATATGTCTGTAAATACATATATACACATTTAGAGGGATACTGTATATATATATATGTATATGTATGTATCTCTATGATAAAGCCCTTTGTCTGCTTTTTTCTCTAACACCTGAGACCTGATATCTTTAAGTCCTTATAACTTTTGTGTGCAATATATTTTTAAATTATTTTTATTATGAGTGTAAGTGTACTTTGTAATGTATTTTTGATGTGTTTTGTGACACTTTTTTGTTTCGTGAAACAGTTAACCAGAGCTCTGACAGTGTGGTAATCATTCTAGTGTAAATCGTGATTGCGCTCAAGTGATCGCATTTACTTTCAACTCGTAATACCAATTCGTAAAACCTGACGAGCGCAAGTACACGCGATAAACCCCTTATCACCACTTGCGCACAAACATTAGTGCTCCACTGATAATCTGTCTGGCCCTGAGTCATTACCAGGTGATATAAGCACCTTAGGCTCTCTTTTAGCAAGTGATGTGTTTATAATGCTGGTGCACGGTGCATACTAAAATACTCTTGAAACAGCTAAAGCTTTTAATAGAAGCATTTTTGCTAATACATGAATACTGCAAAAATGTTTCTATTAAATTCACCCATGTCCATTCCAATGTTCTCTGGAATTTTCTCTGGAATGTCCTTTTAAGCTAATTGGGATTGTAAATACTGATACATTTAGAAATGCAAGTGCAGCTATGTAATATATATTTTGGTCCTCCCTGGTAATACTTACCAGTGAGCAAGCCCTCCCCAGAGTGGCACGAACTAAAATACCCACTTCCCTGTTTACCTATAAGAATTAACCCTCAAGTACCACCCTTTCCTTTTCCTAGTTCTGTCTAGCCACATGTTGGACAGAGCTAGAAAAACCTCTCTGGTATGTTCCTTTTTTGGCCGTAATTAGGGCACCAGGGCATTTTTTTGCAGTTTACTCATTTATCTGCAGTTATGCATATAATGTTTCTCTGGCCACTGGTTTGTTGAGCGATGGTAAGTTTCTCCATCCAGTTACCGTGTGGGGACCGCCATATACCGCAATGTCAGTGTGGGTAGTTGTGTGGGGCCTTGTCCGAGGGCTGCTCAGAGTACACGCACGTCTGTTTTAAATTAGCTTTGGCGCTGGCCTTTTCTGTTGCACTGGGTGCTGAATTATACTTTCGAGTTTCCTTTTTCACATTAAGATATTGTTTTGTTTGATGCCTGTTTGTTCCGGTGTATATTACCAGGCCTGTGCAATTGTCTTTCTAATGAAGCATTTACATGCACAGCTGTAAGCCACAATGCTATGACTATTATAAAACATCAATCCGCACATCTTTAAGCCACAGTGCTATGTATTTCTATCAGTCCATAGGTCTTGCTCTGTTAAAATTAGATTTTTATTAGTACACTAGGTTGCTGTGTGTAAGATCTTTTTTGCCTATGGTATTTAGAAGTCATTCAGGTCCTATTTTTTTTTTTTTTTTTTAAATTAGCACTATTCTTTTAGTATTAATTTACTTTAAGAATGTTCTCTCAGTGAGAACAGTGAAGGCTCTAGCTGTTTAAATAACTGGAGTTTATCAGGTGGTATTAACAGAAGCATGAACATATTTCTACTGTGTAATTTCTAGCTGTTGTTTATGTTTTTCAGTTAACAATTTTTTAGACAATTTTTTTAAAGGGTATGGCAGTTAGTAGTGATCTTTTTTAATTTTGGGATGACATAAAATAATCTTATGGTTTCCAGGTTTTATCACATTCCATTAGCTTTGATTCACAATCTGACATTTCATTCATCAATTTTATCCAGATATACAGGAGTCATTTCTGCTATTTGATATGGTCTGTTCATTTTCTGTTTCTATGAAAGAACACAATTTTTACAGGAAAGAGTATATACTGTCAATATTTTTAAGATCTTTGAGGAAAATAAAGTTTTTTTTAAGCCTGGTTGTTTTTTCTATACTATTTCCAGGACTTCTATGTGATGGTGAGCAAGCTTTGGATAGGCTTAGGATACTTTCTTCGAGTACAGTTGCAGTATTTGGCTTTTTTAGATAGATGCTATACCTGAGGAGATTGGTTTAACTATGGTCAAATCTCATCATGCATTAATCTCTCATTATAAATTTAACATGCATCAGTCTTCTTCTTCTAGGTTTTGGTCAAAAACTTCTGTTTTTCATGTAGTCTTATATTTGTATTATTTCCCACCCATCCTTTAATATGTTTTTTTACTGCTTTTCTAATCATTCACTTGTAAGTATTACCAGGAAGGGCCAAGATAACTAGAAAATAACACCAACAATATAAGCAATTTATTTAGCTTGGCCCATATCCTTGTGTAATACCAGGCTCCCTACCCTTTTCCTAGTCCACATTTTTTTGGCTGGGAATATCTAGGAAGAGGAAGGGTTGGTGCTTGAGAGTTACTTCTTATAGGTAACCAGGGAAGTGTGCAATTCTGTCCATGCCCCTTTGGTCTGGGTCTCGCTCAATGATAAGTATTACCCAGGGGCATGGGCCAAGATAAAGAATTTGGTTATATTTTTGGTATTAATTTCTTAGTTATCTTTAGGTGTTTATGGAAATCAATACATTTACATGCAAGGGTATGTGTACGTCGAATGTAATCTTTGTAATCATCAGTACGTTGGACAAACGTCCTGCGAACTATGAAATAGAGTACATGAACATATCAAAGATGTAGAAAATTATAAAAAAGATTTGGCAGTAGCCAGACATTTTAATGGTACACATTTATCCAATATTCCACAGTGAAAACTATTGAAATAGTTAAATCACACCCCAGAGGGGGGACAAGTGTAAATTTTTAACAAAACGTGAACTATTTTGGATATATAAACTGTGCACAAGACAGCCTGAAGGCATTGACCTGGAGTGGGTTTCACAGGTTAACTTAAAAATAAGTAAAAAATTATTGGAATTTTTTTTTTTGCTTTGACTTCCAAATTTTTATACAAACCAAAATAAAATGTGAATACCTAATGAGGAATATTGGCCAACGTTAAAATAATACAATAATATAATTTGTTTAATACATGATTAAGATTTAATATGAATTAATGAAAAAATTAATAATTCATGTTTAACTTTATTTAAATGATTTATAACATATGAAGCAACTTTGAGATACTTGATAATTGAATTAGATATATTTTATATACTTGGATCACTAGTGTCTAGCCTAAAATATAGTCAATCTTATATACCTTTTTAGTTAATATCATTCTGTATACATTTTTCATACTGTATGATTTAAAAGAATGTGCATCTTCAGACTAATTTAATCATTCAAACAAAATAGGTCTAAAGTAATTTATTATTATTGAATGTCTGAAAATCTATGGCAACATGTTGAATTGAAATCACTAACAATACTTGGATTAATATTCATTTTTATTGGTAAATCTATATTTAAGCTACATATTACCTGTTCTATTCATATGCTAAGAAGCATGGTTGCCTTAAAGCCTCAGTCATCTCTATGGCCATCCCTTTAACTACCACACTTTTTGTTATTAACATGGCCCCTTTAAGGGTCTTAGGGGTTAAGTTGCCGTGGGTATAAAAAGGCACTTAGCATCCTATGACTGAGCGCTAGTGCAGGGTAGTTTTTCCTTGTATATCCTGCATGTTTGACCTGTTTAGTTTTTTAATCGATCTCCAATAAAGTTTTTTTTTTTTTTTATCATACCGGATCTCCTCCAGAGTGCAAGGCACTTTCTTATTGTGTATGTGTATGCACATAGAGATTAACTAGACAAATTTGCATTGAACATAAAACAGACAGGTCTAATGTTAAACGACAGTCTTTTAAAGTTGTAATTAGGGATGGGCAAATGTGTAAATTTTCGAATTAGAATGTTAGAACGAATGTTATTACTGAAATTCGAATTATAAATACGAATGTTGATAAGAACGAATATTCTTAAAAATTCTATAATCAAATGCTATTTACAGTTTTCGAATGTCACTTTCGAATTCGAATGTTTATAATTATATCGAAAGTATACATTCGAAATTTCAAATTTTACATTCTATTTAACAAATACTATTCAGAAGTTCAGTAGTTCATGTGGTAGGGAGGGAATTTAGTAAATTGATACATAATAGATACAAATATATCATTTTGAATGTTTCTATAGAGAATATTGCATAATTCGAATACTACATTTAAAGAAAGCATTAGAAATACTATTACAAACATATAAATTCAAATTTTTCGAATTTGAATATTGTATAATTTGAATATTACATTTAAAGAAAGCATTAGAAATACTATTACAAATATAAATTCAAATTTTTCGAAACTAATATTTTCGAATGTAATCGTAAAATTCGAAACTAACATTCGAAAAACGAATGTTAGAATGTTATGTTAACATTTGAAATTCGATTTGAACGAACGAATGTGTTAAAATTCGTTTCATTTTTCGAATGTTGCAAAACATTCGCCCATCCTTAGTTGTAATACACTTGCAGAGAACTGGTATTAACCCCTTATCGCTTGAGCGCAAATGTTAGCTTGCCACTCGTATTCTAGCTCTTAACAGAATGTTGTAATTACAAAAAAAATTTTGTTGGCTTGAATTTCTTTGAAAATAGATTAGTATTATTTGATGAGAACCAATTTAGCGAACTTGGAATAAAGCCCATATTATGTATACATGCACATACCTGCAACATAACATAGAGACTCTCTGGAATTGGTATCTGGTGCTTTATTCATGTAAATCTTGAGGTAGAGTTGCAGCAGATCAGGGGTTGACACATATAATATCAAGGCAGAATTGGACAGAGAGTGAGTGGGGACATAGGAACAACTGTGTAGGGACTGTCAATCTCAACAATCTAGGACATTTATACGGTCTCGTGGAGCTGCTGGAGGGATTGAGGGCAGTGGAGGCTCCTCTATAGGAGCACTTGAGCACGTGAACCCCCTGACTGACCCCTGATGCCCCCTGACCCCTGATAAACAAAAAAAAAAAAAAAAAAAGAGTGAGAGAAAAAAATAAATACATTTTTAAACCTTTTTGCTGATTAATTAAAAAATACTTCAGGGGGCTCCACTGCAGTTTTAAGTAAAAACATAAAAATTGCCTTATTTAGGCTGAAAGTGGAATGGACATTTGCCTACTACTTCTATCTATCGCACATGATGTGCAGTGCGATACATAGAAGTATAGGCAAAAGCTCTTTCCACTTTAAAGCTGCATTGACAGCAGCGCCACCTACAGGCCAGCCCATAGGTCTCCTTTACCGCACAGCTCTTAGTGTGCGAGAGCCAGCTGTCACGTGACACTTGCAAACTAAGAGCTGTGTGTGTGGAGGCAGTGGCATGGAGAGCTAATCCGGACAGCCAATCAGCTATCAGAGCTGCTGGGGAGGCGTGCCGGGCTTGGACGCGGGAAAGTGAAGCGGATGGAGCTGCTGCCAAGTCTCAAGTCCGAGTCATGTCAGGTCAGTTAGCTTCTAACAGCACAATCTCCATCACTGCATCACAAGTACTGTTATATGGTTGAGCCGTTGTACGCAACAATATTACTGCAAGAATGTTGAGAGCCAAGATCTCACTACATATGATATTGCTGAATTAGAATGTTGCCAGTAACCAGGGGCCCCTTTCCACTGCAGGTAGATGCAGCATGCAGCAGCACTAAGTTTTTTCATTATTGTTATTTTATATTAATATTTATTTTGTTGATTCATTGGCTGGAAGGAACTTTCTGGAGTGGGGAGGAGTAGTGTTCACATTTGTGTGCTGGAGGTGCGAACGGTCCGTTGGCTAATGCAGAGTAAGGGAAGAGACTGAAGTCAGACTGTGGTGAAGTGGAAGGAGGTAAGTCCTGGCATGGCTGACAGGCAATATACAGCCCCTGCAATATGTGGACCGGAGGAGTCCGGTCCACATATTAGACATTTCCAGGCTTCAGCTCCACCCACCAAGGCACTGTGCGCAGGCCAGTTACTTAGCTCAGCTCTGAGGCGGCATTAGGCAGGAAGAATAGTGTGTGGTGTGGTGCAAGGGCATTCAGTGAACTGCATAGGGATTGCAGAGAAACCAACAGCATTAGAAATGTAGTGCTGCAATGCAGCTGTAATTCACAAGTGTCTTCATGCAGGGAGCTGGACAGAAAACAGCCCTGCCTACTTGCGTGAGTATATTGTGTTTGCAGAGAGCTGATGTTTTGGGGAGCAAGGTGTTAGTAGCTTTACTATATGGGAAACTCTTATGGTAGGGCTAACAATGTAAACCAAAGCTAAATATGAGCAAGGAATCTATTAAGTAGGACTGAGCTGCCACTACTTAAAAAAAATTAAAGACCTCTTAAAACGATCCCTTCTCTCTGGGGCAGCTACACACCCACATTCCTGTGTGCTCATGTGACATCCTGCTGTGAAGGGAGAGTGAGAGAAAGGTAAGCCTGTCATTTGTTTTTTAAACTGTGCAATCTGTTTCTCCTTGTTTGCCATAGATCTTCCAATGAAAATATCAGGTGGTCTAACCTAGGGGCAGATTTATACAGGCAGCATATGCTAAAGAGGTAGTGAGGTACTATGATAACTTTTTAATTATAGCAGCCTCAATTAGTCTGCCATTCCTATGTATGCAATTCTCTTTTAATAACCCTTGCTCTCTTTGTGTGGGTCTGACACTCTTTAGAGTCCATAAAGCTACATATGATTCAGCACCTACCTTCAGTGTTATATGGTGTATTATGGCAGCTTAGAGGGTCCACTGTATCCATTTAATATAATACATACAATCTCTCCAGCACCAGTATAAAATAAAAAGCAATCTTTTTTTCCAGCTTTGGGTCAATGAACAGCATCAACCCTTTTAGTGTCCAGTAGCTAAATAATTGCCCTAGTTAACTCAAAAATAGTGAACCCTAAAAAAATTAAAAGGTTTAATTGTTCAAGAGCTTTGTATTTAAATGTTTGTTTTATTTATGTTTTGGTTTTCTCATTATTTTTATAATGGATATTTTTGCCCTCAGAAAATTTAAGTAATTCTATTAACCATAAATTATATGCAGGTAACCTCCAAAATGTAAATAATGAAGAAATTGTTAATGACAACCATTTTAACATGCTTAATCTATGTAACTTTTAAAAACTTAGTACACACTATTAAATTGTTGTCTTAGTTTTCAGACCTAGTATGAGATAAACAAAACAAAAAAAAATCTCTTGTCAGCTGTAAATAAAGCCTTGTGTTTTAAGAATTAAAAGGCATAATTCAATGTTTTGTTGTTTAACGCCATGCTATCTTTTTTATGCCAGAATGAATATTAATATAATTTTTTTTCAAATTGCTTTTATTAAAAATGCTAGTGTAATAATGCCATCCTCTATTTTTTAAAACCTTTTTTATTCTGATCATGTTCTTTGGTCAATTTCTGTTCCCCCCTGAAGTGGGTTATACACATATGTAAGATCTTGCAGCAGAAGTGCTGCTAATTTGCCAGTGGAGTTGTGTACTGAGCCCCCTGGGCTAAAAGTCACCATTCCTCCTCTGATTATGAGTAAAGCACTTTCTTCCTGTCTCTCACAGTGCAGCCAGGCTAAGAGATCTCTTCTGCTTTGCCCTCCCCCTCCAGCGCGGAGCTGTCACTGTTGTCTGCGGAGCTGTCACATTTGTCTATAGTGAGTTTAGACAGCATACAGGAGCTGTCAGCAGCTCAGAATACTTTTCTTTTCCCTTGCTGCTTTTTTTTGTAGCCTGGCTGGTCTAGTAATAGGTTCCTAGCCAGCTTCTCCCTGCTATAGTAGCTTCATTCTGTAAGACTGTAACTCCCCCATTTATGCTGATTTAGGTGACTTGTGGTTTTTGAGTTGCTAAGAGTAAAGCTCTCCTCTCATACAACTGCAAGCCCTTTGTTATCACTCACAAACATTTTGTTAACTACTTGGTTGGCAGAAGTGATGGGCTATAGAAGTCAAGCATGATTGTATTGTATGATGATATGATGTATGTTTTTCTTAGAAGAAGTGGGGGGCAAAACCATTTCTTCCAGCAGGGCCCTTTGTTCATTAGGTCCACAACTGGTGTGGTGGGTGAGCTGAGGGAGGGAGGGAGGCAAAGGCAGCGCCATCATCTGCATCTCCCAGACTACAACTGGTAAGTACTCCTGCCTGCTTGTTGTTCCAAAAGTGTTATGGCAAAGTAACAAGTAAGAGAAAAAGCAGCATCCATTATCTGAGTCTGAGTCAAAATTATACACTCAGTGAGACTGATGGTTAGGTACTCAGCAGGCTCCACCTGGGTTAACTGCATTACTGTGTGGCTCAAAGCAGGATAACTGAATGTGCACTTTCTGTTGGTCAATTTATAAACTGACAATGTTAAGGGAAATGCAAAGTGCGTGATAACATTGTGGAAACATAAACACTGATGACCACCTGCTTGGAGAATTTAAAGCTGTCTATACCCCCAAGGCAGATCTCTCACCTAAGATGGTGATAGTGAGAGATCTCTCTTGGTGGTACGTGGCAGCTTAGAAGTTTCAAGCAGGGGGTCATCTGTTTGTTTTCCATGTTGTATCAGGCACTTTGCATTTCAATTATTACAGTTTATTTTGACCCAGAGTGCACATTCAGTTATCCTTTCAGACTTTGCCACAGGAAGATCTTTGTTACAGAGGTCTGCCTGGAGCCTGTTGAGTACATCACTGTCTGCACCCATTACATATGTATCTGGTGGTACCTGCAAAATATGATACTTCTGTAACTGCGTGTCCATAGATATTAGTGCTGCTGCTGAATTTTTTTTTTTAGATTAGCAACAGTTAGTAATGTGCCCTTAGTGGTCAGCTAGTCCTTTCTTCCCTCACTCTCTTGATTACAATAATAGCACCAGTAATGTTTGTCTATTCTGGCCTATCCAATTGCTCCATTCAGGCCAAAAACTGTCTCTTTATATGTCAAGTAAACATAGGGGTGGGGCAATGAGGGTGAGAGGGGCAGAGAAGGTAGGCGGGCAAAGAGAGGGGGGGCCCTGCCACACTTTTGCCCGGGGGCCCTGGTTGGTCTCAGTCCGCCCCTGCCAGTAACCCAAATTGAGGCAAGTGACATAATTGTTGCTAAATTCCATTCTGTTTTTGGAGAGCATACAGCTGAAATAGCTTATACAACTATAAATAAATTTTTTGACATATTGAGAAATAGTGGACTGTGTCCTGTTTTTGCCGGTCACGAGCTGTGTGTGTGTGTGTATATATATATATATATTATATATATATATATATATATATATATATATATATATATATATATATGTATATGTATATATACACACACAAAATAAAATGGGCGGGGCCATCTGAGGGGCGGGGCTAGTGCTCCCCCATCTTCAAAAGTCACCAGCCGCCACTGATTGAGGGCCAAACTGTCAAACTATGATAATCCCAAAAAATGCAGGATGGCTGGGAACTCTTTATGTACACAGAGACAGACACATAAAGGACATGTGAAGAATAATAGATGCCTAGATATTTTAAGAAAAACATTTTAACGGTCCAAAACTTTTGTAGAGTGTTCTATATTTTCAATAGATAGCGTATGGAGCACTTTAAAGTGCACTCCTTGCGCTTGTATTACTAGTGGTGAGTTAAGTATTGCACTGTAAAATCCACTACTCTTTCAGCCCTGAGGTAGACAATTAATGCTTTCTAGTTTGCATAACAAAACACATGAACATGCTATAGAAATAAATTAAGTTATATTTAGACTTAATTATTAAAAAAATGTTTACTAATAAAAGAACAAAGGTTTTGTGGCAGAATTAATTGGATAATGTTTCTGACAAGGGGCTGGACTGGGAAGGAATCAATGGTGTATGTGTATGCATGTGTTATGTGTTTATTTATATGTGTATATGTGTATGTTTTATACTTAACTTTCATTAAAATAGTATAGAACAGAACTACATGAAGAACTTTAATATTTGCACACTATCAATTTAGCTCTCAAGTGATATCTGACATGAAATTTATTGCACGCCCTAAAAGTCTGTTATTTGAGGAATTTAGCGCACCTGTGCTATCCAACATACAAATGTTAATTAGTGCACTCTAGACTATCACCCAAGTGCTAAAAAATAACTTTGGACTTATGATATGAGCATAAAATTATAAGTGCTATTGCTTGTGGTTGAGCGATGTTTACTCACAAAAGAGCTAATATTTTTTGCATTGCATTTAAAATTTAGGCTATAGTTTTGGTTTAGAGAAAGCATTATACATTACATTAAAATGATCATATCAATGACATCATTGTTGAACAGTTTAAGTTATTACTTGATAAAATATATCACAAATATATTAATTTACTTTTATTAGCCAAGAAATGTTTGTTTGTTATAAAATGTAAATATAGTCTATGGCCCTTCTATTTTTATTTTAGTTTAATGCAAAAGTGAACATTTTTTTATAGGTTGCTAAATGTTCATTTGAAATCCTCAAACTGGCATATGGATGGATTTGTATGAACAGCACCTGTGATTAAGTCACTATAAAATTACTGATATGGCATTTAAAAACCTAAAATAATAACAAACAAACCATAAAACATGAAAAAAAGCACAGTGACGTCTTGTCATAAAAAATGATGCACATATTATCTACCCAATAATGATAGAATAACATTTGTAAATAGTACCAGCACGAAACGCGTAAGGACTTCTGATTGCGTTGCCTCCATGTACCTATCTTTTTAACTTGCAGTATTAAAAGTTATTGTTAACCTATTGTGTCTGTTGTGTGCAGCTGTTCCTCTTTTCTGTGTAACATTTGTAAATAGTCATCCAAAACCTAATTTGCTACTGTGATGAGTTTATATTTTTCAATTACTGTGCCATTAATATTCGTTTCTTTCTTTCTTTTTTATTTTTTGTTTCAGTAAAAAAGAAAAAAAAAAAAAGAATATTGTACAGTAGGAGCTTTATCATCTTTACTGCTTTGGCGAATGTGTGAAAACAACCAGACCCAAGTTGTTGAGTTTCTGCTCCTGGGATTTCATGATCTATATGAGTTCAAAGCTCTACTCTTTATAATGTTCCTCATAATTTACTTTATGATAATAAATGGAAATGTTCTCATAATATTTTTAGTATCAGTTAAAGAACAACTAAATATTCCCATGTTCTTTTTTATCAAACACATAGCTGTAAATGATATTCTTCTAACCACCACTGTTGTTCCAAAAATGCTTGAAATCATAATAAAAGATAAAGTGAAAGTATCAAAAATGAACTGTATGATACAATTTTACATATTTGGGGTTTCAGGACTTGTACAATGCTTTCTCCTTGCAGTCATGTCATATGATCGATATCTTGCCATCTGCAATCCCTTGCGTTATTCAGCCATCATGTGTACAAGGCTGTGTCTCCAGTTAGTCACTGGATCATGGTTAGTAGTTTCCATTTTTATATCAAGTGAATTAACTTTGATGTGTGAATTACAATTTTGTGATCACAATTCTATCAACCATTTCTACTGTGACTTTATCCCTCTATTAGAATTGTCTTCTTCAGATACCTCTCTATTGCAAACATTAGATTTTGCCAGCTCTTTTTTTACTCTGTTCTCCCCATTTATATATATTATCATAACTTATGTATTTATTTCCATCACCATCCTAAACATTTCTACATCCACTGGAAGGATGAAGGCTTTCTCTACCTGCAGCTCACATCTGACTATTGTATGCACATTTTACGGAACTCTCATTGCAGTTTACATGGTACCATCTGATGGAAATATCAACAAGTTCAGATCTTTGTTGTATATTGTGATAACACCATTAATGAATCCACTTATATACAGCCTTAGGAATGTTGAAATCAGAGGAGCTCTGAAAAATATAATAAAAAAGAACAGGAGGAAAATTAATTTACATATACATTTCTGAATTATGCATCACATTTTTTTTATTTGGGTGTTTAAATTCAAATGACTATAATGTAGCTGCTATTTCAAAATTTATTTTTTAAACAAGCACATAGCACATAGTGGGCATGATATTGCAAGCATAGTTAACGTTGAAAGTAAAGGCGTACAACCAAGCGGAAGGGTTAGGGATACAAATAAACATGCATCTTCATGATTACATTAAAATAAACTATTACACTCATTTATACACTATACAATAAAAATATTAATAACATTTTTTAAAAGGGTTAACAGATATATAACAAGGTATTTGAATAGAAATGGCTATATTGTGTGCTTGTATATATATATATATATATATATATATATATATATATATATATATATATATATATAATATCCTTTAAGAGATCCCTCTCTACATATCTCAAAACCAAATGTGTCTGTCATGGTTGATTAAATATTTCCTACCAGTTCTATGTTAAATGTTTGCATATATTGTGTATTATTATTGTTTTTGTATTTTATTGTACCCTATTGTATCAATGCAATGTTTTGTGGTCCCAGGACATACTTGAAAACGATAGAAATCTCAATGTATCCTTCCTGGTAAAATATTTTATAAATAAATAAACAAATATATATATATACTACTACTACATTTGGTTATATATATATATATATATATATATATGTGTCTAAATATGTGTATGTATTTATGTATATATGTATATATACATACATATATACACATAATTAAATACATGTATACACACACAATTTTATATATATATATATATATATATATATATATATATATACTGTATATACCTGTATATATATATATACAGTATATATATATATATATATATATATATATATATATATATATATATATATATATATATATATATAAAGGGCAATAGATCCAGCACTAGTAGAAATAACAGTTCATTGCAGTTAATAAAGTGCACGTCCACCAGAGGGTCCTGTGTCACCTCTTACATATAAATCCTAAAGGTAAATAACAGCTGTCCTTCCATGATGACACCCCAATAAATATTTTCTACTTTTAAAGAAACAGTGCTGGTGCCACTTGTTAATTACCTTTGGGATATATATATATATATATATATATATATATACACACATACTTTGGAGTCCTTTCCACTCAAATACCTTAAAACATAAAGAATCATTTTTTTCAGTTATAATATTTAATATGTATTCACCGGCGTATTTACTGTAAATATTTTACATTTCAATGTTCGTCACATAGGAGAAAATGTTCTTTGTATTTTGAAATATATATTCCTTTATATATCTGTATTTATCTATACCTGTCGGGTTTGCACGCAAGCGATAAGTGTTAGTTTTTTTAGCAGCGGACTCCATTAAAGTGTATGGGGAAAAGATGTTAGCAAGTTTGCGATATCTGGAGTATTGAAGTTAGCAAGCATCAATTTAATTTTAACTTTTAATAAGCGCGCTATCCCTCTCGCCTTAAAGATTTACTTCTGGCAGTGTTTGCACATGAGTGAAAGCGTTAAATAGAACGTGACTTGTAATCTGTCCCAGTAACAGATATATAAAATAGCATTTTGTTATTTCACTCAAATATAATGAACATTTGCCACAGATGAAACTATTAAGACTTTCAAGATTAGTAAATGAAAAAGACTGGTAAATGAATATAATTATAAACATTACATTTATATTAAATAAAGGCATTTTTAATGACCTATGTATTGATTGGCCTATAAATAGAGAAAATATAAATTATTATATTTATTTTTAGAATGTATCCTTGTGTATGCATAGTATATATCAGACGTTACATTTCGTTGTGGTTTCTAATGACAGTTATGAACCTCTTAATTAAAGGAATTATTATCAATGAATGAAATTGCAGAGAAATTATTATATCTGGTTATTCTTTTACTTTTTAAGAACTTATGAGTCCTCAAGACAGAATAAATCTGTCTCGTTTCACACATGAATGTATTTCAGTTTATGGAAGGCTGATTGATCTCCAGTACATATTTACTCTCTGTTTATAACCCTCTCATCTTAAGAGTACATGAATCTTATACATTAGTGACACAGGATTTGATTTCAGTATTCCTTAAAGTGTAATTTGATGTTGATGTTAACACTCTTTTAGTTAATATAAATTCAAAAAGATATGTGCAATAGTTTGCATAGTTATCCGTGTATATCCATAGAACTGTTTTAAGCGGAGCTCTAATTACCTTCTATACGCATGTGTAGTCATTTAATTATTTAGTCCCATTTCATTCCACTATCTAATATACCTTTATGTTACTGCCAATGTATAAACTGTCAACAATGCTACAATTAAAGGAATAGGAAAGTCAAAATTACACTTGCATGATTCAGATAGAGCATGTGATTTGTAGGCACTTTTAAATTAAATTCTATTTTCATATTTGCTTTGTTCTTTTGGTATCCCTTATTTAAAAAGAATACACACATATATTACACTAGTGGGAGCTAGCTGCTGATTGGTGCCTGCACACATTTGTCTAACTGATTAGCTAACTAGATGTGTTCAGCTGGCTGCCAGAAGTGCAATGTCATTACTTTAGCAAAGATAACAAGATAATGAAGCAACTTTGATAATAGAAGTAAATTGGAAAGTTGTTTTAAATTGTATCTTTTATCCAAACCCTGAAAGAAAAATGTGGGGTCTCCTGTACTTTTATTTTAATACTACTGCTAATGCTACTGCTATTACCACTATTACTACTAATAGCAACACATATTGTACAGATGTTTTAAATCCAAAATTTAAAACTAGTTATCGCAAAGGAAATAATCAACAAACTAGTTATAAAACGTTAAGATGTTATTACACAAGTATTTAAATGCTTTCAAAAGGCTGCTAAAAAGAAAATTACATACACTATAGGTTCATTTTTAATTTACATATATGAATGTCATAGATATTTTCAAGCTAAAAGGACAGCAACCAAATGAAATATCGTATAGATTTCTGAATATGAGTTGAGGGCTACTGATATGTAATGTGTTAAATATCATTTAAATAGATTTCACTAATAATCTGTTCTTTAATATGTGTTTTTAAAAGAGCATATTCTTATATACAAATACTGAACTTTGTACTTTGTGTGTGTAATTGAATAAAATATAAAATTGCTTTGCAGTTATTTAAACATGTAATTTGAAATATCTTATATATTGAAATAAATGTAATTCCTTATTTATTTAATTAATTAATCAATTATTTAGAGTCTATTTAATGCTTATGCTTAATTACTTTAACCAATTATTAAGTTCCAGCTCTATGCATCTCTAAATTTATAGTCCTCTATTTCAATTATTCCGTTGCCAGCCATTTATGTTGCGTTTAAATATCTGTTTTAATAAACTTTCGATATTACATATATACAAAAGTAATTGCTCACTTTGTAATGTTATCTGGTTTCTTATTCTGAAATTCTGCGGGCTTTTTTGGTTTGGCATGATACATGGCAGGCATTTTACAGCACCAGCATCTAATATCATCTTCATTTGAACATATAGTATTGTATATAAAAAAAAAATATATATGTTTAAATGTCCCATATATTTTGGCATCTAGCATTCATATGGCTTCTATAAAATGATACATGACTCAAAATGTTTTAATGGGTTTACAGAATTATTTGATATGTGAATCAAGAAGTAGAGACATGCAATTGGCAGTTTCATTCACTTCTGAATGCAGAAGTAAGAGATTGCTAGCGTTTTCAATTCCTTTCAGAGCCAAATATCTTCTTGTGCAAGTGAAACACAATAAGATCTAGATTTGCACAGATCTTAGTGTGTTTCACTTGCACAAAGAGATATTAGGCTCTGAAAAGATACAAATACCACACGCAGGCAGTGAACAAAACTGCCAAATGCACCAATCTATCCAGAAGTACATTTTTGAACACATATACTTTGCCTTGTAGGTTTGCTTCAAATAGGGATCTCAAGTTTAGTCAGACTTGCTGTGACATACTGTAGATGTTTAAAATTTGAACCCATTTCAATCTCCAAGATAACTAAGTAATCACAAGCATTCCAAATGTGTTTATCAAACAATAACCCCCCTATGCCTTATATGAGTAGAAGCAGTATTCCAATCTGTGAGGGAAAAAAAAGAATTCTAGCAGCTTTTCTCAGAATTTTTTGACTTTTTAAATACAGCATTCTCAAAGAAAACCCTTTTTAACAAGTTATGAATATTTACAAATTAAGTTGTGTGTATACAATATATATATATATATATATATATATATATATATATATATATATATATACAGCCATGGCAAAAAATATTGGCACCCTTGCATTTCTGTCAGATAATGCACCACTTTGCCCAGAAAATTGTTGCAATTACAAATGTTTAGGCATTCTCATGTTTATTTATTTTGTTTGTATAGGTATGACACAAACAAGTGAATAGAAAAAACAGCCAAAGCTGCTACATTCCACGCAACATTTAAAAAATGGAATGGGCAAAATTATTGGCACCCTCAATTTAAAATTTTCGCTTCCTGTAACCATCAATACGTTTCTTACACCTCTCTACTGGAATTTTGGACCACTCCTTTCACCAACTGCTCCAGGTCTCTCAAATTGGAAGGGTTCCTTTTCCCAACTGCTGATTTGAGATCTCTCCAAAGGTGCTCTATGGGATTAAGATCTGGACTCATTGCTGGCCAGTTCAGTACTCTAAAGCGCTTTGTCTTAAGCCATTTCTGGGTGCTTTTTGACGTGTGCTTTGGGTCATTGTCCTGCTGTAAGACAAATTACCTCTGACGGAGACCCAACTTTCTGACACTGGGCCCTACATTGCACCACAGAATTCTTTGGTATTCTTCATATTTCATAATGCCATGCACACATTCAGTGCCTGAAGCCGAAAAGCAACCCCAAAACATCAGTTAACCTCCACCATGTTTGACTGTAGGGACTGTATTCTTTTCTTTAAAGGCTTAATTTAGAATGATGGACTTTACCAAAAAGCTGTAATTTTGTTCCGTCTGTCCACAGCACATTTTCCCAAAATGATTTTGGCTTCCTCAGGTAAATTTTGGCAAACTCCAATCTGGCTTTTTCATGTTTCTGTGTCAGCAGTGGGGTCCTCGCTACTCTCATAGTGTCCCTTTTCATTCAGATGGTGACGTATAGTGCGAGCTGACACATTTGTACCCTATGGGGCCTATTTATCAAGCCGTCAACCGCATATACGCTGGAATTCCACAGCGTAATTGTGGAGAGCTTGATTTGCCTCATTTATCAAAGCATACAGACCGGCAAAAGTAGAATTTTGTGACTTAACATATGATCCGCCGGTCTCAGTCCGACACAGATCGATGCTTACGTCACTACAGATGTTCAGAAGGCAAGTTTGGCACTATCTTACTACTTTTGCAAATTATCAAATTTCTACCAGGTACGCTCGGCACTATTCCGGCCCAGAGTACCTGCTTTTCATTCCGCCACCCTGGAGGTGGCGGATACCATAGGAATCAATGGGAGTCTGAAAGCAGCAAAGCTGCCCGATAGCCCATTGATTCCTATGGGAGAATAAAAGTTATGTTTACACCTAACACCCTAACATAAACCCCGAGTCTAAGCACCCCTAATCTGCCTGCTGCCACCTACTTTATACTTATTAACCCCTAATCTGCCGCCCCTAACATCGCCGCCACCTACCTACATTTATTAACCCCTAATCTGTCGCCCCCAACGTCGCCGCCACTATATTAAAGTTATTAACCCCTAAACCTAAGTCTAACCCTAACCCTAACACCCCCTAACTTAAATATTATTTAAATACATCTAAATAAAAATACTATCATTAACTAAATTATTCCTATTTTAAACTAAATATTTACCTGTAAAATAAATCCTAAAATAGCTACAATATAACTAATAGTTACATTCGGCTAGATTACGAGTTTTGCGTTAGCCTTAAAAAGCAGCGTTGAGAGGTCCCAACGCTCCCAACGCTGCTTTTTATCTAACGCTGGTGTTACGAGTTTGACAGGTAGAGGCTCACCACTCACTTTTCTTCTGCGACTCGAGGCTACCACAAATCCCTTTACGTCAATTGCGTATCCTATCTTTTTAATGGGATTTGCCTAACGCTGGTATTACGAGTCTTGGAGAAAGTGAGCGGTAGAGCCTCTACCTCCAAGACTCCAACTGCATTTAAAAGTCAGTAGTTAAGAGTTTTATGGGCTAAAGCCGGAACATAAAACTCTTAACTAAAGTGCTAAAATGTACACTAACACCCATAAACTACTACTGAACCTCTAAACCAAGCCCCCCCCCCACATTGCAAACACTATAATAAAATTATTTAACCCCTAATCTGCCGACCGGACATCGTCGCCACCTACATTATCCCTATGAACCCCTAATCTGCTGCCCCTAACATCGCCGACACCTACCTACACTTATTAACCCCTAATCTGCCAACCGGACATCCCCTAAACTGCCGCACTCCCGCCTTGCAAACACTATAATACATTTTATTAACCCCTAATCTGTCCTCCCTAATATCGACGCCACCTACATACAATTATTAACCCCTAATCTGCCATCCCCAACGTCACCGCTACTATAATAAAGTTATTAACCCCTAAACCTAAGTCTAACCCTAACCCTAACACCCCCCTAAGTTAAATATAATTTAAATAAAACAAAATAAATATTCTATAATTAAATAAATTATTCCTATTTAAAAATAAATACTTACCTATAAAATAAACCCTAATATAGCTACAATATAACTAATAATTACATTGCAGCTATTTTAGGATTTATATTTATTTTACAGGCAACTTTGTATTTATTTTAACTAGGTACAATAGCTATTAAATAGTTAATAACTCTTCATCCGATCGTGGGAGAAGAGGTTCTCCATCCGGCCGAAGTCTTCATCCAAGCGGGGAAGAAGAGGTCCTCCATCCGGCAGAAGTCTTCATCCATCCGCGGCTCCATCTTCAAGACCTCCGACGCGGAACATCCTCCTCGACCGACGGACTAACGACGAATGAAAGTTCCTTTAAATGACGTCATCCAAGATGGCGTCCCTCAAATTCCGATTGGCGGAATTAAGGTAGGAAAAATTCCGATTGGTTGATTGAATCAGCCAATCGGATTGAAGTTTAATCCGATTGGCTGATTGGATCAGCCAATAGAATTGACGTTGCATTCTATTGGCTGATCCAATCAGCCAATCGGATTGAACTTCAATCCGATTGGCTGATTCAATCAACCAATCTAATTTTTCCTACCTTAATTCCGATTGGCTGATAGAATCCTATCAGCCAATCGGAATTCGAGGGACGCCATCTTGGATGATGTCATTTAAAGGAACTTTAATTTGTCGTTAGTCCGTCGGCCGAGGAGGATGTTCCGCGTCGGAGGTCTTGAAGATGGAGCCATGGATGGATGAAGACTTCTGCCGGATGGAGGACCTCTTCTTCCCCGCTTGGATGAAGACTTCGGCAGGATGGAGGACCTCTTCTGCCACGATCGGATGAAGACTTCTGCCCGGCTGGAGGACCGCTTGTGCCCGCATAGGATGAAGAGTTCGGCCCGGTTGGGTGAAGACGGCTCAAGGTAGGGTGATCTTCAATGGGGTAGTGTTAGGTTTATTTAAAACAAACCAAATATCCAGTACCTGAAAGTAATGAGGTGTGCAAGCTTCAAGGATACTGCACCAAATCCCACAATATAGTAAAGCAAAAAAGAAGCAGCACCATCCAGTAGTTTCAACAGATTTATTCGTGCAGTTTGCACACTGTAAAAGCCAGACCAACAAGCAGCAATGTTTAGGACTTAGTCCTTAATCATGCATAGGTAGTGTGATCTTTAATGGGGTAGGTTTATTTAAGGGGGGATCGGGTGGGTTTAAGAGTAGGGGTGTGTGGGTGGTGGGTTATAATCTTGGGGGGGTCTTGTATTTTATTTTACAGGTAAAAGAGCTGATTACTTTGGGGCAATGCCCCACAAAAAGCCCTTTTAAGGGCTGGTAAAAGAGCTGATTACTTTTGTAATTTAGTATAGGGTAGGAAAATTTTATTATTTTGGGGGGCTTTTTTATTTTATTAGGGGACTTAGATTAGGTGTAATTAGATTAAAATTCTTGTAATATATTTTTTTTTTTGTAATTTAGTGGGGTTTTTTGTACTATAGTTTAGTTTATTTAATTGTATTTTAGTTTAGATAATTGTAGTTAATTTATTTAATTTATTTAATGATAGTGTAGTGTTAGGTGTATTTGTAGGTTAGGATTTATTTTACAGGTAATTTTGTAATTATTTTAACTAGGTAGCTATTAAATAGTTATTAACTTTTTAATAGCTATTGTACCTAGTTAAAATATATACAAAGTTGCCTGTAAAATAAATATAAATCCTAAAATAGCTACACTGTAACTATTAGTTATATTGTAGCTATATTAGGATTTATTTTATAGGTAAGTATTTATTTTTAAATAGGAATAATTTATTTAATTATAGTAAATTTATTTCGTTTTATTTAAATTATATTTAACTTAGGGGGGTGTTAGGGTTAGGGTTAGACTTAGGTTTAGGGGTTAATAACTTTATTATAGTAGTGGTGACATTGGGGGTGGCAGATTAGGGGTTAATAATTGTATGTAGGTGGCGTCGATATGAGGACAGATTAGGGGTTAATACATTTATTATAGTGGCGACGATGTCCGGTCGGCAGATTAGGGGTTAATATAAGTGTAGGTAGGTGGCGGCGACATTGGGGGGGGACAGATTAGGGGTTAATAATTATAATATAGGTGTCAGCGATGTTAGGGACAGCAGATTAGGGGTTCATAGCTATAATGTAGGTGGCGGCGGTGTCCAGAGCGGGAGATTAGGGTTTAATAATATAATGCAGGTGTCAGCGATAGCAGGTGCGGCAGATTAGGGGTTAAAAAGTATAAGATTAGGGGTGTTTAGACTCGGGGTTCATGTTAGGGTGTTAGGTGCAGACATAAAATTAATTTCCCCATAGGAAACAATGGGGCTGCGTTAGAAGCTGAACGGCTGCTTTTTTGCAGGTGTTACGTTTTTTTTTCAGCCAGCTCAGCCCCATTGATTCCTATGGGGAAATCGTGCACAAGCACGTTTTTCCAGCTTACCGCTACCGTAAGCAACGCTGGTATTGCGGATTGATGTGGAGCTAGATTTGGCTCCACAATCACTTTTCAGAGGCTAACGCAGCCATTCGGAAAACTCGTAATACCAGCGTTGGCTTAAGGGAGCGCTGAAAAAAAAGGCTTGTTAGCCCCGCAGGTCTTTACCGACAAAACTCGTAATCTAGGCGTTAGTATCTAGCTTAGGGTTTATTTTTATTTCACAGTCAAGTTTGTATTTATCTTAACTAGGTAGAATAATTATTAAATAGTTATTAACTATTTAATAACTACCTAGCTAAAATAAATACAAATTGACCTGTAAAATAAAACCTAACCTAAGTTACAATAACACCTAACACTACACTACAATTAAATAAATTAAATTAAATTAGCTAAAGTACAAAAAAAAACAAACATTAAATTACAGAAAATAAAAAACAAATTAGCGATATTTACACCTAATCTAATTGTCCTATCAAAATAAAAAAAGCCCCCCCAAAATAAAAAAAACCCTAGCTTAAACTAAACTACCAATAGCCCTTAAAAATGCCTTTTGTGGTGCATTGCCCCAAAGTAATCATCTCTTTTACCTGGAAAAAAAATACAAACAACCCCCCCAACAGTAAAACCCAACATCCACACAACCAACCCCCCAAATAAATTACTAACTAAAAAAAACCTAAGCTCCCCATTGCCCTGAAAAGGGCATTTGGATGGGCATTGCCCTTAAAAGGGCACTTAGCTCTTTTGCAAGCCCAAAGCCCTAACCAAAAAAATAAACCCACCCAATACATCCTAACACTAACCCCATGCAGATTCACTTACCAGGAGACGTCTTCATCCAAGCGGCAAGCTGTCCTCAACGAATCCGGCAGAAGTGGTCCTCCAGACGGGGAGAAGTGGTCCTCCAGACGGGCAGAAGTCTTCATCCAGACGGCATCTTCTATCTTCATCCTTCCGGCGTGGAGCGGCTCCATCTTCAAGACATCCGGTGTGGAGCATCCTCTTCCAACTACGTCTTCTTGCTGAATGAATATCACTTTAAGTGACATCATCCAAGATGGCGTCCCTTTGATTCCGATTGGCTGATAGAACTTCAATCCTATTGGCTGATCTTATCAGCCAATAGGATTGAGCTCACATTCTATTGGCTGATTGGAACAGCCAATAGAATGCTAGCTCAATCCTATTGGCTGATTTTTTCTACCTTAATTCCGATTGGCTATTAAAATTCTATCAGCCAATCGGAATTGAAGGGACGCCATCTTGGATGACTTCACTTAAAGTGATATTCATTTAGCAAGAAGACATCGTTGGAAGAGGATGCTCCGCGTCGGATGTCTTGAAGATGGAGCCGCTCTGCACCGGAAGGATGAAGATAGAAGATGCCGTCTGGATGAAGACTTCTGCCCGTCTGGAGGACCACTTCTGCCCATCTGGAGGACCACTTCTGCCAGATTTGTTGAGGACATCTTGCCGCTTGGATGAAGACGTCTCCCAGTAAGTGAATTTTCATGGGGTTAGTGTTAGGATTTTTTTAAGGGTGTATTGGGTGGGTTTATTTTTTAGGTTAGGGACTTTTGGCCTGCAAAAGAGCTAACTGCCGTTTTAAGGGCAATGCCCATCCAAATGCCCTTTTCAGGGCAATGGGGAGCTTAGGTTTTTTTAGTTAGTAATTTATTTGGGGGGTTGGTTGTGTGGGTGGTGGGTTTTATTGTTGGGGGGGCTGTTTGTATTTTTTTCCAGGTAAAAGAGCTGATTACTTTGGGGCAATGATTACTATTGGTAGTTTAGTTTAGGCGAGGGTTTTTTTTTATTTGGGGGGGGCTTTTTTTATTTTCATAGGGCTATTAGATTAGGTGTAATTAGTTTAAATATCTGTAATTTGTTTTTTATTTTCTGTAATTTAGTGGGGGGGTTTTGTACTTTAGCTAATTTAATTTATTTAATTGTTGTTAATTTAGTTAATTTATTTAATTGTAGTGTAGTGTTAGATGTTATTGTAACTTAGGTTAGGTTTTATTTTACAGTACTGTTGTATTTATTTTAGCTAGGTAGTTATTAAATAGTTAATAACTATTTAGTAACTATTCTACCTAGTTAAAATAAATACAAACTTGCCTGTGAAATAAAAATAAACCCTAAGCTATATACAATGTAACTATTAGTTATATTGTAGCTAGCTTAGGGTTTATTTTATAGGTAAGTATTTAGTTTTAAATAGGAATAATTTAGTTAATAATATTAATTTTAATTTAGATTTATTTAAATAATATTTAAGTTAGCGGGTGTTAGAGTTAGGGTTAGACTTAGGTTTAGGGGTTAATACATTTATAATAGTGGTGGCGACGTTGGGGGCGGCAGATTAGGGGTTAATAAATGTAATGTAGGTGGCGGCAGTGTAGGGGTGGAAGATTATTTTGTTGTGGTGGGGTCTGGGATTGGCGGTTTAGGGGTTAATAAGTTTATTTTGTTGCGGCGGGGTCTGGGAGCGGTGGTTTAGGGGTTAATAACTTAATTCGAGTTTTGGTGGGCTCCGGGAGCGGCGGCTTAGGGGTTAATAAGTTTATTTAGTTGCGGCGGGGGTCCAGGAGCGGCGGTTTAGAGGTTAATAACTTTATTCGAGTTGTGGTGGACTCCAGGAGCGGCGGTTTAGGGGTAAAACAGTGTAGTATAGTGTGGGTGTTTGGTGACAGTATACCAATAAAGCTGGGAAAAAGCCGAAAAGCAGCGAGATCGATGACTGTTAGTTAACAACAGTCCGCTGCTCATCACCTCGTACTTGGTGCGCGTCTTTTTGACAGCTTTTTTGGTAACTTTGGAGAGCGTATTCAGGTCCGCGGCAGCGATGTTAGGCGATCTTAGGCGAGTGTATTGGTGCCCTCGAATGCAAGTAAGTTGACGGCTTGATAAATAGGCCCCTATGCCTGAAGGTCAGCTTGAATTTGTCTGGAAGTTGATCGAGGTTCTTTATCCACTATTCTAACAATCCTTTGTTGCAATCTTTGATCAATTTTTCTCTTCATTTAAGTCCAGGGAGATTAGCTACAGTGCCAAGGCTGTAAACTTCTTAACAAAGTTGAGCACAGTGGACACATGAACATTAAGATCTCTGGAGATGGATTGAGGAAATGTTTCACCATTTTAACTGGTTGCCGGTGTGATTCCTATATTGTCAGCACCTGTTGATTGATACAGGTGAGTTTAATTACAAATTACAGGAGCATCAAAAACTTGGAATGCAATTATTTCTCAAAATTTTGAGAAGGTTGCAATAATTTTGTCCAGTCCATTTTTGGAGTTTTGTGTGAAATGTGTCAGACACAGCTTTTTTTTCTCCACTTTTTTTGTGTCATACCAATACAAACAAAATAAATAAACATGAGAATTCCTAAACATTTGTAATTGTAAAAATGTCCCTGGCGAAGTGGTGCATTATCTGCAGGGGTGCCAATCGTTTTGGTCATGACTTTATATATATAGACACAAAAACCCAGCGCTGATATATCAGATCCTAGGAGTGTAAAAGTAAAATATATAAATAAAATAAGTAAAATAATAGTAAAAATCCTAATAGATGAAAAATAGAAACTGTGAATAAAAATAGTCAAATACAGTCACTATGTGAAAAAGAATCCTTGGTATCAATGTTCATCAATATAAAGAAATGGAGAGAAGCCAGATTCCTTTGTGTACTTTGACTGGTTAGAAATTCTTTCAGAATAATCCAGTCTTCTGTACCACCCTTGATGTGAACCAGATACTGCAGCTGAAGTTAAGAAAGTGTGTTGCTGATGCTTATCCACTGAAACTGTATGCAAAGAAAGAAGAAACACAAGCACAACTCTGATTCACAGATGCTTAATAGCTTATTGAACACAAATGCGCATACACATGCACTTACTAAAAGATGGAACGTTCAGGCATATCACAGTTGTCTGCATAGTCTCTGCAGTCCCGGTTATCCCCTTCTGTTAACAGGAAAAATACCTCACTGTCTGTACGTCAACTATTATATAATACCTTCAGCTATATAACTCCAACTGTCATTAAGCAATCTGTCTCTTACTCAACAAGTTTCATTAGTCTCCTAAACATACTTTTTAAAGAGATTCTGGGGTTTTGATTACCCTTGCCAATTCCAGATATTTAAATGTACCCCTGAACATGACTACGATTGTCAATTGGTCAGACTAGCTGATGTCATCTACAGAAGGAGTATTCCTCTCTATTTATATTGCATGCTTTATCAATTTCATTGTAACTTAATTCATCCTTCGTGCATCTGAAACTACTGTATATGTCTGACAGATACATTGTTAACATTTTAAAAGATCCATGCCATGGAGGGTTATTAAAGCACCTAAAATATATAAAAATACATAATAGCGATACAAATGTCATTATAATATATAAACATTTAAAATATATGCGCATTTGTGTTCAATAGATTATTAAGCCTCTGTGAGTTACGCTTGTGTTTCTTCTTACTTTGCATATATATATATATATATATATATATATATATATATATATATATATCCAATAGAATGTGAGCTCAATCCTATTGGCTGAAAGAGAAGGGGGGTTGTGATAGCGCTTAAACAGCTTGAGTCTTGCGAAATAAGTGAAAGTATGTGATCTTAAATTAGTCAGTGACTAAAGAATGAGGGTATCCCTGATTATGGTTCTTGATTGTTAGGCTAACTGCCTAGGTGTATTAAATGGGAATATCTGTTTTTTTTGTGATTTTTTTGTTTGTCATGTGACCAGAGTTAATGCAGATAATTCCTATATCTCAGATAGTGCCTATATCTCAAACATGTAAAATGACCTTATATCTTACGATTTGTATATCAAACATATGTGGTAAAATATATTTATAGTAATGTGTTTATAAAGAATCGGTGGCTCCAGAGTGTTTCTGACTTGGAGAGAGACACATTGCAGCTGAGCTGAGAAAAATTACCGGATATCCAAGAACAAGAACCCAGCAGGTTGAGAGGCTTCTTTTGAGTTCGAGCTGGCTAGGGCAGGTACATTGAGCCATATCCCACTTCTCAGGGACAGACTCTATATGTTTAATCCCTGCCCCAGGACCCAGTAGTCGTTCCAGCCCCAATCACCTAGCTAAGGGTAACATAGACAAGAAGAGAATTACAACAACATTTTTGGAAAACTTTAAGGACCCGGACCTAAAGAGATTGCTGACAGTTACCGGATATCCAAGAACAAGAACCCAGCAGGTTGAGAGGCTTCTTCTGAGTTTGATCTGGATAGGGCAGGTACATTGAGCCATATCCCACTTCTCAGGGACAGACTCTATATGTTTAATCCCTGCCCCAGGACCCAGTAGTCGTTCCAGCTCCAATCACCTAGCTAAGGGTAGCATAGACAAAAAGAGAATTACAACAACATTTCTGGAAAACCCTGAGAAAAACAGCAAGGGAGAATACAAGGAACCACTTCACAAACGAAAGACCGGCCGGTCACCACTCTAATAAGGAACCCAGAATATGGACAATAAATCAAGGTTTTTATATTAAGAGACACTTCTTTAGAATAAGAGACACTCTTTTCTACAAAACTTCCTGTAACAGATTAATCTGTAAACAAATATTTGCAACTGTGATAATCACCGTAGACCTGGAACATCTATGTTATGAGCATAAATACACATCAAGCTAATATATCGCTAATCTGTATCCGTAACGATACACAAAGGATACCAATAGAAAGATACAATTAAGATCCTATGATGCATGTGTACTAGAAAAAGTAACCATAAGATTTGTATACAAGCATAAGTCGCTTCTTAGAAATTGCAATTGTTGCCAGAAAATAGCAGCAATTTTTATATATATAGGAATTTAATTTTTAATGTCACTGTAATTTTAACGATGTTTTAAGAAATAGATTTAGATGCCGGCATCCAAGTGTTAGATTTTATTGTCTTTCAATTTACGTTAGGACTCTTATCTGCATTAGAATAAAACTTATTTGTAATACATTATTCCTCTCTTCGATTCTTTATAAACACATTACTATAAATATATTTTACCACATATGTTTGATATACAAATCGTAAGATATAAGGTCATTTTACATGTTTGAGATATAGGCACTATCTGAGATATAGGAATTATCTGCATTAACTCTGGGCAAATGACAAACAAAAAAATCACAAAAAAAACAGATATTCCCATTTAATACACCTAGGCAGTTAGCCTAACAATCAAGAACCATAATCAGGGATACCCTCATTCTTTAGTCACTGACTAATTTAAGATCACATACTTTCACTTATTTCGCAAGACTCAAGCTGTTTAAGCGCTATCCCAACCCCCTTCTCTTTCTTCTATATTGTATTTAGGTGTCAGTGTTTAGAGGTTACACCACCTTCGGGATCAGCAAGGAGTCTGAGTGTAGAATCTTTGTATCACTTCCCCCCTTCAATCCTATTGGCTGATTGCAACAGCCAATAGGATTTTTTGACTTTTAATTCCTATTGGCTGATAGAATTCTATCAGCCAATTGGAATATAAGGGATGCCATCTTGGATGATGTCACTTAAAGAGAAACTTCATTCTACAGTGGTGATCGGAAGAAGAGGATGCTCTGCGCCGGATGTCTTGAAGATGGACCCACTCCGCGCCGGATGGATGAAGATAGAAGATGCCGTCTGGATGAAGACTTCTGCCCGCTTGGATGAAGACTTCTGCCGGCTTCGATGAGGACTTCTGCCCGCTTGGATGAAGATTTCTGCCGCCTGGATGAGGATGGATGTCCGGTCTTTGAAATCTGTAAGTGGATCATTGGGGGTTAGTGTTTGTTTTTTTTAAGAATTTATTGAGTGGGTTTTTATTTTGGATAATTTTATTTTTTATTGTGTGTAATTTAGTGGGTTTTTTGGGGAAATTTAGATAATTGTATTTGATTAATTTTTATTTTTTATTTCATTGTAATTTTAGTTTTTAGTGTAAGGCAGGTTAGGTTTTATTTTACAGGTAACTTTGTATTTAGTTTAACTAGGTAGCTAGTAAATAGTTAATAACTAGTTACTAACTAGTCTACCTTGTAAAAATAAATACAAACTTAACTGTGAAATAAAAATAATACCTAAGCTAGTTACAATGTAACTATTAGTTATTTTGTAGCTAGCTTAAATTTTATTTTACAGGTAAGTATGTATTTAATTTTAAATATGTTATTTAGGTAATAATTGTAAATTTTATTTAGATTTATTTTAATTATATTTAAGTTAGGGGCTGTTAGTGTTAGTGTTACATTAGGGTTAGGGTTAGACTTAGGCTTAGGGTTACTTTAGGGTTAGGTTTAGGGTTTAATATATTTATGTAGTGATTTGGGAGGGTTGAGGTTTAGGGGTTAATAGGTTTATTATAGCGGCGGTGTGGGCGGATGGCAGATTAGGGGTTAATAATATTTAAATAGTGTTTGCGATGTGGGAGGGTGGCGGTTTAGGGGTTAATAGGTTTATTATAGTGGCAACGATGTTGGGGAGCGGCGGAATAGGGGTTAATACATTTTTTAAGTGGCTGCGATATCCAGAGCAGCAATTAGAGATTAATTAATTTATTATATTGTTTGCGATGCGGGAGGGCCTCGGTTTAGGGGTTAATAGGTAGTTTATGGGCGTTAGTGTACTTTTTAACACTTTATGAGTTTTATGCTACAGCTTTGTAACGTAAAACTCATAACTGCTGACTTTAGATGGCGGTACGAATCTTGTGGTTATAGAGTGTACCACTCACTTTTTGTCCTCCCAGGCAAAACTCATTATACCGGCGCGTAACGGCCAAAAAGGTGTGCAGTACACCTATACCTGCAAGTGCTTTTTCACTCATAACGCCAAACTCGTAATCTAGCTGAATGTTATCTATATGGCACACATGAACTAGCACTGTCTAGCTGGGAAATGCTTATCAAATGCCCTGAGATAAAAAGCGGCCATCCAGAGCTTAGAAATAGGCAGAGTTTGAGAGGTTTAGAGGCTAATTAATATATATAAATATTACAATGTTGGATTTGCAAAACTGGGGAATAGGTAGTAAAGGCGTTATCTATGTTTTTCAACAATTAAAAATATCAAGTAGATTGTCCCTTTTTTGCATGAAAGCTGTTTAAAGTAATACTAAGAGGAAGTGCAAGATTATGTACAACTGAGGTCTGGGATCCTAATACTTATTGGTTAATAAGGACAACTCACATATAAAAAGTTGGCTTATTCAGCACACGGACATCCATTTTAAAAAAACAAAAACAAAGCACTGTAAAACATTTTAATCTATATTAAACCTTTAAGTTGTATTTAAACACATTTGGCCGTCATGATTAATAATAAAATAATTAGCTGTAAAATTTTACTTTTCCATTTGTAGAATACCTTTTACTGCAGTGCAGGTTTTTTAAAACCACTATCACTCAAAACCTTCTTTAAAATGTCTGTTTCTTAGTTGACTTCATCAGTATTACCATATTAGGTCATGTACATCATTTTAAAGAATGTACTAATTTGAATGTCTTCCAAAATAAGCAAAACATCACCCTAGCTTCCACACAATGTATTCACATGATAATTCTGAAGGATTGGGATATGACCAATCGGAACAGCCAGTAGAATGCGAGCTCAATCTGATTGGCTGATCGGATCAGCTAATCGGATTGAACTTGATTCTGATTGGCTGATTCCATCAGCCAATCAGAATATTCCTACCTTAATTCCGATTGGCTGATAGAATCCTATCAGCCAATCGGAATTCGAGGGACGCCATCTTGGATGACGTCCCTTAAAGGAACCGTCATTCTTCAGTTGGACGTCGCCGGATGAAGATGGGTCCGCGTCGAAGGTCTTCAGGATGGAGCCGGTCCTCATCGGATGAAGATAGAAGATGCCGATTGGAAGATGATGGTTGCCGGTCCGGATCTACTCTTCTTCCCGGATAGGATGAAGACTTTGGAGCCTCTTCTGGACCTCTTCAGCCACTGGATGATGGATCGCCAGCCCCCGCTTGGGTTGGATGAAGATTTTGGAGCCAGGACGAATCGGTGATACCTGGTGAGGTGAAGACAAGGTAGGATGATCTTCAGGGGCTTAGTGTTAGGTTTATTTAAGGGGGGTTTGGGTTAGATTAGGGGTATGTGGGTGGTGGGTTGTAATGTTGGGGGGGGTATTGTATGTTTTTTTTTTACAGGAAAAAGAGCTGAACTTCTTGGGGCATGCCCCGCAAAGGGCCCTGTTCAGGGCTGGTAAGGTAAAAGAGCTTTGAACTTTAGTAATTTAGAATAGGGTAGGGCATTTTTTATTTTGGGGGTCTTTGTTATTTTATTAGGGGGCTTAGAGTAGGTGTAATTAGTTTAAAATTGTTGTAATATTTTTCTTATGTTTGTAAATATTTTTTTATTTTTTGTAACTTAGTTCTTTTTTATTTTTTGTACTTTAGTTAGTTTATTTCATTGTAGTTATTTGTAGGTATTGTATTTAATTAATGTATTGATAGTGTAGTGTTAGGTTTAATTGTAGGTAATTGTAGGTATTTTATTTAATTAATTTAATGATAGTATAGTGTTAGGTTTAATTGTAACTTAGGTTAGGATTTATTTTACAGGTAATTTTGTAATTATTTTAACTAGGTAACTATTAAATAGTTCTTAACTATTTAATAGCTATTGTACCTGGTTAAAATAATTACAAAGTTGCCTGTAAAATAAATATTAATCCTAAAATAGCTACAATGTAATGGTAATTTATATTGTAGCTATATTAGGATTTATTTTACAGGTAAGTATTTAGCTTTAAATAGGAATAATTTATTTAATAATAGTTCATTTATTTCGTTAGATTAAAATTATATTTAATTTAGGGGGGTGTTAGTGTTAGGGTTAGACTTAGCTTTAGGGGTTAATACATTTATTAGAATAGCGGTAAGCTCTGGTCGGCAGATTAGGGGTTAATGTTTGAAGTTAGGTGTCGGCGATGTTAGGGAGGGCAGATTAGGGTTAATACTATTTATTATAGGGTTAGTGAGGCGGATTAGGGGTTAATAACTTTATTATAATAGCGGTGCGGTCCGGTCAGCAGATTAGGGGTTAATAAGTGTAGGCAGGTGGAGGCGACGTTGTGGGCGGCAGATTAGAGGTTAATAAATATAACATAGGGGTCGGCGGTGTTAGGGGCAGCAGATTAGGGGTACATAGCTATAATGTAGGTGGCGGCGCTTTGCGGTCGGCAGATTAGGGGTTAATTATTGTAGGTAGCTGGCGGCGACGTTGTGGGGGGCAGGTTAGGGGTTAATAAATATAATACAGGGGTCGCCGGTGTTAGTGGCAGCAGATTAGGGGTACATAAGTATAACATAGGTGGCGGTCGGCAGATTAGGGGTTAAAAAAATTTAATCGAGTGGCGGCAATGTGGGGGGACCTCGGTTTAGGGGTACATAGGTAGTTTATGGGTGTTAGTGTACTTTAGAGTACAGTAGTTAAGAGCTTTATGAACCGGCGTTAGCCCAGAAAGCTCTTAACTACTGACTTTTTTCTGCGGCTGGAGTTTTGTCGTTAGAATTCTAACGCTCACTTCAGACACGACTCTAAATACCGGAGTTAGAAAGATCCCATTGAAAAGATAGGATACGCAATTGACGTAAGGGGATCTGCGGTATGGAAAAGTCGCGGCTGAAAAGTGAGCGTTAGACCCTTTTTTGAGTGACTCCAAATACCGGAGATAGCCTAAAACCAGCGTTAGGAGCCTCTAACGCTGGTTTTCACGGCTACCGCCAAACTCCAAATCTAGGCCATAGTTCCTTTAGACTCAATGTTAAGGCACTTATCATTTTAAAGGCACTTGTCATTCGCATTGCTGACAACTTGTAATACCAGCGCTCATTAGTGTGCATTAGTATTACAAAGTGGAGCCCAAATATTGCTTTTATGAAAGTGATATTTAGCGCTCCACTTGTAGTCTGGCCCTTAGTTGGTTAACTTGTTGTGTCCTTGAAATAGCTATTTTTATACAAGTACAAAAAATAAATGTTACATAAGTTTGCTTTTGTATTTATATTAATTGCTTGAAGGAGTATTACAAATTTAAAGTCATTAATCATGTTCATTGTTAATGACTGTATAAGAGGACAAACAGCATGTAAATAAACCTTTCTGTGTCCTTTTATAGTATAATAACATCCCTTTGATTCCTATGGCATTCGTGTGCTCAAAGGTGAATGATTGAACATCAGGTTCACTGTGTCAATCGGGACAGGAACGTACCAGTTGAATGTTTCATAAATTTTAATTTGGTCAAACAGACTCGTATGTAAAGGCAGATTACCAGTAGTACTCTGAAATAACATGAGCATCGATTTGCATTGAACTAATCTTGCCGGAGCTTATGTTACAGCAAATCAGTCTACATTTTACTATGTTGACGCATTTTTAACTTCGGCATATCAATTTTGCACTTAATTTGAGTTGGAATTACAGTGTATTCATAGTTGAAGCTTTGATAAATTGACCCTATGATCTTAATTTAATATTTAATTTCAATTAACAAATTTATTAGCACTCAAGCACAACACTATGGGGCCTATTTAACAAAGTTCTTGCGGACCTGATCCGACAGTGTGGATCAGGTCCACAAGACTTCGCTGAATGCGGAGAGCAATACTCTCTCCGTATTCAGCATTGCACCAGCAGCTCACAAGAGCTGCTGGTGCAACACCGCCCCCTGCAGACTCGCAGCCAATGGTCCACCAGCAGGGGGGTGTCAATCAACCCGATCGTACTCGATCAGGTTGAATTGTAGCGATTCCTGTCCGCTTGCTCAGAGCAGGCAGACAGGGTTATGAAGCAGCGGTCATTGTGGCGGACATTTTCCAAAGTACAGACCTTAGTGAAGGACACCAAGGTACATTTAAAATTAAAAACATTATTTTATAGTGCTTGGTGTTATTATACTGATGCAGATACCATTGACCCTATAACCAGCCCTCCTCTGGCTATACCCATAAGCCAGTGTCACTACTGTGTCATTATATAGCACTGGGTGTTATTATACTGATGCAGATACCACTAATCCTATAAATAGCCCTCCTCTGGCTATACCCATGAGCCAGTGTCACTACTGTGTCTTTGTATAGTGTTTGGTGTTATTATACAGGGAGTGCAGAATTATTAGGCAAGTTGTATTTTTGAGGATTAATTTTATTATTGAACAACAACCATGTTCTCAATGAACCCAAAAAACTCATTAATATCAAAGCTGAATAGTTTTGGAAGTAGTTTTTAGTTTGTTTTTAGTTATAGCTATTTTAGGGGGATATCTGTGTGTGCAGGTGACTATTATTGTGCATAATTATTTGGCAGCTTAACAAAAAACAAATATATACCCATTTCAATTATATATTTTTACCAGTGAAACCAATATAACATCTCAACATTCACAAATATACATTTCTGACATTCAAAAACAAAACAAAAACAAATCAGTGACCAATATAGCCACCTTTCTTTGCAAGGACACTCAAAAGCCTGCCATCCATGGATTCTGTCAGTGTTTTGATCTGTTCACCATCAACATTGCGTGCAGCAGCAACCACAGCCTCCCAGACACTGTTCAGAAAGGTGTACTGTTTTCCCTCCTTGTAAATCTCACATTTGATGATGGACCACAGGTTCTCAATGGGGTTCAGATCAGGTGAACAAGGAGGCCATGTCATTAGATTTTCTTCTTTTATACTCTTTCTTGCCAGCCACGCTGTGGAGTACTTGGACGCGTGTGATGGAGCATTGTCCTGCATGAAAATCATGTTTTTCTTGAAGGATGCAGACTTCTTCCTGTACCACTGCTTGAAGAAGGTGTCTTCCAGAAACTGGCAGTAGGACTGGGAGTTGAGCTTGACTCCATCCTCAACCCGAAAAGGCCCCACAAGCTCATCTTTGATGATACCAGCCCAAACCAGTACTCCACCTCCACCTTGCTGGCGTCTGAGTCGGACTGGAGCTCTCTGCCCTTTACCAATCCAGCCACGGGCCCATCCATCTGGCCCATCAAGACTCACTCTCATTTCATCAGTCCATAAAACCTTAGAAAAATCAGTCTTGAGATATTTCTTGGCCCAGTCTTGACGTTTCAGCTTGTGTGTCTTGTTCAGTGGTGGTCGTCTTTCAGCCTTTCTTACCTTGGCCATGTCTCTGAGTATTGCACACCTTGTGCTTTTGGGCACTCCAGTGATGTTGCAGCTCTGAAATATGGCCAAACTGGTGGCAAGTGGCATCTTGGCAGCTGCACGCTTGACTTTTCTCAGTTCATGGGCAGCTATTTTGCACCTTGGTTTTTCCACACGCTTCTTGCGACCCTGTTGACTATTTTGAATGAAACGCTTGATTGTTCCATGCAAGATATCTTACTATTTTTGACTTTTCTGAGCCTGTCAAGTCCTTCTTTTGACCCATTTTGCCAAAGGAAAGGAAGTTGCCTAATAATTATGCACACCTGATATAGGGTGTTGATGTCATTAGACCACACCCCTTCTCAGTACAGAGATGCACATCACCTAGTATGCTTAATTGGTAGTAGGCTTTCGAGCCTATATAGCTTGGAGTAAGACAACATGCATAAAGAGGATGATGTGGTCAAAATACTCATTTGCCTAATAATTCTGCACTCCCTGTATAACCAGCCTTCCTCATGTGCCAGTGTCACTACTGTGTCATTATATAACGCTGGGTGTTATTATACTGATTTTCTGACCCTATAACCAGCCCTTGTCTGGCTATACGCATGTGCCAGTGTCACTACTGTGTCTTTGTATAGAGCTGGTGTTATAATGCTAATGCAGCTGCATATCCAGTAGTTCACTCAGGCTTTATTTATTACATAACTTATCACCCAATATCCCTTGATAAGCCACTAACTTTATTCACACTACATATTTTTTTTATTCCTATTATTTAATCAGAAAGAAAAGAAATACTAAGGTTGTGGCAGACACTGCAAGGGCTAGTCACGGACACAAGTATCCGTGTACAGACACCTTGCGTATCCCTGCTCATAACTGCTGTTTCTGGCGAGTCTGAAGACTCGCAAGAAACACGGGCCCTCAAGCTCAAATCGGAGCTTGATAAATGGGCCTCATAGCTTTCAACTTGTAATATGTGCTATGTTTAGCGCAGCCACATCATCCTTTGTAAGTATTAGGCAGACTAAAGAGATGCCTGCCGCGCTAACAATTCTCTGGTAATTCTGTTTTACCATTCACTTGTAATACCAGAATGTGCTGTAATCTTTGCACAGACCTGTAATATTGATAGCGCACCCTGTGCACTTGTTACATAGATACAAAGAAATGACTGGGATTTCAAGCTCCAGGAGAGGTTAAAAAGTTCAAAGTTTATTGCACATAAACAGTTTCAGAGTAGCACATCACCACAGTAGCATACATCCGACACATTTCCTGCCTGCCCATAACGGCACTTCATCAGGCATATACAACTGTTTCTCTGTGTTCTTTAAATAGTTATTGGGATTAACCCTTTAGTGAACATTTAATTGATAATCAGTTACTAGTTAAAGGTACGGAATAAAGGTGCAGATTAGAGTAAATCAGTTATTATACATCCTTTCAATTTAAACATAGTTCCAAATTTCAGATGAAACAAATTCATATCTAACAAAACCAAACACAAATCCAATCATAAAAGAAAAAAAAAAAAATTTAAAAACATTATACATCTCAAAGAAAGTTCCAAGATAACAAACAATGCTTAAGCTGCAAATAGTATCAAGTACTAAATACTAGATAATACCCTCCTGGCTCTTATAGAGATAAATAAGATTATAAAGAATTTTATCTTAAAGGAGGGGAAAAAACAGTAACAAGATTTTTTTCTGTATGCAATTGCAGACATTATATATATATATATATATATATATATATATATATATATATATATATATATATATATATATATATATATATATATATATATAAAATACAAATTCAGCAGCAAGGGAATGAAACCCAACCCCAATATTGAATTTTATTTTAATTTCAACTTATTGTTTCAATTTCTTGTTTCAATTCTGTTTTATTTGTTTCAATATAAAGAATGATGGAAATATATAATATATATAATATATAATTATAGATAGATTCCACTGTAATATAGAGGAAGGAAAACTATTTAGTATAAAATATAATAAGTTGTATAAGGACAAACCATTATGTCACCTGTGTATCTATGATACAAACATTGGTATAATATAGTAGTATATTGTCAATATATAATAAATCCACAGGCCCAAACTAATAAGTAATCCTAAGTATAACGACAGTGGAATAGTTGGACACCTTGAATACTAGAAGAAGACACCTCTAGAAAAAGAAGAGTCAATTGGTAAATAATTTCAAATCTGACATTTCATTAATGCCACCAGGCTTACCCATTTTCAAATGGTAAATCCAAAAACCCTCTTTTTTGTTGAGCAAAATTTGTCTGTCTCCCTCAGTAATTCTTTTCGGCACATTATCTATAACCTGAAATTTGAGCAAATTTTGTACATGAGCTACACTTTCCTCACTCCAGATATTATCTGGTCTATGTTCACAAAACTGTTTGGCCACAGGAGTCTTGGGAACTTCTGTTTTCAAGGACAGAAGATGCTCTCTAATGCGTTCCTTTACAGGATGGGTAGTCCTTCCTGTGTATTGGCTATAACATTCATTACAGGTGATCAGATATACCACATAGCTTGCGATACCATTTCTTATTTCATAGATTTACTCAGTTGTATTAGATTTGAATTTTTCACCTATAATGACATGTTTTCACTATTAGGTTTGCATCCAAGAGAGAAGTCCCTTCTCAGTATTTTACTAAGAGTATTAGCTCTCCTTGACACAAACCTAATACCTTGATTTAAAGGTGATTTTATTTTCAGGTCTTTATCCAATAGAGGTCGATATTTTCTAACAATATCACAAAAGTTGTGATACTGGCGACTACACTGTGTAGAAAAGGCCAACATGTTAGACCCGTCGTTTTTCCAGTTAAATCTAGTGTGTTTTTTTAAAAAAAGAAGTCTATCTCTATCAAGATTTTGTACTTCCTGCATTGTGTTCAGCAATTGTTCTTCATTATAGCCTCTCAAAATGAGTCTATTCTTTAGATCTATAACATGTTCTAAATATTTTTCTTCACTAGTACAATTTCTACGTATCCTAATAAATTGACCCTTAGGTATGGCCTTTTTAAATGGCCTGAATGGCAAGAATCTTATCTTAAAATTGTGTTACCTGCTGTCTCTTTACAGTAAACTTGTGTAGTGAGTCTCTCTCCATTCACATCCTTAATAATATTTAGATCTAAATAGGTGACTTCCTTGTTGGAACACTGGTAAGTAAACTTCAAGTTACCCAAGTTGTCATTTAAGTACTCCATAAGCTCCGCAGCAGTGGATGGGTGACCTTTCCACACAACAAGGATGTCATCTATAAATCTGGTATAAAAGATTAAATTATTTCTATAGGGATTTAACGGTGTAAAAATCTTTTCTATCTCAAAAAACCCCAAATAAAGATTTGCATAAGAGGGGGCAAATGTTGCCCTCATAGCTGTTCCCTGACTTTGTAAATAAAATGTATTCTCAAAAATAAAATAACTATGTGTTAACAAAAATCTTACCAGATCGACCAAAAAAAATCTATAAAAAGAATGTCATATAAAGTTAAGATTTTTAACATGTCCTTCAAAGATGATAAACCCTTTTATATGGAGGATGCATGTATCTCTTAGATACCCTGGTATATTCTGGACTATCGGTGGCAAACATTCATCAACCCACTCCCCTACCTTTTCACCCAGTGTACAAATAGTCGAAATAATGGGTCTACCAGGGTTTTTGTTTTTTTGAGATGTTTGAATGTTGTAATTTTAGGGTTCCTGGCTAGGAGGTATTCAAAATAGCCTAAACTTAGTCCCTCTTTAAGTAGGTTTTCCATTTCAGACGCAAATGTAATAGTTGGATTCAAAGTTAGAACACTATACGTTTCAGTATCATTTAGTTGTCTGTAGGCTTCCTTTACATAATCTTATCTATTTAGAATGACAACAGAACCTCCTTTATCACAATTTAATATAACAATATCCTTGCAATTCTTCAAGTCTTTTAAATCTATATTTTCATGTTTGTTTAGATTCCCTGTTGTTCTCTTACTTAGTTTTTTATAGGTATCTTGATGGAGTTTAGTAAGTTCCTCGTTCACAATCGTATGGAAAATATCAATTAGATCACCTCTAGCATTGATTGGATAGAATTGTTTATTGTATTTTTTCCTACAGGAAGTTGGAGCAATTACATTACAATCATTATATTTTTCACTTTCACATTCCAAAATTCTTAAACTATTCAATTCACCCAATTCTTCTAAAAAAATTATTGTTGGGGTATGCCAATAGACCTTGAAGGAGGGGTTAATACATTATCAGGATTCTCAACCTCTATGCCACAAAAATGTCTCGTCAGAGTAATTTTGCGTACAAAATTATTGAGGTCAATAATGGTATTAAAAAGGTTAAAATCCTGAGAAGGGGAATAATCCAATCCTTTGCAAAGAACATTATAATGTGCTCCAGTTAAACTAAAGTTAGAAAGGTTTAGAACAAATGACTTGTCTATTTCTTGTCTTTCTCTCTTTCTCTGTCCCTTTCTATTTCCCTAAATTACTTGGGTATTGTGCTGGCACATGATCCTGCATTTTTGGAGTTTGTTCTAAGGGGCCACTATTTTGTACTTCAGTGATCCCTTGTTTCTCTGCTGCAATGAATCCTGCTAAGGACCTAATGTAATGCTCGTGGGATACCCCTCTATCAGACCGAACTTGGCCAGTAGTCTTGTTATCCAAGCATCGATCCGGAAGGATAGGGAATATCCCAGAGCAGAGAAAGTTAGTAAGATAAGGAGAGCGGCACTCACCACAGTCTGGACAGTCCCCAGTGGAAACGGCAGAACAGGGCAAGGCAAATCACTGGAATGGTCAGACAGGCAGTATTCGGCAACAGTAAATCAGTCCAAGGACAAGCCACTAGAATGGTCAGGCAGGCAGGGTTTGGCAACTGTAAAGCATTCCAAGGGCACACCACAAGAATGGTCAGGCAGGCAGGGTTCTGCAACAAAGAGGCAATTCAGAATAACAGGGGTTGATAAGCAGAGTAGTCAGACAGGCAGGGTTCAGTAGCAATATATCAGTTCAGCAATTTAGGGGTTAAACAGATAGAGTAGTCAGACAGGCAGGGTTCAGCAGCAATATATAAGTCCAGCAATTTAGGGGTTAAACAGGTAGAGTAGTCAGACAGGCAGAATTCAGCAGCAGCGTATTGATCCAGCAATTCAGGGGTATAGCAGGCAGAGTAGTCAGATAGGCAGGGATCAAACACAGCAAGGCAATAAGAAAAAATGATCTATCACTCCCAGCAGAACACAAAGTAACACCTACACTTGAGCAGTGATCAGGGATAGGCAAGGTGTCCGTACACGGATACGGGTGTCCGTGACTAGCCCTTGCAGTGTCCGCCACAACGTTAGTATGTCTTTTCTTTCTGATTAAATAATAGGAATAAAAAAAATATGTAGTGTGAATAAAGTTAGTGGCTTGTCAAGAGACTGCACTGATATTGGGTGATAAGTTATAGAATAAATAAAACCTGAGTGAAATACTGGATGTGCATCTGCATCAGTATAATAACACCAGCTCTATACAGAGACACAGTAGTGACACTGGCACATGCGTATAGCCAGACAAGGGCTGGTTACTTATAGGGTCAGAAAATCTGTATCATTATAATAACACCAAGCACTATATAATGACACAGTAGTGACACTGGCACATGGGTATAGCCACAGGAGGGCTGGTTATAGAATCAGTGGTATCTGCATCAGTATATTAACACCCAGCACTATATAATGACACAGAAGTGACACTGGCACATGGGTATAGCCAGAGGAGGGCTGGTAATAGGGTCAGTGGTATCTGCATCAGTATAATAACACCAAGCACTATACAAAGACATAGTAGTGACACTGGCACATGGGTATAGCCAGAGGAGGGCTGGTTATAGAATCAGTGGTATCTGCATCAGTATAATAACACCCAGTGCTATATAATGAAACAGTAGTGAAACTGGCTCATGGGTATAGCCAGAGGAGGGCTGGTTATAGGGTCAGTGGTATCTGCATCAGTATAATAACACCAAGCACTATAAAATAATGTTTTTAATTTTAAATGTACCTTGGTGTCCTTCACTAAGGTCTGTACTTTGGAAAATGTCCACCACAGCCTTTGTCTGTGCCTATCCCTGGCAGTGATAGATTGTTAGATAGAAGCTTACATAGGTGCAGGATTTGCGCCACAAACGTCAAAGACCAGAATCAGAAGAAGGGAGCATGCAGCTATGATGTCAGCGCCGCACACATCCAACCCCACACAGCCCCTGGCATCAAGCAGGGAATGAGATGCTGCACCCCTATCAACGGCTAGAGCGGGGCGTTGTGAGATAGCCCCTGTCTCAAGGGTTCCCTCCGGGAACCAGAACCGGGCGCAAAGGATGAGCAGCATGGAATCTGGAGACCAAAGATGGAGCATGCACATCATAGGCAGTAACCCAGGAACGATCTGCCACAGAGTAACCCTTCCAGTGCATCAGATACTGCAATTGTCTGCACCTGTATCTGGAGTCCAGGATCTTAGCTACCTCATATTCAGGGTCACCATGGACCAGGAGCGGAGGAGGAGGAGTTTGGAGCCAGGTATATCTATTCTTGATGTAAGGCTTGAGTAGTGAGATGGAAGAGTGGAAGACGGGGTGTATGCACAGGGTTTTGGGTAAGGCCACTTTGTAGGTAACAGGAGACAGTCTCTTCAGGACCTTGTAAGGGCCCGATAAACCTAGGCCCCAATTTGTCACAGGGTTGATGTAGACGAATATGTTGAGTAGAGACCCAAACACGGTCACCCACTAGGATGACATGTACAGAAACTCTATGACGATCAGCAAACTTTTTATATCTAGAGACAGCTGAACGTAGCTGAGAGCGAATACATTGCCAATGAGTGGTAAGTCCAATGATGTGTCGATCTGAGGCAGGAACCCCAGTGGACTGAGCAGAAAGAGGGAAGACACAAGGCTGATACCCTGATGTGGCTTGAAATGGAAAATATCTAAGAAAGAGTGCCAATGAGTGTTTCTTGCCAGCTCAGCTAGGGGTGACAAGTCAGACCAGTTGGTATGGGGAGCGTTGACATAGGCTCTAAGGTAGGCTTCAAGATCCTGGTTTACTCTCTCAGTTAGTCCATTGGTCTGAGGATGGTAGCCAGAAGACATGGAAACAGTGGTTCAAATCAATTTACAAAAGGCTCTCCAAAAGGTGGAGATGAACTGTGGACCTCTGTCAGAAACAAAGTTCACTGGAATGCCATTAAGTCACACCACATGCAAGAGAAAAAGAGATGACAATTCTTGGGCAGAAGGCAGTTTGGTTAGGGGTACAAAATGAGTCAGTCTGGAAAAGCGATCTACCACAACCCAGATACTAGTATGGCGGTCAGAAGGAGGAAGGTTCACAATGAAATCCATTGTTATATGTGTCCATGGTTGTTCGGGAATGGAAAATGGTTGGAGCTAACCAGGAGGCAAGGATCGGGGAATTTTGTTGGCAGCACAAGTTGTGCAGCCTTTCACATAATACTGAGTGTCAGACTTCATAGTAGGCTACCATACGTGTTGGGAAAGACGCATAAAAGTCCTAGTCAAACCGGGGTGTCCTGAGAGTTTACTATCATGAGCCCAGGATAGTACAGGGGTGCGTAGATTCAGAGGAACAAAGAGGATATCGGAGGCCACAGGAGCTCAAGGAGGTTTACTAGACTGGGTGCATTATAATCTTTGCAGAAGGGTGGTATTTAGTTGAGCAACCACACAGGAGGTAGGTATGATGTGTTCAATAGGAGCTTCAGAAGAGTCACTTGAGTGAGGGAACTGAAGAGAAAGGGCATCCACCTTCTTGTTCTTGGTTCCAGGAAGATAAAAGACCAAAAAGTTAAAACAGGAAAAGAACAAGGCCCACCTGGCCTGTCGAGGATTGAGTTGATGAGCAGTCTAGGTAAGTCAGATTCTTGTGGTCAGTGAGAATCTGTATGGGATCGGTGGTGCCCTCTAACCAATGACGCCATTCAGTCAAAGCCATCTTTATGGCTAAGAGTTCACAATTACCCACATCATCATTCCTCTCAACAGGAGTAAAGTGTTTAGAGAAAAAGGCTACAGGGTGTGACTTGGAAGTCAAAAGATCCCTTTGGGTTAGGACTGCTCCATCCCCTATCTCAGAGGCATCAACCTCTAAAGTGAACTGTAGGTCAGGATCAGGATGGCGGAGCACAGGAGCAGAACAGAAAGCCTTTTTTTCAGACAAGAGAAAGCATTTATGGCTTTAGGAGGCCAGTGTTTACAGTCTTTGTTCCGTTTTGTCATTTCAGTGAGAGGAGCGACTGATTGTTAAAAGTTCTTTATAAACTTGCGGTAATAGTTAAAGAACCCCAAGAACCTCTGCAATTCCTTTAAAGAAGTAGGTTGAGGCCATTCTAGAGCTGCGGTGAGTTTAGCAGGATCCATGACAAAACCTTCTTTTGAGATGACATAACCAAGCAACTGGATCTGAACTTGATTAAACTCACCTTTTTCTAGCTTGGCTACCAAAGAATTGTCTCTGAGATGTAAAATAACTTGTCTCACGTTTTTATGATGCTCCTCTAAAGTGGAACAGAAAACAAGGATGTCATCCAGATAAACGATGACAGTGCGGTTGATGAGGTCACAGAAGACATTGTTGACAAATGCCTGGAAGACTGCAGGGGCATTACAACAAGGTATTCGTAATGCCCAGATCTTGTGTTAAAGGTGGTCTTCCATTTGTGGCCTGGAATGATAAGAATCAGGTTGTATGCCCCACGTAAGTCCAATTTGGTGAAAAAGCGAGCATCTTGGAGTGAGTCATACAGTTCGGTGATCAATGGAATGGGATAGCGATTCTTGATAGTTATGTTGTTCAAGGCCCTGTAGTCGATGCAGGGTCTGAGCCCTTCTTACTGACGAAAAAGAAGCCTGCCCCAGCAAGAGAGGAGGAAGGCGAATGAAACCTTTAGCTAGGTTCTCTTGGATGTACTCCTCCATGGACTTGGTTTCAGCTTTGGAAAAAGGATAAGTCCTCACTTTAGGAAGTGGGGCTCAGGGAAAGAGGTCGATCTTGCAGTCATAAGGATGGTGGGGTGGCAGCACGTCGGCTGCTTTTTTCTCAAATACATGTGCAAAGTCTGCATATACCGAAGGAAGGTCTGGAGGAGTCTGTATACTAGCTATGGAGATGCGGGGCAGAGGAGTGACTTTAGCAAGCCAGGAGTGGAAACAGGAGGTACCTCAGGAGGCCAGTTGTCCTTCAGCCCAGTCGAACTGTGGATTGTGTACCAGAAGCCAAGGAAAACCAAGGATGACAGGCTGTGCTGGGCAATGAATAACCTCAAACTGCAGCTGTGTGGTATGAAGGACTCCCACAGTCAGGGTTAGGGTGCTGACTCAAAATGGATCAACCCTGAACCAAGGGGGGTGCCATCCAGAGTAATTATTTTGAGACAATGTCTTTGAGGAAAAAGAGGCAAACCAGCTTGAATCACGAAACGGTGATCCAGGAAGTTTCCAGCTGCCCCTGAATCAATGAAGGCTTGAGTGTGGACAGTATTCTGAAGGAAGGTAAGGGTAACAGGTTCCAGGATCTGAGAGGAGTGAGGGAATTTAGTAGAGATCATGCTTAGAGGTACCCCCGTGTGATCCCCTAAGCAGTGGCTTTTCCTGGCCGAATGTCACAGTCCTTTAGTTGGTGGGTGTTGGACCCACAATAAAAGCATAGTCTCAATCTCCTTCTTCTCTGTCTTTCAGAATCTGAAGGTTTAAAGGAGAAGGGATCCATGGGTTCCTCCACTGAGTTAACTGGAACTGCTGAAGGGGTGGAGGATACTGCCGAATCCAGACGAATAGGAGAACTGGAGGGAAGGACACTCCTTGTTCTGTCTCTCTTGGCTTGTCTCTCCTAGAAGTGAGAGTCCAGGCTGATACATAGCGTTATAAAGTCATCCAAAGAAGAAGGGATATCACGATAAGTGAGTTCATCTTCGATACGTTCATGCACACCCCTTCTAGAGGCTGCCTTGAGAGCACTGCCATCCCAAGTGATTTCAAGTGCCAAGGTGCGAATCTCAATGGAAAATTGTGCCACAGTTCTATTACCCTGGCAAAGGTCCAGGAGGGAAAATTCTGCAGCAGAGGAATGGCCAGCAGTACCAAACACAGAAGACAATGCAGAAATGAAATTATCAGCATCATTCAGAGTGGAGCGTTCTGTTCCAAAAGGGGAGAGACCCAGGCTAGGGCCTTGTCTTTCAGTAGGGAAATGATAAAGGTGACCCTTGAGTGGTGAGACTGAAAGGCGTGAGGATCATTGCGGAAGTGCAGCCTGCATTGGTTAAGAAAACCCCTGCAATCAGAAGTCAGGCAACGGTATCCGGTGTATACTTCCAGAAGCAGAGGAAGAGGTTACAGTACTAGAAGTAGGGACTGGCAGTGAAACAACAGGAGCGGTATTCCTCGCTGTAACCAGTAAGGAGAGTTGAGCGATAATAGCCTCCAGCTTGGAATACATATTCTGCAACTGTGTGGTATGGGTTCCCAACATCTGTCCCTGAAGATAAACAGCTTGTGCCACCTCATCTGGCTCCATGGCCCAAGTATAATGTAATGCTCGTGGGATACCCCTCTATCAGACCGAACTCGGCCAGTAGTCTTGTTATCCCGGCATCGAGCCGGAATGATAGGGAATATCCAAGAGCAGAGAAAGTTAGTAAGATGAGGAGAGCGGCACTCATCACAGGTAGGACAGTCCCCAGTGGCAACGGCAGAACAGGGCAAGGTAAATCACTGGAATGGTCAGACAGGCAGGATTTCGCAACAGTAAAGCAGTCCAAGGACAAACCACTAGAATGGTCAGGCAGGCAGGGTTTGCCAACGGTAAAGCAGTCCAAGGGCACACTACTAGAATGGTCAGGCAGGCAGGGTTCGGCAACAAAGAGGCAATACAGAATAACAGGGTTTACTAAGCAGAGTAGTCAGACAGGTATGGTTCAGTAGCAATAAATCAGTCCAGAAATTTAGGGGTTAAACAGGTAGAGTAGTCAGACAGACAGGGTTCAGCAGCAATATATCAGTCCAGCAATTTAGGGGTTAAACAGGTAGAGTAGTCAGACAGACAGGGTTCAGCAGCAATATATCAGTCCAGCAATTTAGGGGTTAAACAGGTAGAGTAGTCAGACAGGCAGGGTTCAGCAGCAATATATCAGTCCAGCAATTTAGGGGTTGAACAGGTAGAGTAGTCAGACAGACAGACAGAGTTCAGCAGCAGAGTATTGATCCAACAATTCAGGGGTATAGCAGGCAGAGTAGTCAGACAGGCAGGGTTAAAACACAGCAAGGCAATAAGAAAAAACGATCTATCACTCCCCGGAGTACACGCAGTAACACCTATAGTTGGGCAGTAATATATTGTTAGATAGAAGCTTACACAGGTGCAGGAGTCGTGCCACAGACGTCCGGACTGGCATCAGGAGAAGGGAGCATTCGGCGATGACATCAGCACTGCACGCGTCCGACCTGACACAGCCCCTAGCAACGAGCAGGGAAGGAGATGCTGTGCCCCTAGCAATGGCTAGAGTGGTGCGGCGTGACACCTAAGAGATGCCCCATCTTTGGGTCTGGTCCCTGAACTAGTTTCCTTACTTATTGGGGTAGATGATTTGGGGCTTTGTTCCCATGAACTATTGTCAAAACTAGAAAAAGTAACTCTCCTACTACTACTGCCTTTACTAGTATCAGACTTTTTAGATTCATGTTGTGTCTGCTTACCCCTTCTACCTTTTCCAGATTTTTTATCTGGTTTGGATGTCCAATTGTAAACCACATTTAAATCATAGTCCTTACAATCACGTTGATATTTGGACAATTTTGTGGCTTTCAATTCATCATCCAAAATACCCAGAATTTCTTCTAGTTGTTAATTATAGTCACATTGTATTCATAGTTGAAGCTTTGATAAATTGATCCTATTGTCTTAATTTAATATTTAATTTCAATTAACACATTTTTTTAGCGCTCAAGCACAACACATAGCTTTCAACTTGTAATATGTGTTATGTTTAGCTCAGCTACAACATCCTTTGTAAGTATTGGGCACACTAAAGAGATGCCTGCCGCGCTAACATTTCTCTGGTAATTCTGTTTTACCATAGTTGTTATTTCACTGAAATTGATAAATAGTAGTGACCACTAAAGAAACTATAAAGTTAATATATAATAAAGAAATTAAAATTAAGGTTGGTATGCAGAAATGTTCAATTTTAAAAATAAGGAAGATGTTTACTCATCCCTAGCTATGCTATATCAACTTTTTACTGATCTATTACCCTATGCAATTAGAAATATAAAATTCTAGAGATCAAATTTTATTGGGAACAAATGACACTATCACATGCAATATACCTATAATCAGTAATACATTAAAGCCCTCACATTGCCCCTGGAAACTTCTTTCCCTTTCTTCCCTATCTTTTCCCTTTCCTTCTCTCCCAGTCCCCCCACCTGAGATGGCCAGACACTCAGGCACTGTTGCATTGTTACAATGTTTAAACGTTTAATCTTTTCTGATTTCTGTTTCACAAGCGAAAGACTATAGCGGGCAAACATTTACATTTAATTTAGACATTATGTTCCACTGTACTTTCAACGTTGATGAGTAAATAGAGAAATATTGGTTGGTCCAGCCTGTGAATGCTTAACACTGAATGCATGTGGAACTCGCAATAGCATTAAGCCTGGCAGTGGGACAATGGACTATATACTAAATGACTTTTTGTATAATCTGTTTATTGTTGAGTACATTTTATCTAACATTATTGTTGTCATCTTATAATAACTTTGATTATTGACATTGGATTTTCAATAAAACTTGTTTTAAAATTAAAAGAAAGAAATATAAAATACATTCTTAGAATAAGTTACTAGACCTACAACATAATTCTTTGTGTTTTCTATTGAAATGTATCATCTCTAAAGTTCTGGCAAGATTATGTAAGAAGTCTCGTCATTACTACGAAGTCCCTTAAATAATTTTCGAAAGACAAAGAGCTGTTTATTTCAATATGCATAGTTCTAGATATAGAGAGACACATACATCACAATATAGGGCCAGATTACAAGTGGATCACTATGAGAGTGATATCAGCGCTCCACTGTGAATTACCAGTGCACGCTAATTTCAAGTTTTCAGCAATGCAAACGCAACCTCGCGTTCGCAATTCTGGGAAGCATTGCACTCATGAGCAAGTGCTTCCATGGTCTCATCAGAGATGGCATCAGAACATCGCACAGCGAAGGGGGTAAGTAGTGCAGCAATGGCAGCAAACTTAAATATATATGTATATGTGTATGTAAGATTTTACATGATTTCTCTCTATCCCAGCAAGTTTTTAGATCATCAGGTCCTTAATCACACAAATTATTACAATAAGATCATTACAGTGAGACTATATTTGCATTGGGTTAAGCGTGTTATATCTTATTTTATTACATTAACTATTTATAATATCTGTGTTCTTAAAATTGAAACTCTCATATTCTTTCCATGTATTTACATACAGGTATATACATACTTTCCCAAACATTAATTAATATTTCCTTGTTCATGACAGACTGGTTGATCTCCACAGCTAAAGCAAATATAAAAAAATGTATTTGTGTACATGTACTCTATAATTATATGTTGTCTAATGATAGACAGACATGACTAAGCCCTATTCATTGTATTATTTAAGTGTAATTTAGCACAGCTCTATGATACGGCCAGCTAATACAGAACAGTCATTTTCCTACTTCTACTTTACTACTACTACTATAACCACTACTACTACTACTTCTAATAACAATAATAATAATAGTATTACTACTATTGCTACTAATACCTAAATTACTACTGATGATAATACTAATTTTATTATTATTATTATTATTAGCTACAGAATTACAAGTCCTGTATATGTTTGTAACCTGGTTAGTTATTAAAAAATAAATAAATAGGGGGGCAGGACTTGCCCTGCATCTGAGCGGTCGCATATTACAGCAGCTCCGGACTTGTACCGAAATTATATACAGCCTAATTTGCACCAAAGAAGATGTTGATACCCTATAGAAGGGTAAGAGATCATTTGGACATAGACAATAGCTTAGGTGAAGGAGACTGCCATCCACTACCTCCGAAAATACTAGAGAGTGGCCATCTTATCACACACATGGAAAATCTAACTAAGAATGAGAAAACGTTTTTTATGCAATCTGCCGCAAACCGTCATTATGGAGGATATAACTACATTGCTGTGTGCTTAAATCTCATATTTTGAAGACCTACTGATGCAAAAGATCGCTCATGCACTAAACAATACCGATCCAGTAGGCAGATACTCTGCCAATGTTAAGCCAGTGACAGTCACTGAAGTCAAGTGTGTGGAGTCAAACAGTCCTTTGCTCCCTAGATCGAAGTCCTGCATCAACAACTGCCTTCTTCAGCTCCGAGGTTATCTCCCTATCTCTCAATGCTTATAATATGTGGTATGCGGCATACCACATACACGAGCAGAAGGAGGAACTTATAGGATCTGATGTCCCCACACTTTCTCCCTTCCGAGGGTGCAGAGCTGATGGAGTCGATGCGGTGCTGAGACCTACTGCACACATGCTGAGGAGGCAGGAGAGTCCCACTCTAGACAAACCTGGTAAGCTACGGCAAGGCGACATAAGCTACCTATACCATCTGCAGCTGGACAGAGACACTATCCGGAGACAACATCTTAATGCGCTTGGACAAGCTACCACCAGCCAAAGGTATAAGAGACTTACTCTTCAGGGGGTGCAAGTTAGAACGCCCCGAGAAACTCCTTTGGACAGGTCATTCATGAGTCGGCTAGAAGTGAGGCTCCTTACAGTTCTGCACCGCTAAGTCATTGAGGACAGAGCTAAAAACCACATAGATATTTACACTATGAAATACTTAGCACCCCTATCCACTTCAAATTGGCTAAGTTTGGGTAATTTGCTGATAATCAGTTCTGTTTGTGATGTCCCAGTTCTAGAGCTCCCTACAATTTGTTATAAAGCATTACTAGTTCATGAGTTAGCAGTTTGTCATTGGTATTGAGGGCCTATCCCTGCAAGAGTATATGCGATATACTCTACATGATAAATTCCCAGTATGATCACACAGTGTACCTGTATTTTTCACCTAACATACTAGCCTAGACATAACTTGTTTTTTTGTATATGTTCACTACCCAGCTCAGTTTGTTCATTGGGTTATCTTACAATGTTTGTGTTTTTGTAATAGTGATGATGTTGATTTGAGTTGTAATATATGGTATCCTAAAACTAATGAAGATCCCCTTAAGTTCTATAATGATATATATATATACTGTATGTCTCTTGAAAATTAGGTACCCATGCTCATATATTTTACAGTAACCAATCTTCTCTATACTTCCAAGAATCCTCATCTCTCATCATGCCCCCCACCCCATTACAGTTTACTTAGTAAACAAGGGAAAATGCATCCCACAACCTAAATCCCAGAATCAGTTGTTTTTACATGGTTCAATTCAAATCCAACACTGATAGTCCCCCTTGCCCTATACGCTACATTTCATTACTACTACTGCATACTGAATATTTATATATACACGTCTAAAATTAATTTTGCACAACCAAAAGACTATATGCACAGTTATTGGACATACTTATAAAGCCCATAGACAGAAATTTTAGTGATATTAGATATTATAGTCTATATATGTACAAGAGTGATCCTGTTTTTCTTTCTTTTGCCTGAAGTCCCACTCAGTTAAAAGATAATTTTCTAGGGGTCAATGGAAGGCCCTTGATAACTTTTTTGGATAAAATCATTACTTACTTCACTCTTGGTATACATCTCCCTCTATAGTACTACTTTGCAAGGTGAGGTCCAAGAGTGGCCTCTTATGTTTACCAAGGGAAAATAAGCTCTAACTTTAATTAAATAAAAAATGGAGGTCTGTTCTTAAGGTGAATTTTAGGGATACAGACACTTCTTATATCCAATTAATAATATGTGCATCTACAACTTTCAACCTCAATAATAATAATAAAAAAATAATAATAATAAATAAATAAAAATAATCTATAAGTGTATTGATACCCATATAAATGTCAGGTGAGGTACATAATCTAATAATCTAAGACAATTGGTGAAATAAAGTAAAGAAAAAATATTTTTGCTTTGTTGTTGCACTTGGTTTCATTTTGTTATTAACAAAATATTGCAGTAATCAAGGGGATAAAGATGAGAGAGTGGATTCAAATCTTAGTTGTGTCTTGTGTGAGGAAATGTTGAATTTTATAGATGTTTTTAAGGTGGAAGCAGCAAGAATTGGCCAAAAACTGAATGTGAGGCGTGAAGTGTGACCCCAAGACATCGGGCATGCAGGGTTGGGTAAGGATGCAATTATCAACATTTATAGAAAAATGGGGGTTGAAGAATTTGGAAGGGGGGGAATAAGGAGCTCAGTTTTGGAGAGATGTATCTTAAGGTAGTGAAAGGACATCCAATATACGATATGAGAAACACAGTTATTGACACGAGCTATCGAGGAAGGGGTTAGGTCTAGTAAAGAGCGGCAGATTTGGGTGTCATAATCATAAAAAGGATATTGAAACCCATGGGACTTTATTAAGGAACCTACTGATGATGTATAGATTGAGAAGAGAAGGGGACCAAGGAGAGAGCCGTGTGGTACACTAACAGAAAGTGGTAAAGATGCAGAGAATACACCAGACAAGGCTACACTAAAGGTACGGTTAGACAGGTAGGAAGAAAACCATAAGAGGGCTGTATCACAAATGCTGAGGGATTAGAAGGTTTGGAATAAGAGAATAAGAGTTTGGTCAACAGTATCAAAGACTGAAGACAGATCAAGGAGGATTAGCAGAAAGAAGAGGCCTTTCCATTTTGCTCTAAGTAGTTTGTTGATAACCTTAACAATTGCTATCTCCATGGAGTGTTGGTGGAAAATCCATATTGCAGTAAGTCAAGGAGGGAGTTTAATGTAAGGAATTGTGATAGGTGTTTATATACTAGCTTTTCTAGAAGTTTTGAGGTAAGGGGGAGTAGAGAAATAGGGTAGAAATTAGAAGGGGAGGTTGGATCAAGAGAAGGTTTTTTGAGGATATGTGTGATGAGTGCATGGTGCTGATGGAAAGGTTGAAAATGTGTGCGAGGATAAGGGTAATGGTAGGAGAGAGGGAGAGGAGTAGCTGTGAGGGAATGAGATTGAGGGGGGCAGATAGTGAGTTTAGAGAACAGTAAAAGGGCTGAAACTTCTTCCTCAGTTGAAGAGGTTTTGTGGGTTCTGGATGTTTGCAAGCTTTTGAGGGGGTTGGAGACTGTTACTATGTTGAGAGATGATTTTGTGTCTAATGGAATACATTTTGTTGTTGAAGTTGCTAGCAAAATTTAAAGCTGAGAGAGAAGTTGTGATAGAAATCTGGGTAAGTTTAGAAGAGTATTGAAAGTGAAGAACAGATGTTTTGAGTTTGAAGAAAGAGTAGAGATATGAGTAGAGAGGTAATCTTGCTTAGAGAGGCTAAGTGCAGAATAGTATTAGTTCAAGATGAACTTGAAATGAATAAAGACAGCTGAACACTGAGATTTTCTTAAGTGTTGCTCAGCAGTGCGGGAACATCTGCTTACATAGCGTGTCAGAGGAGTATGCCAGGGCTGGGTAGAAGTGCATGACTTTTGAGCTATGGTAGTATGGGCCAAATTTTCAAGGACCGATGTAAGGGTGGAATTGTAATGGCAGATAGATTGGTCAATGCAAGAAAAGGAGTAGATGGAAAAGGTTCAAGAGAGCTAGTGATCTCTTGCTGATCTAGTACCTTAATGCTTCTATTAAGATTGGAGTGAGGGTAGATGGAGGGAGAGTTGTAGGGAGTGATGGGATGATGCAAGTGAGGAGATGATGGTCACTTTGCGAGTGGGAGTGTCAGTCCATTGTGACAGCACGAAAGAGGGAGTGCGTTAAATAGTTGGTGAGATTATCAACAGGGGGGTTAAAATCCCTAAGAATGAGGGCAGGGGTGTCTGAGGAGAGGAAATAAGGTAGCCAGGCAGCAACATGATCTAGTAATTGAGTTGAGGAGCCAGGGGGCAGTATACTGTATGATTGCACCAGGTACAAAGAGGGTAGAGAATAAGCAAATCATGTGGATTTTGAATTAGGAAAATGTGAGGGAATAGATGGGTTTTATTTGTTAAAAAGTGCAATGAGAAAAAGTAAAATGCCAAAACTACCTCCTTCTCTGTTTCCAGACCTACAGGTGTGACTGAATTTGAGACCCCCATGTGACAATGCAAAAGTGGATGCTGTGTCTGAAGAAGTGAGAGTGTTTTTAGGATGAAGTAGAGGGAGGAGAGTGCTTAGGCATGTTATAAGTTAATGAGTGCAAAAGTGAGGTAAGGGTAAAAGAGATGGGTCAATGAAAAGTGCAAGTCGTGATGGAAGGAGTAAATGCATAAAGTAGTTTGTTATAGAGACATGAGGTAGCAAAAAGGAACATGAAAATATAGAGCATTATTGCAAAAAGTGGAAAACAGTACAACAAATAAAAATAAATTGGCTAATACCATTTTTGGATATTTTTCAAATATTTTAAGGGTACACCCACAGGGTATTTATAAAATTTTCATTAATTATTATTGTAAGGTCTGCATCAGAGCCTTTAATTATACAAAAAATAGTTTTTGGGTGCACTCAGTCTGGGTGATGCTGGGTCTGTGGGATTTGAACTCTAGTCTACTTGGTGCTAGCCCAGCTCTCTATTGGTGAGCTACTAGAATCTGTCTGGTACTGGTTCACAATAATATTGTCTAGATGTCTGGTGGTGCCTGTAGCTCCCAGGTGTGTTTAATTTACCTCATGACCTTATTATTTAAGGCTGTTCCTCCTGACATGGGGTTTTTGCCTATGAGAGCTTGCATATCTGCCTATTTTTGTTTCTTGGATTTTGACTTTTTTTTTTACTGGAATTGTGCCAGCTCCAGAAGTACCTGCCAGCTTCTGATGTACCTTCCCCTGTTGTAGTCCCCAGGCCCTGCACAGGGACTTTTCCAAGCTCCTGTATCCTACTCCAGTACCCAGGCGACAAAAAGAGCCTCTGCCAAATATTTGTATCCTGCTCCATCACACAGGCCCTGTAGAGGGCCTCTGCCAAACACTATTGAACTGTTCAAGCACCAAGACCCTGTGGAGGGCCTCTGCCAAGCATCAGTATACTGCCCAGAACCCAGAATCCTTAAAGAACCTCTGCCAAGCACCATTATCCCGCCCCAGTACCCAGGACAATTAGAGGGCCTCTGCCAAGCACCAGTATCAAGCCCCAGTACTCAGAAGTCTCAGTGCTAGTATCCTTACAAGTATCTGTGCCAGTGTCCTGTAAAGTCTCAGTTCCAGTGTCTGTCAAGTATTCACTGCTATCTGAGATTATTCCTGTGTTAGTTCTAATATATTGAATTCATTGAGAGACTATCCAGATTAAATATTACTTTGTTCAGTATTTGTTTCCTGGTAACTCTGCTTGTCCCTGTAATTAAAGGGATACTGAACCCAATTTTTTTTCTTTCATGATTCAGATAGAGCATGCAATTTTAAACAACTTTCTTATTTACTCCTATTATCAATTTTTCTTCATTCTCTTGCTTTCTTTCTTTGAAAAAGAAGGCATTTAAGCTATTTTTTTGGTTCAGAACCATGGAAAGTACTTTTTTATTGGTAGGTGAATTTACCCACCATTCAGCAAGAACAACACAGTGTGTTCACCAAAAATGGGCCGGCATCTAAACTTACATTCTTGTATTTCAAATAAAGATACCAAGAGAATGAAAATAATTTGATATTAGGAGTAAATTAGAAAGTTGCTTAAAATTGCATGCTCTATCTGAATCACAATATAAAAAAATTGGGTTCAGTGTCCCTTTAAATATATTCTTTTAATCTGTTCTGCTATTGCTTCCAGTGTGTACTATGACAAAGGAATCAAGGCCAAGGAAAAGAATGATGCCTCAGCTCCTACTGAAGCTGCAGCTAAGGAATAACTGCTAATAAGTTACCATCCAACTGCAATACTTCCATTTTAAAAATTTGATTCCTCAAATCTGTTCTGTGGTGACAAATATAAAAATCCTGAATTATTAAAAAAAAAGCTAAGTATTACTATCCATGCCTTATTACTATAGAATATCAAATATAATCATAAATGCCAACTATTAAAATAATCCAAAAGGTTAATGAGCAAACACGCTGCTCCACCTCTCATATCTTTTTAAAAAGAGTTAAAGTGAAGGTAAAGTTTTCTTAACTAGCTTTGTATATATGTACCTTTTACTAAGTCAAAACCAGTCGCTACGTTTGTTTTGTCAAAAAATATATTTATTTCGGTATAATTTTAACTATATTTGTCATACCGTTCCCTGCAGAATCTCCTCCCATCCTCCATTTCCTGGATTTTGATACTGTGACGTATAGAGCGGTCCCACCCGCTCTATACGTGTCTAGTTTGCTCTTGCACATCGAGCATGGAGTAACTGCGCATGCGATTAAGTTTTGGCCATGGATCTTTGCGCATGCGTTAATCGCGGGTGTCTGTCTCTACTGCAGCGCTTGTAAGTATTAGTATAATATCGGGAATTTTATAGTGCGCATGCGCTAAACGTGGGCGCGCGAGCTTGACAAATGTGCAGTGGAAGATGTCACGCATGCTCATAAAGACCCATGTTATTATGACGTGAATTGACGGCCGCCTAACGGCCAAAGAATCAATTGGACAACAGAACAACGTGATCGTTGTTTATAAAAAAAAACAATTCTACGGGTTGATTTTCGGAAAGCCGAATACATGATAATAAATTAAGATATCTCCGGTAATATAAATCTTTCAAAAATTTGATGAATGAAAGTTATATTTATTTGGTTTATTATCTGTTATTAATTAGAATAGAGCGTGTCACTTTACCTTCACTTTAACATCCATAACTACTGAGACCTTAAATAATATAGGGCCAGATTACGAGTGGAGCACAGGTGTTTGCACTTGTCAGGCTTTCCGCTGGTATTACAAGTTGAAAGTAAACGCAATCACTTGAGCGCATTCGCGATTTACGCTAGAATGATTACCACGACTTCAGAGCTCTGGTTAATTGTTTCACGAAACTAAAAAGTTGCACAAAACACATCAAAAATACATTACAAAGTATAGTTACACTCATAATAGCACTATCTAATATAAATTATTTAAAAAAAATAATAATTTTAAATTATTTAAAAAAACATAAAAAAAAGAATTTGAAGATTCAAATCAGCCAATAGGAATGCAAGGGTACCCCTATATACTGTAAAAGGGGTACCTCATATTCACTATTCAGTATGCGACTGGAGACTGTATGAAGAGGACCTCCATGTTCAAGCTTGCAAGATGAGGACGGACGTCGCCGTTGCAATCACTGCGATCAAGATGGACCTCCGCCTGGATAAAGATGGACCTACGCCTAGATGAAGAAGATGTAGACCAGCCGTCATCAAGTATCTTTATGGGGTTAGTGTTAGGGTTTTTTTGTATTTTTGTGGTGTTTTCTTTTTATAGATTAAGTTTTTTTTTTTTAATTTAGGCAGCAAAAGAGCTGAATGCCCTTTTAAGAACAATACCCATCCAAATGCAATGGCTAATTTAGATTTTTTTTTTAGTTAGTTTTTTTTTAGGGGAGGTTATTATGTTAGGGGGTTAGTGTTTTTTTTCACAAAAGAGCTGATTGCTTTAGGGCAAGGCCCTACAAAAGGCCATGTTAAGGGCTATTGGTAGTTTATTTTTAGAATAGGGTTTTTTTATTTTGGATCTGCTGGTTTTTTTAAGGGGTATTAAAATAGGATTCCTTTTTTTGGGGGTAATATTGTATTTTTATTTTCTATAATGTTAGGATTTTTATTTTTTGTAATGGCAGTTTTTTTGTGGTAATGGTGTTTTTTTTATTTTTCTATAATTTTAGGGTTTTTTATTTTTCTATAATGTTAGTTATTTTTTTAAAGGTAAAATAAGGTTTTTATTTAATTTTACAGGTAATTTTTATTTTATTTAAAGCTAGTTAGAATTTTTTTAAAGTTAATTTATAGGTATTTCTATTTGGGTTGTTACGGGGTGGTAGGTTAAGGGGTTTAGATGTTAGTTTATAACTTTGCGATGTGGGAGGATGGCGGTTTAGGGGCTAATAGTTTTTTTAGTTACTTTGCGATGTGGGGGAATGGAAGTTTAGGGGTTAACAGTTTATTTATGGGTGAAAGTGTACTTTGTAATGTATTGTTGTTGTGTTTTGTGCAACTTTTTAATTTCGGAAAACATTTTCCAACAGCTCTTAGGTTGTGGAAAGGATTGAAGTGTAAGCGGAGATTGCACCAGCATGATCACAATTTCGCTGAACTTGTAATATCAGCGGATTGAAAATGGATTGCAAAATCACGAATGCGCTAGCGCAAAACCGTTAGTGCCACGCTTGTAAACTAGTCCATAGCAGGAGAAGGGCAGAAACGACTTCACATGAAAGTAACAATCTTCATGAAGTAACAATCTTGATCAATCAATGGAGTTTACAGCAAGGAGTAAGCATTAATGTTGATCGCAACATTAAGGCCCATGCCGAGGCTTCAAAAGATGAGCACGCGAACACCAGAAGCATCCCTCAGATGAAGACCCGTGATGTTGAGCCATGATGACATCACAGTTAAGATGGGACTCTGGGTGGAGAATCCACTGCCACATGCCGCTTTCAGTGCCCCAAGGCACAAAGGATAAGCCAGGGTGTTCAAATTAGAAAGTAAATACCTCACAGGGAAGACTAAATTCAAAACAAAGGCTCCCGGTACTGAAAAAAAAAACAGCCTTCTCATGGAGATGGACTCTAAGCTTTTCCCACCTAGGCTGGACAGAAGTGGGACAAGGAGCGTTTACTCTCTGGGAGTCACCTATATACAGGTAACTAGGGGAGTGGGCAGTTCTGTCCATGCCCTTTTGGGGAGGGGTTATCACTTGTAGGTATTACCAACAGGGATGGCCAAGATAACCTATGTTGATGGAACAGTGTAATTTGCCTAGACCTTTTAGAATTGTAGCCTTCCCAGCTGCTCTGATAATAAAAATTTGCAATAAATTATCCTGATATGTTTCAAATTCTGTACACTAAATACAGCTAATGAAAAACTGCACTGTGGTAGTATACGCTCTTCTTGAATATATATGTTTGTGGACTGGCATTAGTTTAGGCATGTTAACTCATCAGGCACAGGTAGATTGAAAGGTAAGGAAAAGTGTAACTTGCCATTGTATATGGTATAATTCAATAGTGTTTTGTGAATTGAGTTATTTCAATCCCAAACCTGTATTTTCCCACAGTTTAAGAAATGCCCTACTCTCTTTAAAGGGTTGTCCAGGCATTTTTGCCGACTTGAGTATATGTCCACCCAGCTTAGTGGTGAACAGGCAGTGGACACTGCCTATATTTACAGCACCACCCCCTGCTTGTGTACAACCAATCGCACATGAGCCCTAAAACATCCTAAATAATCCATTTTTTTTGTGGGTGTTGTCCATGTCTGCCTGTGAGTAGTAGATTGTGAGGGCTAATTTGCACATAATCATGTTCTTCATGTTCATGTCTCCTTAAAGGGACATGAAACCCAAACATTTTCTTTCATGATTTAGCAATAAAATACAATTTTAGACAACTTTCCAGTTTACTTCTATTATCAAATTTGCTTGATTCTCTTGGCATTGTTGAAGGAGCTAGTGGTTTCTAATTGAACACATGAGTGAGCCAATGGCAATAGGTATATATACAGTATATACAGGTATATTCTATATATATATATATATATATATATAAACAGTATATATATATATATATATATATATATATATATATATATATATAAACAGTATATATATATATATATATATATATATATATATATATATATAGTGAGTAAGAAAAGTAGCACACACCATCCAGACAAACTGCTTGGTGCACTGCTACATAAAGTGAATACAAAGTCCACAGTATACCAAACCTGGTTTGGGATAGATGGTGATACTGCAAAAAAGCAGGCAACACAGAATGTGATGCAAATTCAAAGCATTTTTAATCCACAAGGTACAAGAAAAAGAGGGCCTTAACCCATAACGTTTTCGGTTCAAGATTGAACCTTTTTGTCAAATGGAGGCCATAGTAGACATGTCTACTATGGCCTCCATTTGAGAAAGGTTCAATCTTGAACCAAAACATTATGGGTTAAGACATGACAGGCAGACATGGACAACACCCACAGAAAAAAAATTGATTATTTAGGACAGTCCCTGCTCATGCGCAATTGGTTGTACACAAGCAGGGGGTGGTTCTGTAAATATAGGCAGTGTCCACTGCCTGCTCACCACAAAGCTGGGTGGACAGATACTCGAGTCCGCAAAAATGCCTGGACAACCCTTTAAAGAGAGTAGGGCATTTCTTAAACTGTGGGAAAATACAGGTTTGGGATTGAAATAACTCAATTCACAAAACACTATTGAATTATACCTTATACAATGGCAAGTTACACTTTTCCTTACCTCTCAATCTACTTGTGCCTGATGAGTTAACATGCATAAACTAATGCCAGTCCACAAACACCCCAGTGCAGTTTTTCATTAGCTGTATTTATAAATATATGCAGCCACCAATCAGCAAAAAGGATAAAAAGATAAGGAAGCAAATTAAATAATACAACTAAATTGGAAAGGTGTTTAAAATTGTATTCTCTAGTCTAATAATGACTTTACTTTAAATTAAAACAGCTTTTACCATTGTTAACTCAGAAGATATTTTAATATGTTTAGCTTCTGAGCTTACATATACATGATAGAAATCAAACCGAGAAATTTGCCCCTTTAAGACTTTTACTTAGACCCTGTAGCCATTATGACTTTTGCCCTTTTATTTGTCTTAGCAGTTGTTGTTTTTTCCTTGGAAAAAGATATGCAATAATATATATATATATATATATATATATATATATATATATATATATATATATATACGTGTATGAATGTTTCTCTCTTAAGTAATTATCTCACTTCCCTTTTTTTTTACACTCAAGGGATAACCACTCAATGCTCCACACGAGATATCCTAAAGGATTAATCTTTCTATCCTTTAAACCTATAAAAGTCACAGCAGCTTAAACAAAAACAGTCAATATTGCAGCATACAACCCTGAGCATTTTTTTAAGATAAGTGCACAGACATTATAGGAATATCTACAAAACGTCTCTGCAATTGAAACTTGAACAATGTAAGTTGAATTACTATATTTTCCATAAGCAATTATTTTGGTCATCTTGTAACAATAATTAAGATTTGACAATGGAGTTGTTAAAATACAAATTGAATAGGCAAAGTTTCAGTGTTTGAATGTTAAATTTGAAGATAGTAATCTTGAACAATTCTGTAAAATACCATGGTGATTTTATTTAGAAATATTTAAATGACTGTGTGCAAGTTCATTATAGTGTGATATGCACATGTGAGGAAGATGAAGATATAGAATTTGGTTACTGATTCTGTGAGTTTGAGCTATGTGCCTATATCTGCTGAAATAATCCCCATTATATAAAACATTTAGGTAATAAATCATCAACTAAAATGAAAAAAAAAAAATATGAAAGAAAAATCCCTGTTTTATTTTAATATTTGCTTCGGGGTGGCTTTATTTTGAAAGAACACTGACTACAAGTAAATATGTTTAAACATGATAGCTGTTTACAATTTTTTTTTACTGATCTGCCTTTATCATGTACATTATTTTGGTTTATTATTCAGGAAAAAATAATTCAATAGCCAGTTTCTACCTTCCACTTTATAATGCAACAAATTATAATATCTGGTTCTCTTTAATAGTAATACTTAAACTAGAATGAAGATCAAGTTACACTTTCAATCTGATTTCACTCATAATAACACATAATAAACATTATTTAAAAAAAATATTGCATAAAAAAATGATAAGGGCTCAAAGATACATACATGTGTGTGTGTGTGTGTGTACATATGCATTTATATAGGTATATCTAAATAAGTATTTACAGACATACTGTATATACAGATATGAATATATATATGCACTGGAGCCCTTTGCAATCATGTTATGCAATATTCAAATTGAATACAGTATGTAGTGTAAATATTTCATATTCCAGTGTTCTTCACATAGTGGAATATGTTCTAAGTATTTTTAAATAGATATTCCTCTATATATCTGTATCTATCAATATATCTATCTAACTATCTATCTAAATAGTTATAGATATATATTTTGCAAACAAACATCATATATATATATATATATATATATATATATTTAAGAATAAATATAACATATTCTGATATGTGAAGAACATTGAAATGTGAAATATTCATGTCAGGTTTGTGAACCTGAGAAAATGCTTTCGGCTTTGCACTCAAGTAATAGTGTTAGTCCCCCCCCCCCATTTTTTCGCACTCCATTGAAGTCCATGGGGGAATATGTTAACGCACTTGCAATATTCCAAGTTTGGCTTTTTGCAAGCATTGGGTTAGCGCTCGTGCGCACACTTTTTACTTTCAACTTGTACTACATGCGTTACCCGACGTGTGCAAAAAAAACTCCATCTAGCTGAGTTAATGCGTGAGTTGACCGCTTATTTGTGCTCCACTATTAGATCCACTCATAATGTAGCACTAAAAGTGGAATTTGATCATTGAAAAGCAATTGCAGCAAACAAGGTTTATTTCATGTAATTGGCAAGAGTCCATGAGCTAGTGACGTATGGGATATACAATTCTACCAGGAGGGGCAACGTTTCCCAAAACTCAAAATGCCTATAAATACACCCCTCACCACACCCACAATTCAGTTTTACAACCTCCCTATGGAGGTGGTGAAGTAAGTTTGTGCTTGATATTCTTCTGTGATATGGGCTTCTCAGCATTTTGAAGCCCGATTCCTCTCAGAGTACAGTGAATGCCAGAGGGATGCAAAGGGACTATCACCTATTGAATTCTATGGTTTCCCTCACGGGAAATCTTTTCATAGGTTATCTGTTATTGGTCGTAGAGATTCATCTCCTACCTCCCTTTTTCAGATTGACGATATACTCTCATATTCCATTACCTCTACTGATATCTGTTTCAGTACTGGTTTGGCTATCTGCTATATGTGGATGGGTGTCTTTTGGTAAGTATGTTTTCATTACTTAAGACACTCTCAGCTATGGTTTGGCACTTTATGTATTAATATAAAGTTCTAAATATATGTGTTGTACTTATATTTGCCATGAGTCAGATTTATGTATATTTCCTTTTGCAGACTATCAGTTTCAAAATTGGGAAAATATATTTAGGAAGTTATTTTATCTTACCTGGCGTATAGTCTTTTCTTCAAATTGACTGCTTTTTCATTAATTTTCATGGGCAAATTTAGGCTCGCGAGGTCGCAAAATGCTGATATTTATTGCGTCATTCTTGGTGCGAGAATTTTTTGGGCGTGAAGGTACGTTCGGTGATGCAAATTCGTCATTTCCGGCATCTTAGTTGATGCCAGGTTTCCTTGCACAAGGTTGCGTCATTTCCAGATGTTGCTAGTGCCAAAAAAATTTAATTTTGCGTTGTGCGTCATACTTGGCGCCAAATAAATTATTTATTTAAACCCCACTTCCTATATGCTCCTTGGGCTTTGCTGTTTTCATTTTTTCCCATTCCTGAAACTGCCATATAAGGAAATTGATCATTTTGCTTTATATGTTGTTTTTTCTCTTACATTTGCAAGATGTCTCAATCTGATCCTGTCTCAGAAACCACTGTTGGATTTCTGCTGCCTGATAAAAGTTCTACCAAAGATAAGTGTATCTGTTGTAAGTTAGCAGAGATTATATCTCCAGCTGTGGTATGTAATAGTTGTCATGATAAGCTTTTACATGCAGAGAATGTATTCATCAGTAATAGTACAATGCCTGTTGTTCCTTCAACATCTAATGTACATGATATCCCTGTGAATATAAAAGATTTTATTGCTGATGCGATTCAGAAGGCTTTGTCTGCTATTCCACCTTCTAATAAACGTTAAAGGTCTTTTATTATTTCTCCTAGAGTTGATGAAATTTCAAATGACCCACAACATACTGAATTATCCTCCTCTGATGAGGATCTATCTGATTCAGAAGATCCTACCTCAGATATTGACACTGACAAATCTTCTTATCTCTTTAAGATGAAGTATATTCGTTCCTTGTTAAAAGAGGTGTTGATTACTTTGGATAATAGGGAAACTAGTCCTCTTGATACTAAAAGTAGTTTAAATTATGTTTATAAACATCCTGTGGTTACTCCAGAGGTGTTTCCAGTTCCTGATGCTATTTCTGATATGATTTCTAAGGAATGGAATAGGCCTGGTACCTCTTTTATTCCTTCTTCTAGGTTCAAAAAGTTGTATGCTTTTCCAGCAGTTAGATTGGAGATTTGGAAAAAATCTCCAAAGTTGTTGGGGCTATTTCTACTCTTGCTAAACATACTACTATCCCTATGGAAGATAGTACTTCCTTTAAGGACCCTTTAGATAGGAAACTTGAATCTTAACTAAGGAAAGCTTATTTATATTCTGGCTATCTTCTCAGGCCTGCCATTTCTATGGCTGATGTTGCAGCTGCATCAACTTTTGGTTGGAAAGCTTAGCACAACAGGAAACAGACACTGATTTGTCTAGCATTGTTTGCTTGCTTGAACATGCTAATCATTTTATCTGTGATACCATTTATGATATCATCAAAATTGATGTTAGATCTATGTCTTTAGCTATTTTAGCTAGAAGAGCTTTGTGGCTCAAATATTGGAATGCTGACATGGTATCTAAGTCTAGATTACTATCTCTTTATTTCCAAGGTAACAATTTGTTTGGTTCTCAGTTGGATTCAATTATTTCAACTGTCACTGGGGGGAAGGGAGTTTTTTTTTATCTCAGGATAAGAGATCTAAGGGTAAATCTAAAGCTTCTAATCATTTTTGTTCTTTTCGACAGAATAAGGAACAGAAGCCAATCCTTCCCCCAAAGAATCTGGTTCCAATTGGAAACCTTCTTCAAGTTGGAATAAATCCAAGCTGTTTAAGAAACCAAAGAAACCAAAGTCTGCACAAAGGTGCGGCCCTAATTCCAGCTCAGCTGATAGGGGCAGATTAAAAATTTTCCAAAACATTTGGGTATATTCTGTCCAAAATCAATGGATTCAGAGTATTGTCTCTCAAGGGTATCGAATAGGATTCAGAATAAGACCTCCTGTGAGAAGATTTTTTCTCTCTCGCATCCCAGTAAATCCAGTGAAGGCTCAGGCTTTTCTGAAGTGTGTTTCAGATCTAGAGCTTTCAGGTAATCATACCAGTTCCGTTCCAGGAACAGGGTCTGGAGTTTTATTCAAATATGTTAATTGTCTCAAAGAAAGAAAATTAATTCAGGCCAGTTCTGGATCTGAAAATTTTGAATAGTTTTGTAAGAGTGCCATCTTTCAAAATTGTGACTATAAGGATTATTCTGCCTTTTGTTCAGAAAGGTCATTATATGTCCATGATAGACTTACAGGATGCATATCTTCATATTCTGATTCATCCAGACCACTATCGGTTTCTGAGATTCTCTTTTCTAGACAAGCATTATCAATTTGTCGCTCTTCCATTTGGCCTAACGACAGCTCCAAGGATTTTTACAAAGGTTCTCGGTACCCTACTCTCTGTAATCAGAGAACCGGGTATTGCAGTGTTTCCTTATTTGGACGATATCTTGGTACTAGCTCAGACTTTACATTCTGCCGAATCTCACACAAATCATCTAGTGTTGTTTCTTCAAAGATATGGTTGGAGGATCAATTTACCAAAGAGTTCCTTGATTCCTCAGACAAGGGTCACCTTTTTAGGTTTCAAGATAGATTCAGTGTCCATGACTCTGTCTCTAACAGACAAGAGACAAATGGAATTGGTTTCAGCTTGTCGAAACCTTCAGTCTCAATCATTCCTTTCAGTGGCTATGTGCATGGAAGTTTTAGGTCTCATGACTGCAGCATCGGACACAATCCCCTTTGCTCATTTTCATATGAGACCTCTCCAGCTTTGTATGCTGAATCAATGGTGCAGGGATTATACAAAGGTATCACAATTAATATCCTTAAATCCCAATGTTCGACTCTCTCTGACTTGGTGGTTAAATTACCATTGTATAGTTCAAGGGGCCTCTTTTGTTCATCCAACCTGGACTGTGATCACAACAGATGCAAGTCTTTCAGATTGGGGAGCTGTCTGGGGATCTTTGACAGCACAAGGGGTCTGGAAATCTCAAGAGGTGAGGTTACCAATCAATATTTTAGAACTCCGTGCTATTTTCAGGGCTCTTCAGGTTTGGCCTCTGTTGAAGAGAGAACCATTCATTTGTTTTCAGACAGGCAATATCACAACTGTGGCATATGTCAATCATCAGGGTGGGACTCACAGTCCCCTAGCTATGAAAGAAGTATCTCGGATACTTTCTTGGGCGGAATCCAGCTCTTGTCTAATTTCTGCGGTACATATCCCAGGTGTAGACAATTGGGAAGCGGATTATCTCAGCCGTCAGACTTTACATTCGGGGAGTGGTCGCTCCATCCAGATATGTTTATTCAGATTGTTTACATGTGGGGTCTTCCAGAAATAGATCTGATGGCTTCACATCTAAACAAGAAACTTCCCAGGTACCTGTCCAGGTCCAGGGATCCTCAGGTGGAGTCGGTGGATGCAGTTCTTTTGTTTTACCAACCTGCTTATATCTTCCCGCCTCTAGTTCTTCTTCAAAGAGTGATCTCCAAGATCATCATGGAATGATCATTTGTGTTTCTGGTAGCACCAGCATGGCCTCACAGGTTCTGGTATGCTGATCTTGTCCGGATGTCCAGTTGCCAACCTTGGCCACTTCCTTTAAGACCAGACCTTTTGTCTCAAGGGCCGTTTTACCATCAGGATCTCAAATCATTAAATTTGAAGCTATGGAAATGTAACACTTAGTGCTTTGTCATAGAGGTTTCTCTGACTCAGTGATTTGATACTATGTTACAGGCTCATAAATCTGTCTCTAGGAAGATTTATTATCGAGTCTGGAAGACTTATATTTCATGGTTTTCTTCTCATAAATTCTCCCGGCATTCTTTTAGAATTCCTAGAATTTTACAGTTTCTTCAGGATGGTTTGGATAAAGGTTTGTTGCAAAGTTTCTTGAAGGGACAAATCTCTGCTCTTTCTGTTTTGTTTCAAAGAAAGATTGCTAAGATTCCTGATATTCACTGTTTTGTGCAGGCTTTGGTCCATGTCAAGCCTGTCATTAAATCAATTTCTCCTCCTTGGAGTCTTAATTTGGTTTTGAAGGCTTTACAGGCTCCTCCTTGGATATTAAACTACTTTCTTGGAAAGTGTTGTTCCTTTTGGCTATCTCTTCTGCTAGAAGAGTTTCCGAATTATCTGCTCTTTCTTGTGAGTTTCCTTTTCTGATTTTCCATCAGGATAAGGGAGTTTTGCGGACTTCATTTAAATTTCTACCTAAGGTTGTGAATTCTAGAAACATTAATAGGGAAATTGTTGTGCCCTCTTTGTGTCCTAATCCTAAGAATTCTTTGGAGAGATCCTTACATTCTCTGGATGTTGTAAGAGCTCTGAAATATTATGTGGAAGCTACTAAAGATTTCAGGAAGACTTCTAGTCTATTTTTCGTCTTTTCAGGTTCTAGGAAAGGTCAGAAAGCTTCTGCCATTTCCTTGGCATCTTGGATAAAGCTTTTTTTTTTTTTTTTTTAATACATTTTTATTAATGATGATAATACAAATCCACATAACAACACAGTTTTCACTTGACATAATTGAGAACGGGAATACACGCGATTATTCATAGGGCAAATGGCATTCAAAGTAAGCTGGATGGCCCGGTATAGTGATCAAACTTGTCAAATAATCATTCTTCAGCTGTGTATTTGCACTTTACAGGTGCTGTGTATTGGTTCGTCTAAGGAGAGATTTTGTTTTTTTGCATTTTAGGTACCGTATGGCCATATACAGCATACCTGATGAGCCTGACAGTTAAGTGAGGCAAAATAGTAAGTACATATAGTGTATATGAATGAGAGTAATGCTGATAGAGTCGGTCACCCACCTCTCCTAAAGGGAAGGGGGGGAATATTGGGGAAGGAAGTGAAGGTATCGAGAGGGGGGGGGGGAAGGGTCAGGGTAGTGAGGAGCACCTCGGGTCTGACATAGTGAGGTACATCCTCTGGGGGGAAAAAGTGATGTGGCCGGGGAGAAGTTGCTAGGTTTAAAGAGAAAGGGGTATTATGGAATCAGCTTCAGATAGGTCTCCCAGGGTTCCCAGATTAGGCAGAAGGCGTCTGACTGTTTCTTCGTTCGAAAGACATAGTCTTCCATTGCTTTAACGTATTGTAGATAATCAATGACTGCCTGCCATCTTGGGGGCTGCTGTTTCTTCCAATTCCTAGCAATTAACATCTTGACTGATGTCAACAGGTAGACTAATAAGTATCTCTTGTGCTTTGGTAGCTTTTTTACCCCTAAATGCAGAAAGGCTAGGCCTGGAGTATCTGGAATCGGGAGTTCTAGGGCTGTACAGGCCGCACAGATTTTCAACCAAAGTGGTCAGAGTCTGTCACATGACCACCACATATGAAGCGGGGTCCCTATCTCCCCACACTCCCTCCAACAAAGGGGTGAGTGCTCAGGGTACAGAGTCCGAAGCTTGGTCGGCACTAGGTGCCATCTGGTGATAATCTTAAAGTATAGTTCATACATTGTATTACAGTGGAGTGCAGATTTAGTCAGCTGTATCGCCTTAGTCCAGTCAAGTGTCGTGAAAGTAAGTCTCAATTCTGCTTCCCAGGAGGCCATATGTCTGGTTTTCACTAGGGTGGGAGGCCCCAAGAGAGCTCTATAGTGGGCAGTAAGGGGTTTGTACAGTTGTAGGTTCGCCCTCCATCTAACCTCCCAAATCGTGGGTGTCCTGATCTTGTCGACCAGGAATCCCCATGCCTTCATCAGGGATCTAAGTCTCATAAAGTCAAACTCTAGTTGCCGGGGGATGTCAAATTTAGTTATCATGTCCTGGGACGAAAGAAGACTCTCGTTCAGGAAGAAGTCACTTAGGGAAGTGATCTCCAGGGCCTTCCAGGAAGCGAGTTGAGTATTAGGCAGCCCTTGTAGGAGCGACATGACCGGGTGGATGGGAGAGGGGTGTGGAGCTATCAACTGGTGGTGTCTTAGGTGAAACCAGGCCAATTGACAGTCTTTAATAAGATGATTGGAGATTGGTATCTGTGCGGCTAGGTGCGGTGGAACCCACAACAGATCCGAGAGGTCAACATAGGCAGGGAGGGAAGCCTTTTCCAGCTCCCTCCATCTTGTAGGGGGTAGGGCTGGCCCCCACGCTGAGATATGCGAGATCATCGCCGCTCGATGGTATAGTTGGACGTTGGGTAGCCCTAGCCCACCTCGGTCGATTGGGACCTGAAGTGTGGCTGCCGCAACTCTCAGTCACTTATTGTCCCAAACATAGGAGTTAAATGAAGTTTGGAAGCCACGTAGAGTCTTTTCCGGCACTGGGATGGGGATACACCGCATAATGTAAGTTAACTTGGGGAGGATCATCATCTTCAGAGCGGCAATTCTGCCCATCCAAGATATTTCCTCATATTTTTTAGATTTCAATCTCACCTCGACTTCCTGCAGCAGGACAGTGTAATTTTCCTGTAGCACTGTGTTTTTGTCATGTGACAAAAAGACCCCTAAATGTCTGATCCCATCTATCGACCACTTGAACGAGTAGAGCCGCTTAAGACGTCTCTGTTCTGGTTGTTCAATGTGGATCATGTAGGCCTCTGTTTTAGACACATTGATCTTATAATTCGAAATGCTACTAAAGGACTCAATAATCCCAAAAAGATGGGGAAGTGACTCCACTGGGTTTGTGAGAAAGAGAGTGAGAACATCAGCGAAAAGTGCCAATTTCTGGAGTGTGTCATGAATCTGAAGGCCCTGGACCCCAGGACTTTCTCTAATTGCCTCCGCAAGAGGTTCCATCACCAACGCAAAAAGGAGTGGGGACAGGGGACACCCCTGTCTGGTCCCATTCCTGATTGTAATTTTAGAGGAACAGAAGCCCATACCCTTGATCACGGCCATCGGAGAGGTGTAGAGGGTGGCAACAGCTGTACGAAACGTCTCGGGGATCCCAAAACGTTCCAAAGCACAGAACATATAATCCCACCCTGTCAAATGCTTTTTCTGCGTCCATAGACAGGGTGAGGAGGGGTAATCCCATATCTGCTGCTTCCATAAATATATTCAGTAGCCTACGGGTGTTATCTGTACCTTGCCTTCCTTGTACAAATCCCACTTGGTCTAAATGGACCAGTGAGGGTAAGTGCTTTCCAAGACAGATACGGATAGGGTATAGCGCTAGACCAAAAACCTACTTAGCCTCACTAAAGGTTATTGTCTCCTCCCTAGACAATAGAGAATCAAGAATGTAAAATCAGTGGATATAGGAGGCGCTATAGAGCCGTAGGATATATAGATATAAATAAATGTAAAATTCACTGTATCGTGACCAGTTAAAACATTCAAAAAATTAAAATCCAAAAATCCTAATGACCCTTAAGGTATACGTTAAAATACTATTTATGTTCAAATCTGTGATAATTAAAAATAAAGGAAATTATCTACGTACATATATATATAAAAACAATTTATCCAAGTGAAAAATCAAAGTGAAATAAATGCAGTATATCAAAGTGCAATCAATGATCAAGTGACAATAATTAGTAAAACACAGAATGTGATATTTAAAGTCAATGCATAAAAGGTTGACACAAACATTCATACATAAAATAAAGTGAAACCGGTTTAAACATACACACTATACATAACCCCTCAGATTCCCCAAATAAAATGGGGCTGGCGGAGAACACCTATAATGACTGTGTTCTAATCTTGGTGTTAGTGGTTCAAGGGGATCCCCCAAAGAAGATGGTCCGGAATGACAATGTGGGTTTAATTATTGTAAATCCAAAGATATAAATGTTAATGTTTCTGAATGGTGCCATTATCTCCCCAGTCTTTTTTGGTCACAAATAAAGCCCACGGTGGTATAGAGCTCCTTCCTTAATGTTCTCTTAGTTAAAGGCAATCAAGTATTTATAACTTAGCCGGGAGGCTCTCCTACCTTCATACAAGTGTCTGCCAGCGATCTCCTTACCTGGCCCGACACTCCGGCTGCTCCTTTAGATGTCTGCTCAGCGAAAATCCTGTGAGTGACATCACCCGGTTCCGGATCCTAGGTGACCACTTGCGCAAGTGTTTGTTTCCACAGGATGTCCTCTGTACGCCAGGGTACAGAGAGTTCACTTCAGCTTCGGTCCTCCAAAAAATCGCAAACAGTAGCAGGTAAGTCCTCTACGCGTTTCAACCCCTTCTGGGTCTTTTTCAAGATGTTAAGTTATAAATACTTGATTGCCTTTAACTAAGAGAACATTAAGGAAGGAGCTCTATACCATCGTGGGCTTTTATTTGTGACCAAAAAAGACTGGGGATAAAACGGCACCATTCAGAAACATTAACATTTATATCTTTGGATTTACAATAATTAAACCCACATTGTCATTCCGGACCATCTTCTTTGGGGGATCCCCTTGAACCACTAACACCAAGATTAGAACACAGTCATTATAGGTGTTCTCCGCCAGCCCCATTTGATTTGGGGAATCTGAGGGGTTATGTATAGTGTGTATGTTTAAACCGGTTTCACTTTATTTTATGTATGAATGTTTGAGTCAACCTTTTATGCATTGACTTATTAAATATCGCATTCTGTGTTTTACTAATTATTGTCACTTGATCATTGATTGCACTTTGATATACTGCATTTATTTCACTTTGATTTTTCACTTGGATAAATTGTTTTTATATATATATGTACGTAGATAATTTCCTTTATTTTTAATTATCACCGATTTTTTATCACTTTTTTTTTATTACTTTTCATCGGAATTGATCTTGTATGTTAACATATTAACTAAGCATGTGCAAGAACTGAATAAATCTGTGACAACAGGCAAAAATAAATGAATAAATAAATTCTTGCACCAATAAAACACTTCTGTCCAGAGTCCTGAACCAAAAAAAAAAAAGCTTAGATGCCTTCTTTTTCAAATAAAGATAGCAAGAGCAGGAAGAAAAATTGATAATTGGAGAAAATTAGAAAGTTGCTTAAAATTGCATGCTCTGGCCTCTAGTTATCAAGCTCCGGATGGAGCTTGATGGCCCCTGTTTCTGGCGAGTCTTCAGACTTGCCAGAAACAGCAGTTATGAAGCAGCGGTCACAAAGACCGCTGCTCCATAACCTGTCCGCCTGCTCTGAGCAGGCGGACAGGAATCGCCGGAAATCAACCTGATCGAGTACGATCGGGTTGATTGACACCCCCCTGCTGGCGGCCTATTGACCGCGAGTCTGCAGGGGGCGGCGTTGCACCAGCAGCTCTTGTGAGCTGCTGGTGCAATGCTGAATACAGCGAGCGTATTGCTCGCCGTATTCAGCGAGGTCTGTCGGACCTGATCGGCACTGTCGGATCAGGTCCGACAGACCTTAATAACTAGAGGCCTCTATCTTAATCACGAAAGAAAAACAATTGGGTTCAGTGTCCCTTTTAAACAAGCTAAAAAACAAACCTCACTCACACACAAACAGGATCGCATTTTCTCAAGTACATTAATCCAACATGAAATATGAATATTTCACATTCCAATGTTCTTCACATAGCAGAATATGTTCTATTTATTCTTAAATAAATAATTATATATATATATGTCTGATGTATTTATTTTTGGTAAAATATAATCATAAATATATATATATATATATATATATATATTGGTATAGATATTTACATATATATATATATATATATATATATATATATATATATATATTGTAACAGGAAACACTTTTAACCACGGTCTTCTAGGGCACAAATGCAGCACAGGACAATCCACTGTAGTTTAAAAGGCTTTATTTTCCACAGCAATAACAAACAGGCAGTTCATTTTCAAAAGAGGGAAATCCTTCCTCTGCAGCAAAGTTAAGTACTTATAAATGTGTCCCAGCACTTCACAGCATTCCACAAGTGCTTTGTAAAAATAATGTCCTTTTACAGTTCACAGGATCAAAAGTCTTTTACACAGTGTAACAAACACACACACCAGCTTCTGTTGCTGTGTAACTCTCTCTCAAGGCCTAAGTGAGGCTGCTATTTAAAACCTCACAACTTCAAATTAGCCACACCTGTGATTAGCTGCTGGACAGCTTCACAGCTGTCTGGGATAATGGCCCACCCTCTCTCCAATTATCCCAAACCCCAGGGACCCAGAACACAGTTTATCAACTGCATAATCAAATACACACTCTTTCTCCCTGGGGTTTTAACTGAAAGGAGAAATAGCATGTACAATGCTTGGTCTTAAATATCTTCCATTTATAACCAGGCCTTGCTTTCTGTCACAATATATATATATATATATATATATATATATATATATATATATATATATATATATATATATATATATATATATATAAAAATACTTAGAATATATTCCCCTATGTGAAGAACATTGGAATGTGAAATATTTACATTAAATACACAGTTACACACTTTAATTAAATATGAATATTCCATAAATATGATTTTAATATTTTTCAGCTCCCTGACTGCAAAGGGCTTCAATGCACTTATATATGTCTATATATGTATGCATACATTTTTATGTTTTTAAGTATTTACAGACATATATACACATATAAATACATAGATACATATGTGCACACTTAAACACACACACACACGCACATATATATACATACATATACATATTTAGATATGAATGTATCTCTATTTTAATACCCCTTGCAGGTCTATATTTTTTAACTGATACCTCATATCTTTAAGCTCTTATAACTTTTTAATGCATTTTTAATATGTTTTATTATACAGTGTTATTATGAGTGGGATTGTACTGTACAATGTATTTTAATGTGTTTTGTGCAACTTTTTGTCTTGCATAACAGTTAACCAGAACTCTGAAGTCGCACTAACCCTACGCACGTTAAATTCAAGCAAACATGTTTACTTTCAACTCTTAATATGCATGATACTTATAACACACGCAAAGAGTCTTGATATACCCCTTATTGACCAGGCGCAATAGTTAGTGTGCTACTCATAATCTAGCCCATAATGAGCTAGTAAAATCAAAAGAATCAATAAAGAAAATGCAAAGGCCATATACCATTCTACAGGAAGACTAATTTATATCAACATAGCCATAGAAACATTTATAAATTCTGAATTATATTTGAGATTTTCCTACTGCATAATTTATCTAGTAATTTATTATTATCAAATACCTATTTTTACTTTGATAACAGTCTGTTTTTTGCTTCTTTTTATCTTCCAGAAGGAAAAACTAGTGGTACAGTAGATTCTTCTTGCTCACAGAATGTGTGGGAGCAACCAGACTCAAATCATTGAGGTTCTACTTCTTGGATTTCTTGATCTATATCACTTTAAAGCTCTAATTTTCATTGTGCTTCTCCTGATGTACATCTTGATAATAAGCGGAAATTTCCTCATCATATTTTTGATCACAGTTAGTGAACAACTCAATATTCCAATGTTCTTTTTTATTAAACACTTAGCTATAGGTGATGTCCTTCTAACTACCACTATTATTCCAAAAATGCTAGAAATCATATTAAAAGACAAAGTGAAATTATCGATAATTAATTGCATAATACAACTTTACATTTTTGGGGTCTCAGGATTTGTGCAGTGCTTCCTCTTAGCGGTGATGTCCTATGACCGATACCTTGCCATTTGTAATCCCTTGCATTATTCTTCCATTATGGTGGCCAAGCTTTGTCTCCAGTTAGTCACTGCATCATGGTTATTAGTTTGCATCCTTATATCAAGTGGAATTACACTGGTAAGCCAATTGCAGTTTTGTGGTCAAAATAGTATCAACCATTTCTTCTGTGACTTTATCCCCCTCTTAGAGCTATCTTCTTCAGATACATCAATATTAAAAACATTAGATTTTGTCAGCTCTTGTTTTATGATGTTCTTCCCATTTGTGTATATCATTATAACTTATGTATATATCTTCTTCACCATCCTCAATATTTCTTCTACCACTGGAAGGAAGAAGGCTTTCTCTACCTGCAGCTCACATCTGACTATTGTTTGTGCATATTATGGAACTCTCATTGCAGTTTACATGGTACCATCTGATGGAAATGTCAATAAGTTTAGATCTTTGTTGTATATTGTGATAACACCATTAATGAATCCACTTATATATAGTCTTAGGAATATTGAGATCAGAGGAGCTCTGATGAATATTCTGAAAAAGAGCAGAATGAATATTAATTTGTAGGTTAATGGAGATTAATTAAAAAAATGTACATTTCATTTTTAAAGTTTAAATTTATTACAGCCCATTTCTAAATTTACAATTACATCAAATTTGCATTCAGTTTTTCTTTGCTTTGAAAAATAAAAATATTTTTTTTTTGTTTGAATTTAAATGTTTGATACATTTAAATTAAAATATAAATAAAACTATTTTAAAAAAAGTTATATTTAAAAAAAATGGGATATGATGCAAAATCTTACATTGAACATCATATTTGATCTCTTAATCAAATGTTATAACCAGTAGTGTCCACAAAAGGAGCTGTCTATAAAGACATTCAAGAAAGAGAAGAAAATATAATGGGGACGTGCAGCAATGTTTACAATTAATAATGAAGATCTTTACTAATCCCTGGCAATGCTATGGGGCATATGTATCAAGCTCCGTATGGATCTTGATGCCCCGTGTTTCTGGCGAGCCTGCAGGTTCGCCAGAAACAGCAGTTATGAAGCAGCGGTCTGAGCAGGCGGACAGACATTGCCGGAAATCAACCCGATCGAGTACGATCGGGTTGATTGACACCCCCCTGCTGGCGGCCGATTGGCCGCGAGTCTGCAGGGGGCGGCGTTGCACCAGCAGCTCTTGTGAGCTGCTGGTGCAATGCTGAATATGGCGAGCGTATTGCTCGTCGTATTCAGCGAGGTCTGGCGGACCTGATCCGCAGTGTCGGATCAGGTCCGCCAGACCTTAATAACTAGAGGCCTATATCTCTTTTTAACTGTTCTGTAAGTATTTACAATAAAAAAATATAAAATAAATTAGAATAAATTACTAGACTTTCAACATTTCCTTGTGTTTTCTACTGAAATGTATTTTCTCTAATGGCCTGGTGATCTGAAGTTCTCTGCTCTGGCGGGATTATCTAAGAAGCATCATCAGTACTGTAAGGTCCCTTAAATTTACAGTCTATACCAAAAATGTTATTGTTTAATAAAATAGATAATCCCTTTATTACCCATTCCCCAGTTTTGCATAACCAACGCAGTTATATTAATACATTTTTTAGCTTGTGTATCTATACCTCTGCAGACTTCCCCCTTATTTCAGTTTTTTTGACAGACTTGCATATTTAGCCAATCAGTGCTGACTCGTAGGTAACTCCACGGGCGTAAGCACAATGTTAACTATATGGCACACATGAATTAATGCCCTCTAGTTGTGAAAACATTTCAAATGCATTCATATAAGAGGTGGCCTTCAAGGGCTAAGAAATTAGCATATGAGTCTACCTAGGTTTAGCTTTCAACTAAGAATACCAAGAGAAGAAAACAAAAATTGATGATAAAAGTAAATTGGAAAGTTTTTAAAATTGCATGCCGTATCTGAATCATGAAAGTTTAATTTTGACTAGACTGTCCATTTAAATAATTTTACCAAGTCAAATTTTAGCTTCATAGGTGTCTATTTCACCATGCAGAGTTCTGGATGTAAAGGAGAGATACAGGAGATCAGGCATCACAGATACTGCTCCTAAGATGGCGGTGATGACCACATGGGGAGCGAAAGTGCAATACACAGTTGAACTTTGCTTGCAGAGAATTGAGCAGAACCTAACGGCTGAGATAACTTCTATGTTTGCAATGGCTGCTCGCAGCGATACCTGTCCAGTGACACATAACACTGTTGAGGCAGCCCTTGAGATGCAGCCAGCCTGGTCTGAGGGAATGACCTCACAGGCAGTAGACTCTCCTGCTTACACTGGAGCCATGACTACCGCCGGAGCTATTCATCTTGGAGTGCTATACTTGATCCCTGGGAGACATGCAGAGAGACGGCTCTGAGCTGCCCTCTCGAGATTGAGATGACACCTCTCTGGTGTTCCGAGAACGAACCGGAGGGGAGCTACATAAGCCTTGGGGAGCTGCTGATTCAACCTACCAAAGCTGGGTTTTCGCAGAGCTCAAGCGGCACTGGAAATCCTCCTTCACCTCTCCATACTAACACACTATTGGCGGAAGCTGAGGATCCCATATATCTAAGAGTGTCGCAGAAAACAGAGGACAGCAAAGGGAAGTTCTCACACATAATTACATGACCCTGCATGATTGGAGATTTTGCAACCACTAACCTGCTCACTTTATAACAGCCCCCAGCAAGGACGCTCAGGTGTCGGATAGAGTTAAGGAAAAATGGCATCCCACGCCAACCATCTTAGATGTGGCCTATATTACACAGTAACTCGGACTTAAAGGTGACTATAATGCTGGCATCAGTTTGTTGAATTCTGCTACAGACACAGGACTATATTATAGAGACTGTTGAGATAACCTTGTCTGATAGTGTTGGTTTTTGTTACATGACACTCATAGTTTTATTTTCCATAATGGTATAGGGACGTATGGATGGGTCTTCAAACCATTTTATATTATTTATTTTTTTCTTCCACCTGACTTCTAAATCTCTGTTGGCACCTAGGTGTAGATTACATGTTTATGTTTATGTGAAGTTGGCTGACACTGCTATTATACGCAATGCCTAGCTTACTTTGTTCTTAGAGAATAGTGGTTCTCAAGGGAGACTTCACAGATCTGATATCTATATACCCACAGTATCTGAAACAGAAGAGCTTAATGCACACAAAAAGAGTTTTGTTGTAAATGACTGCAAGTGGGAACACAAATATAGCACTCACGAACCTCACGGAAGGGACACTAATTTATACCTCTCTGCCATAGTTTACTGGCTAAGACACCTACACTAACTAGACACCTCTAACATTAAAGCTTCTCGCATACAGATCATAAACAAGATCTTTACTAAATTTCCCACTACCATGTGTTCATAAAGGTCCATACAACGGACAGGATTGAGTGGTATGGGTTTCTGGGGATGTTGGGCAAGACTGAGGATGTGCTGCCTGCGGCCGGGGTGGCAGATCTCTGCCAGTAATTATTTGTATTCTAACATTACCAATACCCCAGGACCTATTACCCTTAAACAGTTACATATAGCTCCTAGTATATAATAAGACTACATGGTATATTTTATTCTCCTACCTCATATTAGTTGTGTATTTGCTGAGGATAGTATCTTTTTTCTAGATATATAGGATAAGCTAGCTCATATTTAACCTGGGTTAAATATACATATTTAGTGGTATGCCATAGTTGGGAATTATCTCTTACATATGCCACTCTCCATACCAACACCAGGAAATAGTTTTTGAGCCCTGTTTGCTTCCACTTATTTTGATTTAGATACGACTTTGGCAGTTTCCTAATATGATATTCAGAGATATTATGAGTCCTTGATATACCCATAGTGCAAACCAATAACACATATGTTCCTATTTAATATAATATCACCTGGTTTCTGGTTTATATGGCTATTTTAGCTCCCATAATATGTATCCATCAAATATACCCCCCTCCCAATATTGCTAACCGGATAAGCACAGGAAAAGGGAGGGGAAGAAAAGAAGGAAAAGGAAAAAAAGGTATCTCCCATCATCCTTTCCCGTTCTGCGAGATAGAGCGGGTCATATCCACTATCCCTTTCCCGTCTCCACCCAGTGATGACAGCAACCCCTGAGGGGAGATACAACATATGTCCCTTTACCGTATGGGTCCAGTGGTAATATACTTTCTATACCAACCCGGCCTTAAATATATATTAATTTATATTTCTTTATTGTTGTCCCCTAGCCTCACCACTTTGAGTTTCTGATGGCTCCGCTCCCCATCACCCCTTATCCCCCCCCCCTATACCATTGAGCCTACTTCGTAAGCAAAGGAAAATAAATCCTATAGAAACATTTATTTCCTCTTTACATGGCAACAACCTAATTCATTCATCAACAATATTTCTTTTCAGTGATCTGAAAAATTTCCAGTTATAGAAAGACTTTGAAGTGTGAACAACACATTTTCTGTATTGCAACGGAATAGACAGATTGATAAAACATATATTATACCACTGCTACTATTTCAGTTTTAATTGTACGCATATGTCTGATCACTTGTATTTCTCTAGCCAGTGATGATATTATGTTGATGAGTGTAATACATATGTTTACAGAAGAACAAAATGTTACCCATTATGGTTGAAACTTATTACATAATTTGTTGTTGATATATATATATATATATATATATATATATATATATTTAATGTTCTATACTCTACCAAGCCCAAAAGTGGCTACAGACTCAATTTACTTGCCTCCATTAAGTATTTATATTTTACCACGGTCCAAGAGTGGCCTACTAATTTCAGAAGAGGTCTATATAATTATAAAAATGAGGTTACAGCTATCTCTGCCTATTTCATTTTCAATCTGTATTTAGCTGACTGTATACTGTTTTATTATTGTGAATTGTTTCCCAACGTTTGTACTAAAGTTTTGGCAATTCTACATACACTGTATATGTTCATAACAACCTCAATAAAAATAATTGAAAATACATACATCACAATACAATGCTCAAAAAAGCCTACAAAGATTTTGCCTTATTTCTTCCTCTGCTGGCTAGTTTTTGATCATGAGTCCCTTAATTACATGAATTATTATCATTCAAACATCTCATTGAGGGTATATATTTCCATTATTTTAAGTTTGCTATATTCTAATTTGTTTATTCCATTAGCTCATTATAATGTTTATGTTCTTAAAATAGAATGTGTCTTCTTCTTTCCACGTATATACATACTTACAAATACATTAATACTTCCAAGTTTATGACAGGCTATTTAAGCCATCTTGGATGACGTCCCTTAAAGGAACCGTCATTTGTCTGTAAAAGGTGCGGGGAAAAAAAAGCATGCATAGCTAACGCACCCCTTTGGCCACAGAACTCTAAATCTAGCCGTATGACTTTACTGTCCCTTAAATATAATGTAAATATAATAATTGAATATGTTTTAAATAATTGTTTTCTGTATTTGTATGTGTCCTGCAATTTATGAGAAGGGCTTAACTGCTGGACTATTCTTCTACCTCTGGTGCTGGCTATTGAATAGTTGAGGTATATTTAAAAGGCTTTAAGATCAGGAGTGGGAGAAGTCTTAGTGTTGGGAAAAATGCAGGTTAATGTATTTCCCTTTTGGTTTGGTTGTTAAAGCTTAGGGGGAGTGACATTCTGATAATGATTATTTCAAATATATCCTTTTCTGGGATTTATATCTTTATTGGAGTCACTACATACATAGACCTAGATTACAAGTCATGTGGTATCATGCGATATGGTCTTTGCATGCGGAATGGTCACCAATTGGGTATTACAAGTCACATGGTATGGATTTCCCGCATGCGATATGGCCTTTACCGCAACAATCCATTCCGCACTCAAAGACCTGTAGTAATAATCAAACAGAGAGGGGGCACCCTAATATGGTGATATAGAGAGTCCTAAAAGGGCAAAAATAATTATAATAATAGTAAGTGTATTAATTGTATAGTGGTAGTATTATAAGTCTAGCAGAGATATAGTATACGTGATGTTTACAAATGTGTCTTTGCAGAGAATGATGAAATTGCTAATACAAATGTCAATATAGATCCATTTCCATTGTAATACACTATAAGAGATAATATAATAAAATAATAAAGTCTCTGATAGAGGGATGGGGCAGCAAACTGTGGAGATCCAGGCCGGGATCCAAAAAGCAGCAATCTACAAAGACAAGAGGAGACATATGCGCCACATGGCCCAATATTGTTTGATCCAGAACAAATTAATGAGTGTATGAGGAATAAACTCACATTTGAGAAAGCACCTCAATCAGTGCTGTAGAGACAGTCTTGGATCTATTACAGTCACCCAGCAGACCAAACTCCCGCAAAGGTATGGTATCTGTATTCAGAACGATAAGAGAGACACAGGTGCCAATATGGCCTAGTATAGCCGGAACAGTGGTAATAAAGAGCCAATGATAAGAGAGGTACTCACAATAGTTGTAGCATCTCCCTTGATGCTATAGGAGCAGGATGGGATCAATTCAGTCACCCACCAGACTTGATAAGGGGCACTCGGGACAGTGTGGATCTAGAAGTCAGCCAATAACAGGATAACCCAAAAGGGATCCCTTAGCAGAAGGGACGACTCACAAAAAAGATGGTAGCAAGTGTTCCAAGTAAAAAATTGTTTTATTAAAAAGTTAAAAACACAGGCAACGCGTTTCTCAGCTCAAGGCTGTTTCATCAGGCTTCAGACAATCAATTTGTATGAAGCCTGATGAAATAGCCTTGAGCTGAGAAACGCGTTGCCTGTGTTTTTAACTTTTTAACACTTGCTACCATATTTTCTGTGAGTCGTCCCTTCTGCTAAGGGATCCCTTTTGGGTTATCCTGTTATTGGCTGACTTCTGGATCCACACTGTCCCGAGTGCCCCTTATCAAGTCTGGTGGGTGACTGAATTGATCCCATCCTGCTCCTATAGCATCAAGGGAGATGCTACAACTATTGTGAGTACCTCTCTTATCATTGGCTCTTTATTACCACTGTTCCGGCTATACTAGGCCATATTGGCACCTGTGTCTCTCTTATCATTCTGAATACAGATACCACACCTTTGCGGGAGTTTGGTCTGCTGGGTGACTGTAATAGATCCCAGACTGTCTCTACAGCACTGATTGAGGTGCTTTCTCAAATGTGAGTTTATTCCTCATACACTCATTAATTTGTTCTGGATCAAACAATATTGGGCCATGTGGCGCATCTGTCTCCTCTTGTCTTTGTAGACCTGTAGTAATGTGTTTCCTGAAACAAAAAAGTTTCACAAAACACATCAAAAATATTTTACAGGGAGGAGGTGCCTGGCCACGCAGGACAATGGCTGCCTAATTTATGGCTCTTAAACCTCACACCCGGTTCATCAGCTTTCTAGGGCCAAATACTTAAAAAGAAACTTTAACAAAATATGGGCAAAGATTTGCTAAATAACCAGAGAACACAGGAGGTGTGGTAAATCGCAAATACGCAACCGACTACCTTCAGCTACACAGCTACATGACAATCAGGGCCTAGAACACGCTGGGACACTAACAGATCCGGCTGTTGGCACAAGTTCGCAATAACAGGCTACTAACAACCAATGAGATATCAGGATCCAGGTTAGCAAAGAACACTACAAAAAACACAAAAGAGGCAGATAAGCTTAATTACACAACGCAGCGTGACACCTTTACTGGATAAAAGCTAATGCAGGCCTAATTGAAATTAGGGGCCTTCCGGAGTGGCACATATATTAAATTGCCTGTCGCACAACTTGAAGAGGCATACGCGGCAAACAGATCTCACTTTGATACAGAGATCAATCAAAGGTAATAATAATATAAAAAGAGCTTATCAATGTATTAAAACCCATACATCACAGAAAAATAACTCATAATATAAAAGGGCTTTAGCTGGTATATACTTTAAACGTCTTTTGAGACAAGTTGACACTACAGTTGGTAAAGACAGCTCATAACTCAATTCTGCTGAACGCTAATTTAAAGAGGAAGGTTAGTGACATCTAACCCCATATACACATGAATAATAAATAAGGACCAAGACCTCAGAAATGTCATATACTGCAGGATATAAAAACCTGCTTTGACATTTATCTTTACTGTAAAAGAAATGTCCAACAGAAAAAACTCCAAGATGGATAAGGCTACCAAACATACTAATTTAACTAATTATCTAAAAGTGGAAAACCCTAGTGAAGGAAATATGGATACTGGGAACCCAGAAAATGTTCAACCTATATCACTTTTAAATGTTGATATTAACATGTATGCCAAGATACTCTCCTCCAGATTAAACAAGCTCCTACCAAAACTAATCTCACCAGGCCAGGGACAACACCACAAAGGCCTCTGTATTAGTGGACTTTGCTCAACAAAATAACACCCCGATGATATTGGTCTCCACAGACACGGGGAAAGCTTTTAACAGGCTCAGCTGGAACTTTTTGAAAGCAGTCCTGTTAAAAATGAAATTCGGACAACTATTTATAAACAAAGTCTTCTTCCTATACACTACACCATCAGTGCAGGTTAAAATAAACAACATCCTTTCAAAACCTCTTAATATAACCAATGGAACCCAACAAGGATGCCTACTCTCACCATTATTATTTGCTTTAACAATAGAGGTACTAGCACAGAAGATTAGTGAAAATGATTTGATCTCAGGACTCAAAATCAGTGAGTAGGAACACAAGTTGTCTCTTTACGCACATGACGTCTTACTATCTCTATCTCGCCCACATATATTACTTCCTGAGATCTTACGGTAATTTGGGGAGTACTGAAAGGTGTCAAATTTTAACCCGAACCAAGCCAAATCAGAGATTCTGAACATAAACTTGCCCCAAACAGATTTATGTGAACTCTCCGTATATATGCCCAATGCGAATTAAAACACATACTCTTAAATTTTTAAGAGTAAACCTTACGCCATCTACAGATTCACTGTCTGAAGCAAATTATACATAGTTAAGTAACCCAATTGTCAGAGACTTATCTTCGTGGAAAAGTAAACTAATCTCCTGGTTAGGGAGAATTGGGGTAATTAAAATGAATATCCTTCCCCGTATTCTTTATTACCTGCAGATATTACCGATCCCACTACCTAGTATACAGAAAAGCTATTAACCTTCAACATCAAGCAGAGTGGTGCAATAACTAATTTGACAAAACCTATGTTCAAATAGGCAAAACAGTTTCACAAACTCAAAACTTGGGTTCTCTGGGTTGGATCTCACCTAAATCTCGACCTAATTTGATGAACCAATATTTATTTCTAAGGGATTTTTTCACACAGTGGGACAAAACTCTAGTAGATTACCCACATATTTCCTCAAATCCGTCCCCACTTACCCCATTCACAGATAATCCAGATATCCCTTCATGAGCACTCAATCCATTGACCTTGACAAGACTCAACTTCCTCAAATAGTATTTCATAGACTTCTAGCGGACAAAAAAGTCAGATAGAGATAGGAACTAGAAAATGTAGGTATCAACATTACCTGGTTTTCTCATATGCAATTACAACATTACCTTTCCACGCACATAAAAGCTGACCTTTTGACTAGGCAGGCCATTATCACTCTTAGAATCACTCTGCTTACTGTCACAGACACCAAACACTTGATTTCTTTACATACCATATGCTATTACTATATAAAGAAGCATCCCCACTAACTATACCAAACAATGGAACCGAGAACTCACACAACCTCCTACTGACAAAGAATGGAATAAAATCTTCCAGAATCACACAAAGGCCTCAATCTCAGCCAGAGTTCTCAAATCCAACTACCAGTAACTCTCTAGGTGGTACCTTACCCCAGATAAAATTAAGAAAATATATAAACAGACAGACAGAAATGTTGGAGAGGATGTGGAGAACAGGGCACATTTCTTCATATATGGTGGAGTTGCACATTAATAAAACTATTTTTGGCATTCAGTACTAGACACAATAGACTCAAAACTAGATATTTCTCTCACCAGATCACCCAACCTCCTACTCTTCCATAATCTTCCTAAACAAAAAGATAAACCAAGAAAATATCTACTATTACTCATGCTCAATAGTGCAAAGTACCTTATTCCTAAACAATGGAAAACAACTAACATTCCCTCCCTAAATGACTGGACGAATCAAACAGAACGATACTTACAATGAGAAAGATTTAGATATATGAGAGACGACAAAATAGAAATTTACGACTACATGCTGGATCTCTGGAAACCTTCTACAACTACCTAAACTCAAGATTCAGGCTCATAAGAAGACATACTGTTTGGACCTTTCCTCTCATACGCGTAACCAATTCCCCTGCCTGAAGCCCCATACACCCCTCCTCAGCGATGCCCTTCCTTCCCCCCCTCCTTTTTTTTTCTCCCACATTCCTAACTCTTCCCCGTCATTCTTCAAGAACCCCACTTTGCTCCCCACCCTTCTTATTCATAAGAATAATTGTTTATAACCAACAGACTTAATGTTTTTATATGATAACATATACAATTATCACTTGTATTGTATTTGAATTAATGAACGAGTTTATGTTACTGGGTTTATATGTTAAATATGTTACTGTTTGATACCTTATCACAAGTTTAAACCCTATATTACATAGATTCTAATGAAAGGATTTAAGGTCTCAGAAATGTAGGATCAAAGACTTATCATAGAAATGAAACAGACTACATCACAACATTTTTTTTTTTACAAAGTACACCTACACCCATAATCTACACTATTAACCCCTAAACCGCCATCCCCCCGAATCGAAAACACTAAGTAAACCTATTAACCCCTAAACCACCATCCCCCACATTGCAACTACCTATATTAAACTATTAACCCCTAAATCTAACACCCCGTAACTTTACCAAAATTAAAATACACCTAAATTAAAGTTAAAATTCACTTACCTGTAAAACAAAATTAAAATCTAAGCTTAAACTAAAAAAATACCAAGGAATACTTGTTTAAAAAAAAATAATACAAAAAATAAAAAACCTACAAACTACAAATAAAAAAACCTACAAAAAAAAAAAAAGCTAACATTACTAAAAATAATAAATTCTATCATTACCAAAAAAAAAAACCATTACAAAAAATATAAACACTAAAATTACAAAAAATAAAAAAGCTACAATTATAAAAAATAACAAACAAATTTATCCAAAATAAAAAATGACCCCGCAAAAAAACACACACCACAAAAAAACAAAACAACCTAATCTGAAAATCAACAACCAATAGCCCTTAAAAGGGCTTTTTGCAGGGCATTACTTCAAAGCTAACAGCTCTTTTACATTAAGAAAAAAACAATTACCCACTATCATTACAACCCCCACCCCCAAATTAAAAAAACTTACTAAAAAAACTCTAACTACCCATTGCCCCAGTAAGGGCATTTGGATGGGTATTGCCCATAAAAGGGCATTCAGCTCTTTTTCTGCCCAAAAAATAAAAAAAAAAACAACACTAAGTCCCCAAATTGGTACTCACGATTGATGAAGGATGGCAATTCATCTTCATCCCGGCAGAGAATCATCTTCATCCATCGGCGGAGCATCTTCTACAATCTTCATCCAGGCTGCGATCCATCTTCTAGCTTCCTCCTGTAGGCGGCGGCGATGTTGGTGGTCCTCTTCATTCACGCAACACGGAGCTCCTCTTCATGCGGTCTCCAGCCGCACACTGAAGATTGAATGCAAGGTACCCCTTTAACCCTTGCATTCCTATTTATTGAACAAATTCAAATCAGCCAATAGGATGAAAGCTGCTTGTGAACAACCAATAGGATTTAAACAGCTCTAATCCTATTGGCTGATTTGAATATTTGAGCCAATAGGAATGCAACTGTACCCCAATATAAAAAGGGTACCTTGCATTCAAGCTTGAGTGTGCGGCGGATGATTGTATGAAGAGGAGGATCCACGTTGCTGAAGAACGCCGCCGCTGAAGAGGACCAGCACTCCAGATCCTTGCATTGCCGAAGAACGTTCCGCACCTCCGGAAAGAAGATAGAAGATGGTGCTGCCCTGGAAGAAGATCTTTGCCGCCAGGATGAAGACTTTGCTCCGCCTGGACTTCCGGACTTCATGAACGGTGAGTACATTTTCTCGGGTTAGTGTTAGTTTTTTTGTATTTTTTGGGGGTGTTTTTTTTTAAGATTAGGGCTTTTTTTTATGAACGCAAAAGAGCTGATTGCCCATACAAATGCCCCTTTAGAGGCAATGGGTAGCTTAGGTTTTTTTAGACTTAGGTTTTTTATTTTGGGGGTTTGGTTGGGTGGGGGGTTTACTCTTAGGGGGGACTTTGTAATTTTTTAGATAAAAGAGTTGATTGCTTCAGGACAAAAGCCTACAAAAGGCCCTTGGCCTATTGTGAGGTTATTGTTAGCTTAGGGGGTGTTTTTATTTTAGGGTAGCTTTTTTGTTTTTATAGGGGTATTATATTAGGTTTAATTTTTGTAATCTTATTTTTTTTTCATAATTCTAGTTTTTTTTTTGTAATGTTAGGTTTTTTAATATTGCGATATAGTTTTTTTATTTTAATTTTATTTTTTTAAATAGTAATGTTAGGTTAATTTATAGTTTAATATTAGTTTTTTTTTATTTCACAGATAAGTTTTTACTTTAAAGGTAGTTACATTGTAAATTTATTTCAAAGTTAGGGGGTGTCAGGTTAAAGGGTTAATCATTTAATTTAGTGTGTTGCGATGTGGGGGGCAGGCGGTTTAGGGGTTAATAGTTTTAGTTTAGTATAAGCGATGTGGGGTGCTGGTATTTAAGGGGTTAATAGGTTTATTATAGTAGTAGCGATGTGGGGGACCGGCGGTTTAGGGTGAGTATTTTCTGGGGTTAGTGTTATTTTTTTGGGGGGGGTGTTTTTTTTTTAGATTAGGGCTTTTTTATGGGCGCAAAAGAGCTGATTGCCCATACAAATGCCCCTTTAGGGGCAATGGGTAGCTTAGTTTTTTTTAGATTTAGGATTTTTATTTTGGGGGTTTAGTTGGGTGGGGGGTTTACTCTTAGGGGGGACTTTGTCATTTTTTAGGTAAAAGAGATGATTGCTTCAGGGCAATGCCCCACAAAAAGCCCTTTTAAGGGCTATTGGTAGTTTATTGTTAGATTGGGGGGTGTTTTTATTTTGGGGTAGCTTTTTTGTTTTTATAGGGGTATTAGATTAGGTTTAATTTTTAATATTTTGGATAATTTTGTTTATTATTTTTTGTAATCTTAGTGTTTTTTTATTTTTCATAATTTTAGTCTGTTATTTTGGCAATTTTAGTTTTTTTTAATATTGTAATTTAGTTTTTTTATTTTTAGTTTATTTTTTTTTAAATAGTAATGTTAGGTTAATTTATAGTTTAATCTTAAAGTTTTTTTATTTCACAGGTAAGTTTTTACTAATTTTAAGGTAGTTATATTGTAAGTTTAATCAAAGTTAGGGGGGGTGGTAGGTTTAGGGGTTAATAGTTTAATTTAGTGTGTTGCGATGTGGGGCCCGGCGGTTTAGGGGTTAATAGTTTTAGTTTAGTATAAGCGATGTGGGGTGCTAGCATTTAAGGGGTTAATAGGTTTATTATAGTAGTAGTGATGTGGGGGGGTCGGCGGTTTCGGGGTTAATAGTTTTAGTTTTGTATTAGCGATGTGGGGGGCTGGCAGTTTAGGGATCAATAGGCATATTATAGTAGTAGCGATGTGCGGGCCGGTGGTTTAGGGGTTAATAGGTTTATTTAGTGTTGGCGATGTGGGTTTGCAGCGGTTTAGAGGTTAATAGGTTTATTATAGTATTTGCGATGCAGGGGGATGGCGGTTTAGGGGTTAATAGGTAGTTTATGGGTGTTAGTGTACTTTGTAACATTTTTGTTATGAGTTTTGTGAAACATTTTTGTTTTGCAAAATCTATATATACTGGTCTCAGATCACGGAATGGATTGTGGCGGTATAAGCTATAACTCTAGCGCAATAGCCAAACCGCACAACCTGTAATACGGGAGATCTCCAAATTCCACACTCAAAAGTGCATAAAAGGCTAAAATGCTAGCGGTATAGCTGTACCACCGCAACTTGTAATACAGGAGACCTGCATATTCTGTGCACAATTTTTCAGCGGTATAGCCACAACTTGCAATCTTGCCGAATGTCAGGTATTTTTTTAGTTTAAGCTTAGGTTTTAATTTTGATCACAGGTAAGTTTTATTTTATTTTAAGGTAGTTAGTATATTTTAACTTTAATTTAGGTGGCGGTTTGGGGTTAATAGGTTTATTTAGTATTTGTGGGGGATGGCAGTTTAAGGGTTATTAGACTAGGGGCTTATGTTAGGGTATTAGGCTTTTTGATATTTTTCTTTTTTCTTTTTCTTCATATACTTCAAAGAAGAATGCAAACATTCTAACATTTTTTCTCTATTGATATCTAGGGGGGAATACGTTGGAACTTGGTTTGTGTGCAGTATGCGGGTTACCGCAGCATAACACCCGCAAAAAGAAAGTTATTTTGAAACTTGTAATGGTGGCACAATGGAAATTGCGTTAAAGCCATATCGCACGCTGCGATTCCACAACACGTGTGCATAAGTAAATGATTTTATGTCTGTGAATTTACTCTTTTTTGTCTTAAGATTCAGCGTATGGTGGCGACCATATGAAAAGGATGCTCCACGCCGGATGTCTTCATGATGGACCCGCTCCGCGCCGCCGGGATCAAGATATAAGATGCTGCCTGGATGAAGATTGAAGAGGCCGCTTGGATGAGGACTTTGCCGCCTCAATGAAGATTGACGAGGCCATCTTGATGAAGACTTCCCACCGCCTGGATGAGGACTTCTCTGCCGGGATGAATATCGTTCAAGCGGGACTTCAAATAATGTAAGTGGATTGTCGGGGGTTAGTGTTAGGTTTTGTTAAGGTTTTTTTTGGTGAGTTTTATTTTTAGCTTAGGGTTTGGGCAGCAAAAGAGCTAAATGCCCTTTAAAAAGCAATGCCCATCCTTTTCAGGGCAATGGGTAGTTTATTTATTTTTTTATAGTTTTTTTTATTTTGTGGGTTTGGGGGGGTTGGGGGTTTGTAATGTTAGTGGGTATTTGTATTTTTTTTTTTTTACAGAAATAGAGCTGATATCTTTAGGGCAATGCCTTACAAAAGGCCCTTTTAAGGGCCATTGGTAGTTTATTCTAGATTAGTTTTTTTGATATTGGGGTGTTTTTTATGGGTATTAGGAATAATTTTTATTATTTTTGATAATTTGTTTGCTATTTTGTGTAATGTATTTTTTTAGGGGGTGTTTTTTTGTAGCAAAAGAGCTGTTTAACTTAGAACAATTCCCTACAAAGAGCCCTTTTAAGGGTCCTTGGTCGTTTGGGGGGTGGGGATTTGTATACTGTTAGGGGGTGTTTGTTGTTTTTTGTAGCAAAATAGCTGTTTAACTTAGGGCAATGCCCTACAAAAGGCCCTTTTAAGGGCCCTTGGCAGTTTGGGGGTGGGGGTTTGTATACTGTTAGGGGTGTTTGTTGTTTTTTGTAGCAAAAGAGCTGTTTAACTTAGGGCAATGCCTTACAAAAGGCGGTTCAGTGTTAATTTTGACAGCAAATTTCAATTTAGTCTTAGTTTTAGTCTTTTGAATAAAATGCCATTATAGTTTTAGTCGTACTTTAGTCATCTGAATTATTTTAGTTTTAGTCTAGTTTTTGTCGACTGAATCTCCAGTAGATTTTAGTAGACTAAAATCTAAGGGGTTTAGTTAAAGTGTAATGCATTATTTAAGCATTTCTTTATAATTTGTAAACTGATTATATACTCCATGAGTAAACGTAACACCTGTTTTTAGTTAGTGTGAATGAGTAGAGCGCTGGAACTTTAAAAGATCCCAAACACCCTATTAATATAAGATCCTTCGGTCTTATAAGTTAGATTTATCTAGATAGAAAGGGTTATAGGGGCGTTGTTTCCAGCTTAAGGGATCAATTGTTTCTATGTGACCTTTTATATTCCTAATATAGTGATATGATGTATATAATATAGTATTATAGTAGTGTAATCTAAAGTGACAATATTATTATTAATTGAATTTTTTAAAGGAATTTTTAAAATTAAAGTAAGTAAATCAGTCCTAAAGTCTCTCTCCACAATGTGTACTTAGTGTATTGTGATTTATTTAAACTTGAAAACCGTTCATAGTGCTGTTATACCAGAGTGCATATTACCCCTATATTATGGGTGTAAGTGAAAAAAAGACGGTATATAAAAACAAGATACACCATCCAAAATTAATACCAATTTATTAAAAATTAAAAATTAAAAATATATTTAAAATTAAAACTTCTATATAAGACTGTTTACAAGCTCCTCTAAAATTAAACTATGGGACGTCTCCCAAATTCATAAAACAATCTTTATTAAACCTTGAAATCAGTATGTATATTTTGTGACAATTACTGAGTTTAAACGTTTGATACTAAAATAACAAAGAAGCTAGTTCAGAAACCTGTTAAATAATTACTGTGTCTGAGCTGACCTTTGATCTTTACTCAACACAATTTCAACATTTATCAACCTTTCTATTGGAGTTTAGGATATAATAAAAGCTCACAACCTTATCTCTACTTTTCAGGATTTAAAGAATATATATTGGTCTTGCAAATCATATCCTTAAAATATAAGCAGTTCTGATTTTGTACAGTCCGTATCTCTGTGTGAGACTGCTCTTAGTGCTTTGCACGCAGTCAGAGTCTTTACTTATATCAGTATATGATACTGCAATAAAAAAGGAACTTTTAGTACACACTATTTTGGGGGTTTACTTGCTTTTCTTGTAACGGTACTCACAAATCCTTCTGATATGGGCCGCTGTGTTTGTCAGATCGGCTTGTAGATTCTGACTGTAGTCCTTCTCGCCTTGCCGCCTCTGCTCGGCGTCTGACGTCACACTTCCCTAAAGGAGGACAATTTCCCAAGACTCCGCTACCTGTATCTCCGTTAGTAGCTCAGATGGAAGATATTAGAGATGGAACTGCACTTAGTGCTTTGCACGCAGTACTTAAGGTGGATTTTAAAGATGGTAATTTAGAGATGGCAATGCCAATAGAAAAGTGCACAACCCGGGTTATGTATACAAATCTTCACAGTTCTTCTTTGTAATTGTATAATGTTCCTCAGTCTGTGTATAAGTCACTCAGCTCGACGCGTTTCGCTCTGTTCAGAGCTTTATCAAGATGCTGGTGACTAATAGTTGCCTCTATTTAAATGTCTTACATATTTCCTATTGTTCCTTCCTTAATTGCCCATAAAGGTGGAAATTTTCTATTTCTTAGTAATCCCCATAGTATGTCTAAATTTCCTTCTTTCCTTTTTTGTTAAGGTGGATCTTTTTTATCCATCTCCATTCATAGTAATAGTCACTTTTTTATTTCCCCGGTAGTGTGTCTAAATATCCAATATTTTGTTTACAGGTTGATTTTATTATGTTTCCATGTGTCCTTCCAGATCTTAATTTTAACATAATAGTTGTCTGTACTATTACACAGCATATTAACCATAAAAAAGAGCTAATAGCTACATATTACATCATTATTTAAACAAAACCTAGGTTTCATAAATTTCTATTTGAAGTACTTATCTTACTTATCTACCTATACTGTTATACCTTTATATCAACCACTAAACAAAGAGAGAGAGCTAGTGGATACATATTGCATAATAATTTGACATAAACCTAGGTTTCATAAATTTCTATAGGAAGTTCTTACTTATTGATGTTAACTAATTCATGGGAGTCGTAAGTTCACATTAATTTCTATCTATAACTGGAATCCCTCTGAAAGGTCTACAATCTGCATGTGATTTTTTATGGAAAAGTCATTAATCCCATAGTGAAAATTAATATTCTCTATAAAGGCTAGATATTATTTGGACTGATTACAGGATATATTGTTAGACTATTACATAAAAAGAATTTTAAGAGAAATGGGAAATAAGATCTGTCATATTGAAAAATAATAATGATCTTGTTATAGGTATTACTCATTCAAAGAGAAAAGGGGAGAGATCTAATTCTGAATTAAGTCCATGTGGAAATAGAGTATTATATTCATATATCAGCTCTGCTTCTTTTATTTGTAGTTTCTTTTCTATGTTTCCTCCCCGCCAATGTTTATGTTAAACATAACACCTGTTAATATTTATGGTATTAAAGTTTAAACATGCAATACAGACACAGATTTAGCCGTTGTGATCTTTATTAAACTTAATATTAAATAAAACCAAGTTTCATAAACAAACAAAAGTGCAACTTTAACCCCTTAACGACCGAGGACGTGCAGGGTACGTCCTCAAAAAAAAGGCAGTTAATGCCTGAGAACGTACCCTGCACGTCCTCGGTGTGGAAAGCAGCTGGAAGCGATCCTGCTCGCTTCCAGCTGCTTTCCGGTTATTGCAGTGATGCCTCGATATGGAGGCATCCTGCAATAACCGTTTTAAGCCATCCGGTGCAGAGAGAGCCACTCTGTGGCCCTCTCTGCACCGGAGATCGGTGGCTTATAGCGTTGGTGGGTGGGAGCCGGACCGGGAGGCGGGTGGCGGCCATCGATGGCCCTTCGTGATGTGGAGGGGGGCGGGATCGTGGGCGGGGAGGCCAGGGGGCGCGCACTGATGCGCGCACGTGCACGGGAGGGTGGGGGCGGGCGCGTGCACGGGGAGGGAGCGGGTGGGAACCGCTACACTACAGAAAAAAATTGTAGGAAAATGATAAAAAAATGGTAAAAAAATAAACAAATCAAACAAAAAAATAAATCAGTTAGGTGGTGGGTGTTGGGCTGTGGGGAGGGGGAAGCTACACTACAGAAAAAACGGGTAAAAAATAAAATAAAACATATTTTTTTTCAAACTGGGTACTGGCAGACAGCTGCCAGTACCCAAGATGGCCCCCAATAAGGCAGAGGGGAGGGTTAGAGAGCGGTTTTGGGGGGATCAGGGAGGTTGGGGGCTAAGGGGGGGGATCCTACACAGTAGCATATGTAAATATGCTAAAAAAAAATTATTTTAGTACTTTTATTTTAGTACTGGCAGACTTTCTGCCAGTACTTAAGATGGCGGGGACAATTGTGGGGTGGGGGAGGGAAGGGAGCTGTTTGGGAGGGATCAGGGGGTGGGATGTGTCAGGTGGGAGGCTGATCTCTACACTAAAGCTAAAATTAACCCTGCAAGCTCCCTACAAACTCCCTAATTAACCCCTTCACTGCTAGCCATAATACACGTGTGAGGCGCAGCAGCATTTAGCGGTCTTCTAATTACCAGAAAGCAATGCCAAAGTCATATATGTCTGCTATTTCTGAACAAAGGAGATCCCAGAGAAGCATTTACAACCATTTGTACCATAATTGCACAAACTGTTTGTAAATGTTTTCAGTGAGAAACCTAAAATTGTGAAAAATGTAACTTTTTTTTTTTAATTTGATCGCATTTGGCGGTAAAATGGTGGCATGAAATATACCAAAATGGGCCTAGATCAATACTTTGGGTTGTGTACTACACTATACTAAAGCTAAAATTAACCATACAAGCTCCCTACAAGCTCCCTAATTAACCCCTGCACTGCTGGGCATAATACACGTGTGGTGCGCAGCGGCATTTAGTGGCCTTCTAATTACCAAAAAGCAATGCCAAAGCCATATATGGCTGCTATTTCTGAACAAAGGGGATCCCAGAGAAGCATTTACAACCATTTGTGCCATAATTGCACAAGCTGTTTGTAAATCATTTTAGTGAGAAACCTAAAATTGTGAAAAATTTAACGTTTTTTTTTATTTGATCGCATTTGGCGGTGAAATGGTGGCATGAAATATACCAAAATTGGCCTAGATCAATACTTGGGGTTGTCTACTACACTACACTAAAGCTAAAATTAACCCTACAAGCTCCCTAAAAGCTCCCTAATTAACCCCTTAACTGCTGGGCATAATACACGTGTGGTGCGCAGTGGCATTTAGCGGCCTTCTAATTACCAAAAAGCAACGCCAAAGCTATATATGTCTGCTATTTCTGAACAAAGGGGATCCCAGAGAAGAATTTACAACCATTTATGCCATAATTGCACAAGCTGTTTGTAAATAATTTCAGTGAGACACCGAAAGTTTGTGAAAAAATGTGTGAAAAAGTGAACGATTTTTTGTATTTGATCGCATTTGGCGGGGGAATGGTGGAATGAAATATACCAAAATTGGCCTAGATCAATACTTTGGGATGTCTACTAAAAAAAATATATATACATGTCAATGGATATTCAGAGATTCCTGAAAGATATTAGTGTTCTAATGTAACTAGCGCTAATTTTGAAAAAAAATGGTTTGGAAATAGCAAAGTGCTACTTGTATTTATGGCCCTATAACTTGCAAAAAAAGCAAAGAAGATGTAAACATTGGGTATTTCTAAACTCAGGACAAAATTTAGAAACTATTTAGCATGGGTGTTTTTTGGTGGTTGTAGATATGTAACAGATTTTTGGGGTCAAAGTTAGAAAAAGTGTGTTTTTTTCCATTTTTCCTCATATTTTATAATTTTTTTATAGTAAATTATAAGATATGATGAAAATAATGGTATCTTTAGAAAGTCCATTTAATGGCGAGAAAAACGGTATATAATATGTGTGGGTACAGTAAATGAGCAAGAGGAAAATTACAGCTAAACACAAACACCGCAAAAATGTAAAAATAGCCTTGGTCCCAAACAGACAGAAAATGGAAAAGTGCTGTGGTCATTAAGGGGTTAAAATATAAAAAAACAACAACTGTAAACTGTATTGGCTGTAATGCCATTGCACATTATACCCAATATAAAAACTTTAACAGTTCTCTGTTAATAATTAAAACAAGTATCAAGTAACTCAACACAACAAAATGTTTCTGCAGCTAGCACAGGCACAGCATAACTTAAACCCATATTCGTGGGTTATGCTTATTTCTATAGGAAGAATCAATTGATTGTTCACAGATTCAAAAAAAATTCGGCAACGATATTAGCACTGCTCTAGAACTTCCAAGCTCATATACTCCTGGAGTAAAGGTTTATTAACGTGTTTTTATTTATGGTATTAAGGTTTGAACATGCAATACAGATTTAACAGATTTAACTGTTGTGGTATATAACATGTCTTTATTTGTCTTAAAATTTAATAAAATTAAATTTCGTAATTTTTACAAAAGAGCAGTAATTGGATATGGATTGATTATAACACCTTACATAAAATGTTTTTGTCAGCAAATTTTGATTTAGTTTTAGTCATAGTCTTTTGACTAAAATGTCATTTTGATTTAGTTTTAGTCATAGTCTTTTGACTTAAATGTCATTTTAGTTTTAGTTGTATTATAGTCATCAGAATTTCTTTAGTTTTATAGTCGTTTTAGTCTAGTTTTATCGACGAAATTAACACTGTTTAGGTTTTAGTGTAAGGTAGCTTAGGTTTTATTTCACAGGTAAGTTTGTATTTGTTTTAACTAGGTAGTTAGCAAATAGTTTATAACTATTTTCTAACTAGTCTACCTAGTTAAAATAAATACAAACTTACCTGTGAAATAAAAATAAAACCTAAGCTATCTACAATATAACTATTAGTTATATTGTAACTAGCTTAGGCTTTATTTTACAGGTAATTTAATTTTAAATAGGAATTATTTAGTTAATAATTGTAAGTATAATTTAGCTCTATTTTAGTTATGTTAAAGTTAGGGGGTGTTAAGGTTAGGGTTACGTTAGGGTTAGGGGTAGGGTTAGGGTTAGGTGTAGGTGTAGGGGTTAATAGTTTAATTTAGGTTGTTGCGATGTGGGGGATTGGAGGTTTAGGGGTTAATAGGTTTATTTAGTGGTAGTGATGTGGGAGGCCAGAGGTTTAGGGGTTAATAACTTTATTTATTTGCAGCAATGTCGGGGAGCGGCGGAATAGGGGTTAATAACTTTAATATAGTGGCGGTGATGTTGGGGTGTGGCGGAGTAGGGGTTTAATAACTTTACTATAGTGGAGGCACTATCAAGAGCGGCAGATTAGGGGTTAATAACTTTATTTAGGTTGCAGCAATATCGGGAGCGGCAGATTAGGGGTGTTTAGATGTAGGGTTTATGTAAGAGTGTTAGGTTTAAACGGTAGTTTCTTTTTCTCCATAGACATCAATGGGGCTGCGTTACGGAGCTTTGTCTTCCACGATCGCAGGTGCTAGAATTTGTTCTGACCCGCTCTCCCCATTGATGTCTATGCACGAGCTTGTCAGAACAGCGCTTGTTTTTGGTGCGGTATGGAGCTTAAAAAAACCATAAGCCAGGTTTTTTAAAACTTGTAATGGCAGCGCTATAGGAGATTAAATAACGCCACTTTTGTTGCATTCGTTAATGTCCCTATAGAGCTCAAAATTTTTAAACTAGGCAATAGTGAACACTTGGTTTGAATCTGAGAGATTGAGGTGCATCATGCAAGAAGTCCTGAAGATGGGTGCACCTAAAATATTAAGAAGTCCTGAAGATGGGTGCACCTAAAATATTTTGTTAAAAAGATTCTGCTAGATTACGAGTTTTGTCGGTAAAGACTTGCGGTTCTAACAAGCATTTTTTTTCCAGCGCTCACTTAAGCCAACGCTGGTATTACAAGTTTTCTGAATGGCTGCGTTAGCCTCAGAAAAGTGAGCATTGAGTAAATTTAGCTCCACTTCTCACTGTAATACCAGCGTTGCTTAAGTCAGCGGTAAGCTGGCTAAATGTGCTCGTGCACGATTTCCCCATAGGAAACAATGGGGCTGAGCTGGCTGAAAAAAAAACTAACACCTGCAAAAAAGCAGCGTCCAGCTTCTAACGCAGCCCCATTGTTTCCTATGGGAAAAAAAAAAAAATGTCTGCACCTAACACCCTAACATGAACCCCGAGTCTAAACACCCCTAATCTTACACTTATTAACCCCTAATCCGCCGCCCCGGACATCGTCGCCACTATTATTAACTATTTAATAACTACCTAGCTAAAATAAGTACAAAATTACCTGTAAAATAAATCCTAACCTAAGTTACAATTACACCTAACACTACACTATCATTAAATAAATTACCTAAACTACCTAAAATTAATTACAATTAAATACAATAAACTAAATTACGGAACCCCCCCCCCCCCCCACTAATTTACAGAATTTTTTTTTTTTTACAGAAAATAAAAAAAATTACAAGAAGTTTAAATTAATTACACCTAATCTAATCCCCCTAATAAAATAAAAAAGCCCCCCAAATAGTAAAATTCTCTACCCTACACTAAATTACAAATAGCTCTTAAAAGGGCCTTTTTGCGGGGCATTGCCACAAAGTAATCAGCTCTTTTACCAGCCCTTAAAAGCGATTTTTGTGGGGCATTGCCCCAAAGTAATCAGCTCTTTTACCTGTAAAAAAAAAAATACCCCCCCCCCAACATTTACAACCCACCAAACACACACCCCTACTCTAAAACCCATCCGATCTCCCTTAAATAAACCTAACACTACCCCATTGAAGATCACCCTACTTTGAGCCGTCTTCACCCAGCTGGGCATCACTGGTCATCCGATGGGGCAGAAAAGGACATCCGGACTGGCAGAAGTCTTCATCCTATCCAGGCAGAAGAGGACATCTGGACCGGTAGACATCTTCATCCAAGCGAAATCTTCTATCTTCATCCATCCAACGAGGAACGGCTCCATCTTGAAGACCTCTGGCGTGGAACATCCTTCTAGGCCGACGGACTAATGCCGAATGAATATTCCTTTAAATGATGTCATCCAAGATGGCGTCCCTCGAATTCCGATTGGCTGATAGGATTCTATCAGCCAATCGGAATTAAGGTAGGAAAAATCCGATTGGTTGATTTAATCAGCCAATCGGATTGAAGTTCAATTCGATTGGCTGATTGGATCAGCCAATAGAATGCAAGGTCAATTCTATTGGCTGATCCAATCAGCCAATCGGATTGAACTTCAATCCGATTGGCTGATTAAATCAACCAATCAGATTTTTCCTACCTTAATTACGATTGGCTGATAGAATCCTATCAGCCAATCGGAATTCGAGGGACGCCATCTTGGGTGACGTCATTTAAAGGAATATTCATTCGTCGTTAGTCCGTCGGCCTAGAAGGATGTTCCGCACCGGAGGTCTTCAAGATGGAGCCGTTCCTCGTCGGATGGATGAAGATACAAGATTCCGCTTGGATGAAGATGTCTACCGGTCTGGATGTCCTCTTCTGCCCGGATAGGATGAAGACTGCTGCCGGTCCGGATGTCCTATTCTGCCCCATCGGATGACCAGTGGTGCCCGGCTGGGTGAAGACAGCTCAAAGTAGGGTGATCTTCAATGGGGTAGTGTTAGGTTTATTTAAGGGGGATTAGGTGGGTTTTAGAGTAGGGTTGTGTGGGTGGTGGGTTGTAAATGTTGGGGGGGTATTGTATTTCTTTTTTTTACAGGTAAAAGAGCTGATTACTTTGGGGCAATGCCCTGCAAAAAGCCCTTTTAAGGGCTGGTAAAAGAGCTGATTACTTTGGGGCAATGCCCCGCAAAAGGCCCTTTTAAGGGCTATTTGTAATTCAGTGTAAGGTAGGGAATTTTATTATTTTGGGGGGCTTTTTTATTTTATTAGGGGGATTAGATTAGGTGTAATTAGCTTAAACTTCTTGTAATTTTTTTTATTTTCTGTAATTTAGTGTTTTTTTCCGTAATTTAGTTTATTGTATTTAATTGTAGTTATTTTATTTAGATGTATTTAAATTATATTTAAATTAGGGGGGTGTTAGGGTTAGACTTAGGTTTAGGGGTTAATAACTTTATTATAGTAGCGGCGACGTTGGAGGTGGCAGATTAGGGGTTAATAAATGTAAGTAGGTGTCGGCGATGTCATGGCAGGCAGATTAGGGGTTAATAAAAATTAACTAGTGTTTGCGAGGTGGGAGTGCGGCGGTTTTGGGGTTAATACATTTATTAAAGTAGCGGCGATGTCCAGTCGGCAGATTAGGGGTTAATAAGTGTAGTTAGGTTGCAGCGATGTTGGGGGCAGCAGATTAGGGGTTAAAAAATATAATGTAGGTGTCGGCGATGTTAGGGGCAGCAGATTAGGGGTTCATAAGTATAATGTAGGTGGTGGCAATGTCCGGTCGGCAGATTAGGGGTTAAACAAATTTATTATAGTGTTTGCAATGTGGGGGGGCCTCAGTTTAGGGGTTAATAGGTAGTTTATGGGTGTTAGTGTACTTTTTAGCACTTTAGTTAAGAGATTTATGTTCCGGCTACTGACTTTTATATGCGGTAGAAGTCTTGGCAGGAGAGGGTCTACCGCTCACTTTTTCCAAGACTCGTAATACCAGCATTAGGAAAATCCCAAAAAAAAGATAGGATACGCAATTGACGTAAGGGGATTTGCGGTAGCCTCGAGTCGCGGAAGAAAAGTGAGCGGTGAGCCTCTACCTGCCAAACTTGTAATACCAGCGTTAGTAAAAAAGCAGCGTTGGGACCTCGCAACGCTGCTTTTTAAGGCTAACGCAAAACTCATAATCTCGCCGTTAGTGTTATATGTGATACATATTATCACTTTATAATTTTTTAATGTTCCATTAAAGTGGTCCTTAGGGATCTGCTGCCCAAGTGCATATGTATACAGCTTGTTTTATTCACTGATAAAGTTTGTAGCATTTTTCATAATAGTGCTATATTCTCTAATGTTTCCAGACCTCAGGATTATTTTCCTTTCTTTCATTTGTGTGTTAGATGATGCTATCACCAGCAACATTTATCCTTTGCCTTTTTAGTCACCTTAAATAGCAAACCCAAACTAGAGGGAACATAAAATTATGTAAATGACAGTAAATAAGTCAATGAGAGGAGTATGATAAAAAAAATAAAGGTGCAATAGATACATTGGGCGAGATTACATATGCAGCGTCACTTACAAAAGCCGGCATTGGCTATTTTTAGACGGATGTAGCGATCACATATACAGCTCCGCATACGGTCACGTATATTTAACCCTTCGCCCACTAATTTTACTCCCATAAACTAACATAGAACCGGTGTTGCAAGTCAGTATCACATATTCAGGACTTACGCGGTGAAAATATTCACCTCGCCACACAAAGGCAGGTCCAGCAAGCCTTGCGCTGAATATGAAACTACCGTAACTGCCTAGAATTATTAACAAACACCTAACGCATGCACAATATCTACCTGTCAACCGCCATCCCCCCACCGCAATAACTAAAAAAAAACTATTAACCCCAAATTCGCCAACCCCCACATCGCAAACTACCTATTAAAATGATTAACCCCTAAATCGACAACCCCCCACAATGCAATCTACCTAATTAACCTATTAATCCCTAAATCGCCATCCCCAACAACACAAAGTATTAATCTAATTACTAAGCCCCCCAACCTAACACCCCCTAAATTAACCCTGACTACATAAAATACATAAAGACTATCGTCTTAAAAAATAAATGAAAAATTACCAAAATAAAAAAATCCTAATTTAAAATTAAAATAAAAAATCCTTACATTTAATAAAAAAAACTAAGATTAAATTAAAATAAAAAAATCTAATATTACAAAAATAAAAAAAATCTAAAATTACAGAAAACAATAAACGAAATTATCCAAAATAAAAAAAATAAACCTAATCAAATACGCCTATAAAAACAAAAAAGCCACACCAAAATAAAAACACCCCCAAATCTAAGAATAACCAATATCTAATAATACCAATAGCCCTTAAAAGTCAATCAGCTCATTTACATAAAAAAAAATACATATTAACCCCTAACAGCACCCACTCAACCCCCCAAAATAAAAAAGATTGGTAGATTAGTGTTAGATTAGGGGGTGCTTTTATTTTGGGGTGGCTTTTTTGTATTTAAAGGGATATTAGATTAGGTTTAATTTTTTTATTTTGCATAATTTTGTTTATTTTTTTCTGTAATCTTAGATTTTTTTATTTTTTGTGATATTATTTTTATTTTAATTGAATCTTAGGTTTTTTTTTAATGTAATGTTAGGATTTTTATTTTAAAGTTGTTAGGATTTTTTTAATTTTGTTAATTTCTAATAAATTTTTTAAGGTAGCCTTTTTTATTTTATGTAAGTGTAGTTAATTGGGGTTAATTTAGGGGGTGTTAGGTCAGGGGGCTTAGTGATTAGATTAATACTTTGTGTTGTGGGGGGATGGTGGTTTAGGGGTTAATAGGTTAATTAGGTAGATTGCGTTGTGGGAGGTTGGTGGATTAGGGGTTAATAGTTTTAATAGGAAGTTTTCATTGTGCGCGGATGGATGTTTAGGTGTTAATTGTGTTGATAGGTACTTTGCGTTGAGGGGGAATGCCGGATTAGGGGTTAATACATTTATTAGGTAGTTTGCAATGTGGGGGTGGCAGTTTAGGGGTTAATGGTGTTGATAGGTACTTTGCATTGCGGGGGGATGGCGGATTAGGGGTTAATAGTTTAAATAGGTAAATTGCATTGTGAGGGGATGGCGGTTTAGAGGTTAATACATTTTAATTAGTAGTTGCGATGTGGGGGATGGCGGTTTAGAGGTTATTACATTTTATTATTTGTTGCGATGTGGGGGGATGGCAGTTTAGAGGTTAATACATTTTATTATTAGTTGTGATGTGGGGGGATGGCAGTTTAGAGGTTAATACATATTCAGCTAGATTATGAGTTTTGAGCGCTATAGAAAAATTAACAAACGCAACAAAAGTTACGTTTTTTAATTTCCTGCCATTACAAGTTTTCAAACATATGCCTTTTGTGTGCGATATGGTTGCATTGAGCTCCATACCGCACACGATCAGAGCGCTGTTTTGACATGCTCATGCACGATTTCCCCATAGACATCAATGGGGAGAGCCGGCAAAAAAAAACCTAACACCTGCGATCACGGAAACAAAAGTTCCGTAACGCAGCCCCATTGATGTCTATGGGGAAATAAAAATACTGTTTAAACCTGACACCTTAACATAAACCCTACGTCTAAACACCCCTAATCTGCTGCCCCCAACATTGCTGATGCCTGCCTACAGTTATTAACCCCTAATCTGCCGCTCCTGATATCACCGCCACCTAAATAAAATTATTAACTCCTAATCTGCCGCTCCCGATATGCATTCCTATTGGCTGAAAATTTTGAATCAGCCAATAGGAATTAGGGCTGCTAAAATCCTATTGGCTATTCAAATAAGCTAATAGGATTTAAGCAGCTCTCATTCTATTGGCTAATTTAAATTTGCCAATAGAATGAGAGCTGTTTAAATCCTGTTGGCTGATTTGAATAGCCAATATGATTTTAGCAGCCCTAATTCCTATTGGCTGATTCAAATTTTTCAGCCAAAATGGAATGAAAGGGACGCCATCTTGAATTGCGTCCCTTGCATTGAAGATTCAGTGTACGGCGGCGACCGTATGAAAAGGATGCTCCATGCCGGATGTCTTCAGGATGGACCCGCTCCGTGCCGGCTGGATGAAGATAGAAGAGGCCATCTGGATGAAGACTTCTTGTCACATGGATGAGGACATCGCCGGCTGGATGAAGATAGAAGAGACTGGATGGATCCTTCAAGCGGGACTTCAACAAATGTAAGTGGATCGTCGGGAGTTAGTGTGTTAGGTTTATTTTAGTTTTTTTTGGGAGGGTTTTTTTTAGTTTAGGATCTGGGCATGTAAAAGAGCTAAATGCCCTTTTAAGGGCAATGCCCATACAAATGCCCTTTTCAGGGCAATGGGTAGCTTAGGTTATTTTAGATAGTTTTTTTATTCAGAGGGGAAGGTTGGGTGGTGGGTTTTACTGTTGGGGGGGTGTTTGTATTTTTTTTATAGGTAAAAGATCTGATATCTTTGGGGCAATGCCCCACAAAAGACCCTTTATGGCCATTGGTAGTTTATTGAAGCCTAAGGTTTTTTTTTTATTTTGGGTGGGCTTTTTTATTTTGATAGGTCTATTAGATTAGATGTAATTTTTTTATTTTTGATAATTTGTTTGTTATTATTTGTAATTTAGTGGGGGGTTTTTGAAATTTAGTTAGTTTTTATTTTTTGTAATTAGATACTTTTTGTAATTTTTAGAGTAGTGTTAGGATTTTTTTATTGGTAGTTTAGTTTTTTTGAATTGGTAGATAGTTTAATTTTAGTTTAATAATTATAATAGTTTAATTGTTAGTTTAAAATATTTTTTTTTAATTTGACAGATAAGTTTAAATTTAATTTTAGCAAGGAAATTGTAATTTTAATATAAAGTTAAGGGGTCATTAGATTTAGGGGCCCCTAGTTTAAATTAGTTTATTTTGTTGTGGGGGGGCTTTTGGTTTAGGAGTTAATAGTATATTTTAGTATATTTAGTTGTGGGGGGCTTGCGGTTTAGGGGTTAATAGGTTTATTATATAGGCGGTGTTGGCGGATGGCAGATTAGGGGTTAATAATATTTAAATACTGTTTGCTATATGGGAGGGTGGCGGTTTATGGGTTAATAAGTTTATTATAGTGGCAACAATGTCGGGGAGTGGCGTAATAGGAGTTAATAATTTTTTTGTGGCAGCGATGTCTGGAGCGGCAGATTAGGGTTTAATACATTTATTATAGTGTGGGAGGGCCTCGGTTTAGGGGTTAATAGGTAGTTTATGGGTGTTAGCGTACTTTGTAACACTTTAGTTATGAGTTTTTTGTTACAGCTTTGTAGCGTAAAACTCATAACTACTGACTTTAGATGGCATTATAGATCTTGTCGTTTTAGGCTGTAACGCTTGCTTTTTAGCCTAACCGCAAAACTTGTTATACCAGCGCTATGGGAATCCAATGAAAAAACTTAATTTTTACGTGTGCAGGACTGACGTTGCAGTACAGGCTTAAAGGTGTGTGGTACACCGATACCGACAACACTTGTAATAGCTGCGGTGCTGTTTTAACGCTTAAAATTACATATTTTCAGCGTTACAAGCCGCAACGCAAAACTTGTAATCTAGGTGATTATTAGTAGTTGCGTTGTTGGGGGATGGCGGATATAGGGGTTTTTGACGTGTCGGGTTCATTTTTGGGAGGCGGGTTAGACTTTTACATTTTTTGTTTTTTTACTTAGGCGCAGGCAGTTCTGTACCTCACTGGATTATCCGATTTACAGCAGTATCTGATCTGCCAGCACCGTATAGGTGATTCACCCGATGTGCAAGGTTAATATACAGGCAGCGAGGGTTTCAACACTTGTGCTGAAACCTACGCCGCATATGTAATCTCGATCATTTTGTTTAATAAAGACTTGAAAGCAAACTCTACAATAAAAACCTCTCAAATTCCTACCTTAAGTCATAGCGCTTGATGATCAAAAGCTCTCCGCTCAAGTGAGATGATCTAAAATGATTCTCCAGCACTGCAAGATCCCTAGTGAAATTCTTAAAAAGCAAACTTTGCTATGCTTCTCCAAAGGACTTTTCCTGTTTTTCTGTATATGAAGGAGAGAGAGAAGCCCAAAGCAATATAGCACATGACAGTTCTGCTGCATTTACAAATTATTTTTGTATTTTATATTACTTTACACTTCAGATTGTTTTATTTAATTTAGAATTTGCATTTTCTATTTCATATTTTATTTTGTATACAGCAGTATATTTAGGATTGTGATTTTACAAATTCTGATTAGGCTTTCACATTTTCTGTGTAACTTTCTGTGTAACAAATTAGAATCATACTTTGTATATTTATGTGTATCTTTTACAAATTATGTAGTACTTTGTTACTTTTCTATTAAAAATAAAACTGAAAAACTGTCAGCTTCAGTTTTAAATAGAGTTTTATTACTTTCTACCGGTCAGATAATCAAACAATATCCTGTTTGGAGTGAAATTATAGTGCAGACTTTCCAGGGGCTGAACACAATATTCTAAGAAAAAGTGCGGAACCTGAAAGTTCCAGAAAGGTAAAAGATGCCTCCCATAGAAAGTAATGAAGCTTTCTGAGAAACAAAAGTTAATATAGGAGAGATAAGGTAACTGGAGAACACCTGGGACTGATACAGAAGACTCAGTTTGCATCAATTACAAATTAAACTGAAATATTTTCACTAGAAATTAACTTTCTTTAGTCTATATTTCAGTATTATTACATTGATTTTAGTTAATTGAAAAATACTATGAATTTTGACCAAACTTCCCCTACATACTGCAGACGAGATAAATCAGTGAGACCAGCTTTTTTAAAAAGGTTTCATCATTTAACACCCTGGTACCCTGGAAACTTTCCTGTTCAGCCCAGGGAACTGCTTTGTCCCTCCCCCTTTCTGAAACTGTCAGTTTTAATTTACAATAGAGAAACTATAAAGTGTAATGTAATTTGTAAAAGATCAACAGAAAAATACAAAATATTATTCTAATTTTAACACAGAAACATACATAAACAGAATTGCCAATCAAGCAATATCAGGGGCTGTCAATAATCAAGTAGGATTAGTCCAGGGTGATTTTAAACCACCAACTATTAGTTGGAGGAGATGTTATGAAACAGCAGTCTGTTGAATTCTGTTTTTTATCTATTGGTTGCAGGCTAGCTCATGCAAGCCTGCACAGTGGGAGCTGCAAATCTGCATCCTCAGCCTGATAAAGGGAGCCTTAGTGTCTTTTTTATGGCATGCATTGAAAATAGCAACACTAAGAGGCCCATTTATCAAGCTCCGTATGGAGCTTGAAGGGCCGTGTTTCTGGCAAGTCTTCAGACTCCCCAGAAACACAAGATATGGAGCAGCGGTCTAAAGACCGCTGCTCCAAAACCCTGTCCGCCTGCTCTGATGAGGCGGACAGGAATCGCCGCAATTCAACCTGATCGAATACGATCAGGTTGATTGACACCTCCCTGCTGGCGGCCAATTGGGGGCTCTTGTGAGCTGCTGGTGCAATGCTGAATATGGAGAGCATATTGCTCTCCGCATTCAGCGAGGTCTTGCGGACCTGATCCGCACTGTCAGATCAGGTCCGCAAGACCTTTTATAAATAGGTCCTTAAATCTTTATTTACAGTGCTCATTGCAAATAACAGCACCAGAGTTATTTTTAAATATTTCAAACACTCATTTTAGGTCCCACATTTAGCATCAGTTCACATTACTAAAATACCAAAGTTTAGGATTTTATACCTTTATTGTTCAATAAAACTTCAAAAACTTCAAAATCAGAACTTTGCAATGTATTCATACATACATTTAACCATACAAATATTAGATACATCTTGTATTGAGTGAGAGAGAGATTTTCTTTTATTAGTGCAGAGAAGCATGGTTCTTTGAGCTCTTTTATTAACTATGCAAAAAATTTACGCAAGTGCTTGCTACCGGGTAAACATTATTACTATGACATTCACTTGAAAGTTATAAGAATTTGGAATGCCATAATTTAATTCTGCAAACAAACTGCTAGATTACGAGTTGTGCGTTAGGGTAAAAAAGCAGCGTTAAGAGGTCCTAACGCTGCTTTTTTACGCCCGCTGCTATTACGAGTCTTGAAGGTTTAGGGGCACCGCACACTTCTTTGGCCTTACCGCAAAACGACTTACGTAAACTTCGTAAAGTCTTTTTTTCTATGGGACTTCCATAGCGCTGATATTACGAGTCTGTCCTGGGAAGCCAAAAAGTGAGCGGAACACCCTACCCCGTCAAGAGTCCTAACGCATTTAAAAGTCAGTAGTTAAGAGTTTTATGGTACAACACCGTAACATAAAACTCATAACTAAAGTGCTAAAAAGTACACTAACACCCATAAACTACCTATTAACCCCTAAACCGAGGCCCTCCCGCATCGCAAACACTATAATAAAATTTGTAAATCCTAATCTGCCGCTCCGGACACCGCCGCCACCTACATTATATTTATGAACCTCTAATCTGCTGCCCCCAATGTCGCCGCTACCTACCTACATTTATTAACCCCTAATCTGCCGTCCCCAACGTCGCAGCCACTATAATAAACATATTAACCCCTAAACCGCCACACTCCCGCCTCACAAACATTAGTTAAATATTATTAACCCCTAATCTGCCATCCATAACATCGTCACCACCTACCTACATTTATTAACCCCTAATCTGCCACCCCCAACGTCGCTCCCACTATATTAAAGTTATTAACCCCTAAACCTAAGTCTAACCCTAAACCTAACACCCACTAATTTAAATATAATTAAATGAAATCTAACTAAATATTCCTATCATTAACTAAATTATTCCTATTTAAAACTAAATACTTATCTGTAAAATAAACCCTAAGCTAGCTACAATATAACTAATAGTTACATTGTAGCTAGCTTCGGGTTTTTTTTATTTTACAGGCAAGTTTGTATTTATTTTAACTAGGTAGAATAGTTATTAAATAGTTATTAACTATTTAATAACTACCTAGCTAAAATAAATACAAATGTACCTGTAAAATAAAACCTAACCTAAGTTACACAAACACCTAACACTACACTATAATTAAATAAATTAACTAAATTAAATACAATTACCTAAATTAAAGGTACAAAAAACCCCCACAAAATTACAGAAAATAATAAACAAATTACAGAAATTTAAACTATTTATGCCTAATCTAATAGCCCTATTAAAATAAAAAAGCCCCCCCAAAATAAAAAAAAACCTTAGCCTAAACTAAACTACCAATAGCCATTAAAAGGGCCTTTTGCGGGGCATTGCCCCAAAGTAATCAGCTCTTTTACCTGTAAAAAAAAATACCCCTCCAACAGTAAAACCTACCACCCACACAACCAACCCCCCAAATAAAATACTATCTAAAAAAACCTAAGCTCCCCATTGCCCAGAAAAGGGTATTTGGATGGGCATTGCCCTTAAAAGGGCAGTTAGCTCTTTTGCCGCCCAAACCCTAATCTAAAAAATAAAACCCACCCAATACACCCTTAAAAAAACCTAACACTAACCCCCTGAAGATCGACTTACCGGGAGATGTCTTCATCCAAGCCAGGCGAAGTGGTCCTCCAGACAGGCAGAAGTCTTCATCCAATCCGGGCAGAAGTGGTGCTCCAGACGGGCAGAAGTCTTCATCCAGATGGTATCTTCTATCTTCATCCATTTTATTTTTTCGATTAGGGTTTGGGCGGCAAAAGAGCTAAGAGCTAACTGCCATTTTAAGGGCAATGCCCATCCAAATGCCCTTTTCAGGGCAATGGGGAGCTTAGGTTTTTTTAGCTAGTATTTTATTTGGGGGGTTGGTTGTGTGGGTGGTGGGTTTTACTGTTGGGGGGGTTGTTTGTATTTTTTTTACAGGTAAAAGAGCTGATTACTTTGGGGCAATGCCCTGCAAAAGGCCCTTTTAAGAGCTATTGGTAGTTTGGTTTAGGCTAGGGTTTTTTTTATTGGGGGGGGGGGGGGGCTTTTTTATTTTAATAGGGATATTATATTAGGTGTAATTAGTTTAAATTTCTGTAATTTGTTTGTTATTTCCTGCAATTTAGTGTTTGTTTTTTGTACTTTAGCTAATTTAATTTAATTTAGGTAATTGTATTTAATTTAGTTAATTTATTTAATTATAGTGTAGTGTTAAGTGTTAGTGTAACTTATCTTAGGTTTTATTTTACAGGTAAATATGTATTTATTTTAGCTAGGTAGTTAGTAAATAGTTAATAACTATTTAATAACTATTCTACCTAGTTAAAATAAATACAAACTTGCCTGTAAAATAAAAATAAATCCTAAACTAGCTACAATGTACTATTAGTTATATTGTAGCTAGCTTAGGGTTTATTTTACAGGGAAGTAATTAGTTTTAAATAGGAATAATTTAGTTAATGATTGGAATATTTACTTAGATTTCTTTTAATTATATTTAAGTTAGTGAGTGTTAGGTTTAGGGTTGGACTTAGGTTTAGGGGTTAATAACTTTAATATAGTGGCGGCGACATTGGGGGCGGTAGATTAGGGGTTAATAAATGTGGGTAGGTGGCGGCGATGTTAGGGACGGCAGATTAGGGGTTAATAATATTTAACTAATGTTTGCGAGGCGGGAGTGAGGCGGTTTAAGGGTTAATATGTTTATTATAGTGGCGGCGACGTTGGGGGCGGTAGATTAGGGGTTAATAAGTGTAGGTAGTTGGCGGCAACATTGGAGGCGGCAGATTAGGGGTTAATAAATATAATGTAGGTGCCGGCGATGTTGGGGGCAGCAGATTAGGGGTTCATAAGTATAATGTAGGTGGCGGCATTGTCGGGAGTGGCAGATTAGGGGTTAATATAAGTGTCGGCGATGTTGGGGGCAGCAGATTAGGGGTTCATAAGTGTAAGATTAGGGGTGTTTAGACTCGGGATTCATGTTAGGGTGTTAGGTTTAAACATAAAATGTATTTTCCCATAGGAATGGGGCTGAGTTAAGGAGTTTTACGCTGCTTTTTTGCAGGTGTTAGACTTTTTCTCAGCCGGCTCTCCCCGTTGATTCCTATGGGGAAATCGTGCACGAGCACGTACAACCAGCTGACCGCTGACTTAAGCAGCGCTGGTATTGGAGTGCGGTAATGAGCACAATTTTGCTCAACACTAACTTCTTGTCTTTTAACGACGGGTTTCTGAAAACTCGTAATACCAGAGCTGCAGGTAAGTGAGCGGTATGACAAAACTGCTCGTTAGCACCGCATAGCCTCTAACGCAAAACTCGTAATCTAGGTGAAAATATTTTAAATGAGGGGTGTTAAGATATATTTCTATCTTAAGGGAGTAATAAAAACATCTTAAAAAGCCACTCATTTTAAAAAGCAAGGCTGTTGCTTTCAAACAAGTGGTCTCATGTTTTTCTATATATTGTAGGGGCACCACGGGGGATGTCCCACGTAATTGTTTCCATATGTACATGTTTTTTTTCAAGTCATATAATATGTTTGAGTATTGTACATTGTCTTTATGGGATAGCGACTACTTCCCCACATAAAATAAGGCATCCCCTCTTTCCAAACTGTGGTCTTATAACCTCTTTGCTTAATGGAACATGAAAAGCTCTAAAAGTGCCTCCTTCGCCCCTTATCAAACACGCCACAGGTGTATAATTGTTGCAAGGTATCACCATTAGAAGAGTTATCACTTGAAAAATACAGGAAGGTGTGACCCCTTCATTTAAATGATAGGAATACGCTTTATAAAATTAGATATACAATATCTCATGAATTTTGAACAGAAGTGGCTTGTTTCTTGCTGCACCTAAACAAATGGGGGGAAGTAATTAGGATGTCAGGTGTCTGTGAATACACTCAAACAAAACTAAAAAAATCTGTGGCGCTAGGAGGGCAGCTGACGCATTCCATCTACATATAACATGCACCTAAAAAAATGCTGTGGTTGAACACAGTGCTGAAAGCAAAAAGCATGAGATGTATCTAATTTGCATGTATTACCCAGAGTTCTCTGGTGCATTGGTAGCAATGTATACAGAATACTTTTGGGGGAAAACAAGCAGGGATACTTGCCTAGATTTGCTAAATTTTATACTAAAATTATATGACTTTTACTTTTATGAAATGGAGGATTTTAATCTCATGCTTTTATCTCCATCATAACTAAAATGAGTATTGCAGTTTCTCTGGAAATAAGCTTCACCAAGCAGCATATCAAACCTTTCTTCTGCTGATGAGAGTTAATAAACTCAAAACAGTTGTCCAGAAGTGTTTTTTTGTTTTTTTGTTGAACCTACCCCATAAAGGATTATTGCTCTGGTTGAACACAGTGTTGGAAAGCAAATGGTGCACGCAATACATTTTTAGCTTGTATTTCAAGTTAAAAGTAAATGCAATCGAAGTTAATGATCATCAGGTTAGCGTGTCCTCAGAGCTCTGGTTAACTGTTTTGCAAAACAAAAAAGCGTCACAAAACACATAAAAATACATTACAAAGTATAGTTACACTCACAATAACACCATCTAATAAAAATTATTTAAAAAAAAAAGGTAGGCAAAGGGCTTTAACATAGACATACATACGTATACTTGTCTAAATATTTGTATGTATCTATGTTTACACATGTCTATATATGTGTACATATGTATTTATGTATTTACCGACATATATACACAAAAATACATAATACATGTATATACATAAATAGATATATCTGCATATATCTGTACCTATATATAATCATATATATATATTTATATATATTTATATATATATATATGTGTGTATATATATATATATATATATATATATATACACAGTATATATATATATATATATATATTTATATGTGTGTGTATATATATATTTTAATCAAATACCATTATACATACATATTTATATATATATATATATAAATATATATATATATATATATATATATATTGATTCTTCTGCTTTTTTTTTTTTTTTTAAATTTATTTTTTTATTGAAGGTTTTTTTTGCAATAACAGTCAAAGTACAAGGTACAAAAAGTAGCATATTACATTTACAAAAAAAAAAAAAAAATCACTGTACCATAAGACAATTGAAAACTGTTTCATATCTATTAGTCATTTATATATGATAGAAAAAAAGAAAAACCAACTTTTTATATATTTTAAATAGCGACACAACAATTGTAACTGTTATTCCAGTCTCATGTGTCGAGACACCTTTCAAGAGAACTTTGAAGTTACATAATGACCTAAGTAAATAATATGTTGTATTAAAGTAGACATTTCCAAATTAGTTTAATCTTTCTTTGTTGGGTAGTATTCAATTATTTAGTTTAGGGAGGATATGTATATGTAGGAGAGGATAGGGACTCAGACGGGTTTAGATGAAAAGAGGAGGGGGAGGGGGGAGATAAGGTAAGAGAGAAAAAAAAAAAAAAAAAAAAATGGGAAACTGGGTTATAGAAAGATATATGATAGTTACTTTTGAGATCTAGTTTCTTCCAACTCTATCCATCGGCTCCATATCATGAAGTAAGTATCTAATTTATTCATTGAGCTATATACATATTTCTCCATGTTTTTAATGTACTCAACTATATCTTTTACTTTCTTCAATGATGGGGGGGAAGGCTGTTTCCATTCACGAGCTATAGCTAATTTTGTAGCTACTAGGACATAAAGGATCAATGCTCTATCAGGTTCCGAGCACTCTAGGTTGCCCTGATGCAGGAGACCCATGGACGGGTGTAGAGGGATATATAATCCCATATCATTCAGTAGCTGCGAAACACTTCTCCATAAGCCTGTGATTCTAGGGCACTCCCACCAGATATGGATATGAGTACCCAGATTACCACAGTTTCTCCAACAGAGGGGCGAAGAGGTCCTGTAGCATTTATTTAGAGAGACCGGGACAAGGTGCCATCTAGTGACCATTTTGTAGTACAGCTCCCATAGTGTTGCACAATGTAAATATCTTTTGGATCTACCTATCTCTTTCAACCAAGTGTCAATCTCTATATCCAGTCCAAGCTCTCTTTCCCATGCTCGAAATTGGTTTAGTTTGATTGGGTCAGTCGGGGATAATAGAAGGTTATAGTTAAATGCGAGAGTTTTCTTAGATGTTTTATGTGCATGCCATCTATATTCCCATTTGGTCATTACTCTTACCTTCTGTCCTGCGAGGCCCCATGATCGCAAAAAACTAACTAGTCTAAGAAATTCGAAGTGTAAAGAGTTAGGAAGAAAAAAAGTCAGTTTAGCCTCCTCAAAAGAGATTGGGGAACCCCCATTCAGAAGAGCCTCGATTGGAAGTTCTGCTGTCTCACCCCAGGCCCTAATATTAGTCTGGGAAAGAGCGATCAGAATGCTTCGGATACTATGTGCTGGCGAAGGGTGTGGGGAAATGGATATTACATTCTTTTTTTGATCCCAAAGTTTTAAAGCATCATTTAATAGCGGGTGATATATTTTCAATGTTTGCCTCATATGTGGTGGAATCCAGGGTAGGTCTGATAAAGAGATTCCTTTGGGGAGCCAGGATTGTTCAATCTCTTGCCATCTGTACAAATTATCTTTGATGCTCCAGCCTAGAATGTGGGCTAGCCTTGCTGCGTCGTGATACGCAAGAACACTTGGGGATGCTAGACCACCCCTTAAGATGGGTCGTTGAATGATTGAGGATGCTATTCTAGGCCTTTTGCCCATCCAGATATAGGAGTTGATGATACTTTGATATTTGTTTAGTAGGGGCCTAGGGACAGACAAGGGAATGCATCTAAATAAGTAAGTCAATTTAGGGAGCAGGGACATTTTGATAGCAGCTATCCTACCTGTCCACGAAAATTCCCTAAACTCCCAGCTCTCTAGGAGTTTTTTAAATTCCGACAAACGATCTGAAAAATTTCTGGAAATCACATCTTCTAAACAGGGACTTAGAAAGACACCTAGATGTTTGATAAATGTAGGAGACCATTTAAATGCATATTTCTTTTTAAGGTTGTATAGTTGCGGGGTGGGGATGCCGATAGACAAAGCTTCTGTTTTAGACAGATTTAGCTTATAAAAGCTACATTGTGAGAATCTCTCAATCGTTTTGAATACTGACGATACCGAGGTAGTGGGTGAGGTGAGTAGTAGTGTAATATCATCAGCAAAAAGAGCTATTTTATGACATGACTTTCCCATCTGTATTCCACTAATATCTTTGTTAAGTCTTATGGCCTGAGCTAAGGGCTCGATAGATAGGGCAAACAAGAGAGGAGACAGGGGGCAACCCTGTCTGGTCCCATTCCGAATATGAAATGATTCCGATTTAAAACCTGGTCCACTAACTATGGCTTGCGGGTGGGAATATAGGACACGGGTTGCTTGTATAAAGACGGGTGGGAGTCCAAAGATCCGAAGTACTTCCCAGAGGTAATCCCACCTGACCCTGTCAAACGCCTTTTCGGCATTTAGAGACAGGGCCAGGAAAGGGATCCCCCGAGCTTTAGCTTCAAACAAGATGGATAGAATACGACGCGTATTATCAGGGCCTTCTCGATGGGGTATAAAACCTACTTGGTCAATGTGTACAATCTCCCCTATTACTCTAGAAAGTCTATTTGCAAGGATTTTAGAGTATAGCTTGGTATCTATATCAATCAATGATATGGGCCAATAGCTTTGGCACAATTGGGGATCTTTATCGGGCTTTAGAATAGTTATGATTTCAGCTAATAAAAATTCCTCAAGGCATGAGCCTGTGGTCATAAATTCATTAAAGGTCCTAACTAGGATAGGATAGAGAAGGGTGCCAAATGTTTTAAAAAACTTTCCTGTGAATCCATCCGGTCCTGGGGCCTTGTCATTTTTTAATTGCCCCACTACTTGTATGACTTCTTCAATTGTAATAGGTGCGCCTAGAGTATCTGAGGCTTTATCGTCTATGCTTGGTAATCCTAACTCAGAAAGGAATTCACGGATCTCCTGGACAGATAAGGTGTATGTAGCCGACTCTTCCTGTATATTATATAAGCTAGTATAGTACAGTTTAAATATTTCTCCAACATCCTTCGGGGCTATTGCTAGTCTGTTATTATATACGATCGAAGCAATGGTTCTCTGGGCCTGTCTGCCTCTAAGTTTTGCAGCCAGTAAAGTATTGGCTTTATTGCTAAGATAATAGAATTTCTGTTTAAATAGACTGAGGGTGTGTTGTACTTTACTTAATTCCAAGGTAAGTAGTTCCTTTTTGATTCTTTCTAATGATTTAGCACCTGACTGAGTATGGTTTCGTTTCTGCTCTGCTAGGCGAAGTCTATATAGGCAAGTAAGTTCTGCCAATGATCTACCTGTGTCTTTTTTATGCTGAGCAGCTTTTTTGATCAAGCAGCCTCTGGTGTAGGCTTTTAAGGATGCCCATATTATTTGGGCATTACTCTGTCCATTATAATTTATTCGGAGAAACTCCTTCAGTTCGTTCTCCATTTCTTCTCTTATCTTGGGAATCGCAACCAACCAATTTGGATATTTCCATTTACTTCTAGGAGCTCTTATCTGGTTTGAAAAGGAGGCTACTACTGGGTCATGATCAGACCAAGCTATTGCACCTATCTTGATGCTAGTGATATCATCTAGAGAGGGAGCTTCTACAAAGATGTAGTCAATTCTCGAGAACATAGTATGAGATTTAGAATAATAGGTAAAATCATGGTCTATTGTGTGGAAAGAGCGCCATGCATCATAGAGATTATATTGCGACATTAATGACCTAAATGCCATTGCCGAAGAGGATACTGACCTGTCAGATCGGAGTTGCTTTGAACTTTTTCTATCAATTAACGGGTCCCAAATTAGATTAAAGTCTCCCCCTAAAATTAACGTGCCCTGCTTAATCTTGAAAAGGAGTTTTAAGAATTTTTTCAAAAAGGTTATCTGTTTGGAGTTTGGGGCATAGAGACAGGCTAAAGTATACACATGGTCGTTTAATTTGCATATAAGAATCGTATATCTAGCGCCTGGATCAGATTCCTTATATAAGACTTCAACTCTAATATCAGCTTTAATTAGTATTGCCACTCCCCTAGTTTTGGATAAGTGCGAGGCCTCTGCCCATATTGGGAAATTTTTAATCGAGAATGGTATGTCGCGTGAGCTGGTCCAATGGGTCTCCTGCAAAAAGGCCACATCTACTCTAGTCTCTCTCAGGTGTTTACCCAGAAGACTTCGTTTTGAAGGGGAGTTGAGACCCTGTACGTTATGCGTGAGTACCTGAAGATGCATGTTGCTTGAGGAGATAAAGAGAAAAGGGGAAAGAGGAAGAAAAAAATAAATAAAAAAAAAATAAAAAAAAAGGGGGGGGGGGCAGGGGGAAGGGATAGGGAGAAGGGAAGGGGGAACTTACTAGCTGGGGATAAAATTTAACAGTTTACTTATTAGTTTTCTTTTGTTTGTCCCCACCTCTCTATTATTCTTGTTTTATCTTTCCTATTCTTTTTGTTTCCTCCTCTCTTTCTAACTTACTTCTTAGTTTTTAATAACAATGGGTCTTGGTACAAATAACTCAATATATAGCAGAAAAGGGGGGGAATTTGGGGTGTATCAGCGGATAAGCACCGCTTCTAAGACATATAGTAGATCTATGTAGATATAATGATGAAATACTGAAAATATATGAGTGAGCAGTAAAAATAGTGATATTAATAGTTATGGTCTATTAAATACTGCCAGTAGGGGGGGGGGGGCAGGAGACCATAAAACAGAAAGTATGATAATCAACACTGTCGATTAATTGGCTTGAAACTAACTATGGAATGCGTTACTTGAAATTTATGTTAGGATAGTGTAGAAAAGGAAATGGAAGAAGGTGGAGGGGGTGGGACCCCAACTCTAAAAAGTTGAGATTTAGACCTCTATTTGAGATGAACTTATTCTCTCTGGTATGTGTGTTGCTGGACTTACTATATCACTGAGGTAGAAAGAAAAATATGTATTACATAGTAAAAAGGGTAGTCTGTATGAGTTGGATGGTTCTGTCTGTCTATATGATATATGATCTCAAGCGAGCTCTATTGTGCTCGAAAGAAAAAAAAGTCATAAAGTGTCTACATACCTAGGTTTTCTGAATGGGTATCTGGTCTAGACAGATCTTATGTATGTTACAAACATTTACTTTTCCAAATATGAGCTGTTAATGTTAAACTAGAAAAAAAAAAGATTGGAACTCTAATGTTTCACCTGATATATATCTACTTCTTGCATCTTACCATAAACTTTCATTAAGTACCCGTTTATAATTAGTGTGCCTGGTTCCAGAATGATAATAGGAGGGAGGGGTGACATATCAGGTAGCTCTCCTTAGTCTCTGTCTGGACACACTATAATAGATTAGGCAAACTTTAAACATATTTTGACATAATAATGTTTTAACATTGTACAACTTTAGGGTGAAACAATAGCTGTATAACTTAATCTACGTAACCAAGATTACTTAACACCCTTCAATTTTCTATATACCTTACCAAACCTCAGATGTACATATTACACCTTAGTGATATTAAATCACTATTACTGATGAATTGTATCTGAAAAAGCATAAAAGGGAGAGAAACCGTATTATTAACATTCTCAACTATATGTAGGGCATACCAGGGTTGGGCCCATCTACCACTTCAAGAGGGTTCCTGGTCAGATAGAGTTCTCCTTTTTGAGGGGGGAGGTGAGCGTCTGGGTTTTGGAGCCCACTCCAGGGCCGAGGCCCTAAGTAGAAGAGGATGAGACTGGGAAGAGGAACCTTGTGTAGGATCTTGCCTTGAGCCTATCTGTTGTTCCCGGCTAGATGACTGAGCCGAGGGAGATTTTTGAAGGAGGCCTAACTTCTCCATCACCTCCATTCCTTGTTTGAGAGAGAAGATCGTATATGTGTTGCCATCAAGTTGGAAGAAGAGTTTCACTGGAAAACCCCACCTGTATTTTATGGAGTGTTTGCGTAGACACTGAGTGACTGGAAAAAAGGATCTTCTTTTAGCAAGCGTATGTGTGGAAAGGTCCGGGAAAAACAGGATCTCTTTGTATGGTTCAGGCAATTCTTTATTAAGGAAGGCTGCTTTTAGGATTTTTTCTTTAAAATCGTAATAGTGCAGTCGGACAATGACATCTCTGGGTTGTGCCTGGTTAACATTACGAGCTCTTAAGGCTCTGTGAGCTCTATCAATTCTGTAGTCCGTATCTTGAGGGCTATTTAGCAGAGCTATAAACATAGTCATTAGATATTGAGGAAGTTCAGTTGCAGTAATACTCTCGGGTATTCCTCTGATGCGAACATTGTTGCGTCGGGATCTGTCTTCGAGATCTGCTAATTTACCTTCTAGTTCAGATATAAGCTCTGCCAGAGTTTGAGTGTATGATAGAAGATTTGAATGATCTGTAGCAAGATCTTCCTGCTTACGCTCTAGGATATCCGATCTTTCACCAAGTGTGGCTATGTCTCTTTTTAGTTCAGCTACTGATGATTTGAGTTCCAGTTTCATAGATGTGTGATGATTATCCATTTTGGTTGATAGAGCGTTGATAAGTTCTCTGAGAGATGATGTTTCGTTGTTGTCCGAGTTTCTGGGACCAGAGGAATGTGTCATACTTTCTTCCTCTTGTCTCGTGGGGGAATCTCTTGAGTCATCATCTGACAGGTCTCTCTCGGCTGTAAATTTACTATGAAAGTGGTCTGCTACCGTTCTCTTAGGTGCATCAGCTTGTCTGAGTTTTTTCCTGTTGGAGTGAGACATTATGATGGGAGAAAACAACTGTATCAATATTTATGTAGGTTGCTAGACCAGAAACCCTCCTGTGTCGTATTCAATTGGGGTCCCGAACCACCTTCTAATTAATGACTTAGTACATTTTCACTGTATCAGGCCTAGGAAGGGAATAAATATACCTGGAGGAAAAATGAGATATGACCTGTATCTATTTAACTTTAACAACACAAATATATTCAGATATGCTCAATATACACGGTAAATACCAATCCAATACTATATATGGGTGATCTGAGTTCAATTATTAAAGACCTAATGTGGTTCTCTCCTAGGGGAGTTGTCGCTCTACGACGGTCTGGGACAGGGAGAGAGGATATGACCCGCCAGCACAGGACTGGCAGGAAAGGGAAGGAGAGAACACACTAGCAGAAAAAAAAATATAAATGCAAGTACCTGAGAATAAAATAAGTTTACAAAAAATGGACTATTACCATTCATCTGCAAGACACTTCTCTGGAGCCCTGAGGAAGTAATTTCAGATTAAAGCAAAATTACACTCCACCTCAGTTTGTGTTACTGAGGACAATAAGGCTGGCGCAGCAACCTGTGGATATTGGGTATATGATAATGAGATCATATGATGCTAAGATTTATAGATATGACTATATTTATATTGCCAGTTCAAGGTACTGGATGAGTTTACTAGTTCCTCTAGAAAAAGTCTTGGGTTGAAATTTCAGATGAGATCAGACGAGGTCAAATAATAGGGCAGAAGTATTGGCAGGGTAGCACTGCTGTTTCTGTAACCTTGTTATTAGTACTGGAGGTAAACAGAGAAAAAAACTGGCCCAAATTTTAGTGGGTATGTTAAGATAAATCACTGCATTATCATAGGTATGTGAAAACCTTTTATGTAAATCTCCCTCTTCAACCAAGGACAAAAGGAGAGCACTGCGAAGGAAGACTTTCTTTGATGTATTTTTAATGTTTTTCTTTTTATTTCTCTTCACTGCTGTTCAGAACTCTAATTGTTATTTTCTCTTTCTCTTTTTTTAGTTTTCCCTTCTGTCTCTTAATCTTTATCTCTCTGCTTCCTTTTCTCTTTATCTTTACCTTCTAGATTCTTTCTTTTTTTCCCTTGTATCCCCTTTCTTCTCTTGTATTTCTCTGTGGCTCTCACTTCCTCCTTCTCTACCTTTCTTTCCCTGTTCACCTTACTTCACCCTTCTCCCCACTCTCCCCCTCCAACACTCAGGGACAGGTAAGGTTTTCAGATAGAATCTTTAATTAATTATTTATCACTGTCCTTCGTCTGCCACAAAGGCTGATATGCTATTTGCACAGTTGAGGTCTTATACGCTGGGGAGTTGCAGTGGAAGTGGAAGGAGAAATGGCGGATTTTCGCGCCCTTTAACTTGTCAGTTTAAACTGCTCAAAGTCTATAGTTCAGGCCCTTATACAATCCTCTCCTTCTGTCACGGTATATGGCAATTCTATGGACCGGCTTCTATTTTTAATAAATACAGACCCCAAGACAGAAGGTTTACCTCTCCGGTGTTTAACGCAATGTCCAGTGTCATCCGGCAGCTCCGTTAGCAGGGAAAGTACCTTCTGGGCTTTATTCTTGTGTCCCTCCGGCTCGACCTTAGGTGTCTCACTCCTTATGTTCTTACGGGTATGGTCGGGTAGAATGTGAAACCAGCTCTATTCAGGAACGGTGTCTTCCGGTCAGTATTTTTGGTGTCACAGCTGCAACTAGTTGTGTTTCATTCACGGACACTCCCGGTAACAGAAAATCTTTCTACCCGATGAGGCTGGCTTCTCTTTTGAAGGCACTCCGGAGCGGATCCCCGGCCCTCCGGAGTGCAGGGTGTATATGTTGCGGCCGACCGGTGACTTGTTTGGGTCTTTAGTCAGTGTAGGAGAAACAGGCTAGATACTCGTCAATTACAGCTGGTATATGAAAGATAAATATCTTAGCTGCAAGCTTAGGATAAACAAACAGATGTTTATTTGCTGTGCCTTAGCTAAATATAAATTAACTTTGAGTCTGTGAGCAGAGATCTACACACAAACGTCCTTACAGCATGGCAGCTGGCTCCGCCCCCTTCTTCTGCTTTTTAATTTAAGTTTTTTTCTTTCAAAAATGAAAATAAACTTATTTTTTTAGGTTGTGGATTAATTTTTTCAGCGAAATATGGCTGTTTTTATTTTTATTCCCTCCCTCTCTAGTGACTCTTGAGCGGAAGACTCCACATCTTGGGTATTGATATCCCATATGTCACTAGCTCATGGACTCTTGCCAATTACATGAAAGAAAACATAATTTATGCAAGAACTTACCTGATAAGTTCATTTCTTTCTTGGCAAGAGTCCATGAGCTAGTGACATATGGGATATACAATCCTACCAGGAGGGGCAAAGTTTCCCAAACCTTAAAATGCCTATAAATACACCCCCCACCACACCCACAGTTCAGTTTAACGAATAGCCAAGCAGTGGGGTGATAAAGAAAGGAGTAGAAAGCATCACAAGGAAATTTGGAAATAATTGTGCTTCATACAAAAAATCATAACCACCATAAAAATGATGGGCCTCATGGACTCTTGCCAATATGAAAGAAATGAATTTATCAGGTAAGTTCTTACATAAATTATGTTTTCTTTCATGTAATTGGCAAGAGTCCATGAGCTAGTGACATATGGGATATCAATACCCAAGATGTGGAGTCTTCCACTCAAGATTCACTAGAGAGGGAGGGAATAAAAATAAAAACAGCCATATTTCGCTGAAAAAATTAATCCACAACCCAAAAAAATAAGTTTATTTTCATTTTTGAAAGACAAAAACTTAAATTTAAAAGCAGAAGAATCAAACTGAAACAGCTGCCTGAAGACCTTTTCTACCAAAAACTGCTTCCGAAGAAGCAAATACATAAAAATGGTAGAATTTAGTAAATGTATGCAAAGAGGACCAAGTCGCCGCTTTGCAAATCTGATCAACTGAAGCTTCATTCTTAAAAGCCCATGAAGTGGAGACTGATCTAGTAGAATGAGCTGTAATTCTCTGAGGCGGGGCCTGACCCGACTCCAAATAAGCTTGATGAATCAAAAGCTTCAACCAAGAAGCCAAGGAAATAGCAGAAGCCTTCTGACCTTTCCTAGGACCAGAAAATAAAACAAATAGACTGGAAGTCTTCCTGAAATCTTTAGCAGCTTCCACATAATATTTCAAAGCTCTTACCACATCCAAAGAATGTAAGGATCTCTCCAAAGAATTCTTGGGATTAGGACACAAGGAAGGGACAAAAATTTCTCTACTAATGTTGTTAGAATTCACAACCGTAGGTAAAAATTGAAAAGAAGTCCACAAAACTGCCTTATCCTGATGAAAAATGAGAAAAGGAGACTCACAAGAAAGAGCAGATAGCTCAAAAACTCTTCTAGCAGAAGAGATAGCCAAATGGAACAACACTTTCCAAGAAAGTAGTTTAATGTCCAAAGAATGCATAGGCTCAAATGGAGGAGCCTGTAAAGCCTTCAGAACCAAATTAAGACTCCAAGGAGGAGAAATTGATTTAATGACAGGCTTAATACGAACTTAAGCCTGTACAAAACAGTGAATATCAGGAAGTATAGCAATATTTCTGTGAAATAAAACAGAAAGAGCGGAGATTTGTCCTTTCAAGGAACTTGCAGACAAACCCTTATCCAAACCATCCTGAAGGAACTGTAAAATTCTAGGAATTCTAAAAGAATGCCAGGAGAATCTATGAGAAGAACACCATGGAATGTAAGCCTTCCAAACTCTATAATACATCTTCCTAGAGACAGATTTACGAGCTTGTAACATAGTATTAATCACTGAGTCAGAGAAACCTCTATGACTTAGAACTAAGCGTTCAATTTCCATTCCTTCAAATTTAATGATTTGAGATCCTGATGGAAAAACGGACCTTGAGATAGTAGGTCCGGCCGTAACGGAAGTGTCCAAGGACATTCGAACCAGATCCACATACCAAAACCTGTGTGGCCATGCTGGAGCCACCAGCAACACAAAAGACTGTTCCATGATGATTTTGGAAATCACTCTTGGAAGGAGAACTAGAGGCGGGAAGATGTAAGCAGGTTGATAACACCATGGAAGTGTCAGTGCATCCACTGCTTCCGCCTGAACATCCCTGGACCTGTACAGGTATCTGGGAAGTTTCTTGTTTAGATGAGAGGCCATGAGATCTATCTCTGGAAGCCCCCACATCTGAACAATCTGAGAAAACAGATCTGGATGGAGAGACCACTCCCCTGGATGTAAAGTCTGGCGGCTGAGATAATCCGCCTCCCAATTGTCTACGCCTGGGATATGCACCGCAGAGATTAGACAGGAGCTGAATTCCACCCAGGCAAGTATCCGAGATACTTCTTTCATAGCTTGGGGACTGTGAGTCCCACCCTGATGATTGACAAAAGCCACAGTTGTGATATTGTCTGTCTGAAAACAAATGAATGGTTCTCTCTTTAGCAGAGGCCAGAACTAAAGAGCCCTGAGAATTGCACAGAGTTCTAAAATATTTATTGGTAATCTCGCCTCTTGAGATTTCCAAACCCCTTGTGCTGTCATAGATCCCCAAACAGCTCCCCAACCTGAAAGACTCACATCTGTTGTGATCACAGTCATGGTTGGGCGAACAAAAGAAGCCCCTTGAAGCAAACGATGGTGATCTATCCACCATGTCAGAGAGTGTCATACATTGGGATTCAAGGATATTAATTGTGATATCTTTGTATAATCCCTGCACCACTGATTCAGCATACAAAGCTGTAGAGGTCTCATGTGAAAACGAGCAAAGGGGATCGCGTCCGATGCTGCAGTCATGAGACCTAAAACTTCCATGCACATAGCCACTGAAGGGAATGACTGAGACTGAAGGAGCCGTCATGCTGCGACCAATTTTAAACGTCTCTTGTCTGTTAGAGACAGAGTCATGGACACTGAATCTATCTGGAAGCCTAAAAAGGTGACCCTTGTCTGAGGAATCAAGAAACATTTTGGTAAATTGATCCTCCAACCATGTTTCCGAAGAAACAACACTAGTTGATTCATGTGAGATTCTGCAGTATGTAAAGACTGAGCTAGTACCAAGATATCGTCCAAATAAGGAAACACTGCAATACCCTGTTCTCTGATTACAGATAGTAGGGCACCCAGAACTTTTGAAAAGATTCTTGGAGCTGTTGCTAGGCCAAATGGAAGAGCAACAAATTGGTAATGCTTGTTTAGAAAAGAGAATCTCAGAAACTGAAAGTGTTCTGGATGAATCGGAATATGAAGGTATGCATCCTGCAAGTCTATTGTGGACATACAATGTCCTCGCTGAACAAAAGGCAGAATAGTCCTTATAGTCACCATCTTGAAAGTTGGTACTCTTACATAATGATTGAAAATTTTTAGATCCAGAACTGGTCTGAATAAATTTTCTTTCTTTGGTACAATGAATAGGTTTGAATAAAACCCCAAACCTTGTTCCTGAGGAGGAACTGGCATGATTACCCCTGAAGACTCCAGATCTGAAACACACTTCAGAAAAGCCTGAGCTTTTACTGGATTTACAGGGATGCGTGAGAGAAAAAATCTTCTCACAGGAGGTCTTACTTTGAATCCTATTCGATACCCTTGAGAGACAATGCTCTGAATCCAATGATTTTGGACAGATTTTATCCAAAAATCCTTGTAAAACCTTAATCTGCCCCCTACCAGCTGAGCTGGCATGAGGGCCGCACCTTCATGCGGATTTAGGGGCTGACTTTGGTTTCCTAAATGGCTTGGATTTATTCCAATTTGAGGAAGGCTTCCAATTGGAAGCAGATTCCTTGGGAGAAGGATTGAGTTTTTGTTCTTTATTCTGACGAAAGGAACGAAAACAGTTAGAAGCCTTAGATTTACCCTTAGATTTTTTTATCCTGAGGCAAAAAAACTCCTTTTCCCCCAGTGATAGTTGAAATAATAGAATCCAACTGAGAACCAAATAAATTATTACCTTGGAAAGAAAGAGATAGTAATCTAGATTTAGATGTCATATCAGCATTCCAAGATTTAAGCCACAAAGCTCTTCTAGCTAAAACAGCTAAAGACATGGATCTAACATCAATTTTGATAATATAAAAAATGGCATCACAAATAAAATGATTAGCATGTTGCAGTAAGCGAACAACGCTAGATATGTCAGAATCCAATTCGTGTTGCGCTAAATTTTCCAACCAGAAAGTTGATGCAGCCGCAACATCAGCCAAAGAAATAGCAGGTCTGAGAAGATGACCTGAATATAAATAGGCCTTCCTTAGATAAGATTCAAGCTTCCTATCTAAAGGATCCTTAAAGGAAGTGCTATCTTCCATAGGAATAGTGGTATGTTTAGCAATAGTAGAAATAGCCCCATCAACTTTGGGGATTCTTTCCCAAAACTCTATAGATTTTGCTGGTAAAGGATCCAATTTTTTAAACCTTGAAGAAGGAATAAAATAAGTACCTGGATTATTAGTTATTAGTAGAGGTAATGGTAAATTGAGAGTATATTGTCAATCTGAAAAGGGAGGTGGAAGATGAATCTCTACGACCGATAACAGAGAACCTATGAAATAGACCCCCATTAGGGAAATCATCGTATTCAATAAGTGATACTCCCTTCACGTCCCTCTGACATTCGCTGCACTCTGAGAGGAATCGGGCTTCAACAATGCTGAGAAGCGCATATCAACGTAGAAATCTTAGCACAAACTTACTTTACCACCTCCATAGGAGGCAAAGTTTGTAAAACTGAATTGTGGGTGTGGTGAGGGGTGTATTTATAGGCATTTTGAGGTTTGGGAAACTTTGCCCCTTCTGGTAGGATTGTATATCCCATATGACACTAGCTCATGGACTCTTGCCAATTACATGAAAGAAATATGTATTTATGAATAAATAAATGTGAAATATTTATATTTTCATGTCAGGCTAGCAACCTTAAGAATACACGTGTTTGAGCGCAAGTAGGGTGTTATATATCTATAGCAAAAAAGAGAAGCACAAGACACCAGATCTCTGTGCAGCATTAAAAACACTTTTAATCAACTCCTAACATAAAGTAATACACTCACAATATAAAAAACATATGTGTGCTTTTAGTGCATTAATGAGCACAAACATATATCACCATGTGTCCTGTTCTTATCCGTTCATTTCTTGTTCTCTAAGGACCTCCAAAGTAATCCAATGATGTCCGCATATGAATAACAGATGATAATGTTTATAAGTCCCAAATTTGACAAATAATAAGACTTACTGATATATCTTCTGAGAAGAGGTAACCCTCTGCTTTATAGCGGCCTATGTGTTCAACTGGTAGGGTACGGAAGCCTAACTAGGACCTAATTCCTCCTAAAGCGCATATTCTGCCTGACAGCTGAGAAACAGCAATAAACAGCGCAATAAAGCAGAGGGTTACATCTCCTCAGAAGATATATCAGCAAGTATTATTATTTGTCAAATTTGGGACTTATAAACATTATCATTTGTTATTCATATGCGGACATCATTGGATTATTTTGGAGGTCCTTAGAGAACAAGAAAAGAACGGATGAGAACAGGACACATGATGATATATGTTTGTGCTCATTAATGCACTAAAAGCACACATATGTTTTTTATCTTGTGAGTGTATTACTTTATGTTAGGAGTTGATTAAAAGTGATTTTAAGGCTGCACAGAGATCTGGTGTCTCGCTTCTCTTTTTTGCTATAGTTCTACAATTCCTCGTGGATAGTTTTTTGGGAAAGCTTTCCTTTAGAAGAGCTGCATAACACCTTTTCTCTATCATACCCTTGGAGAACGAACTGCTTTATCCTAAGTGTGCCACCTTGTGGATATCTACAGACCATCATAAAAAAGGACAGTACCTTTTGCACATAATTTTATATATACTGTACATATGTTTTTACGTTTTGTATTCATAATATTATAATTATAATTTTAATAATTTTGCAATTTAAAATTGTATAGGTGTTATATATGCAAACATATATTATTTTATACATACTATATTATTATATTTATATTGAATTCCTCAATAGATAGATACAGGGAGTGCAGAATTGTTAGGCAAGTTGTATTTTTGAGGGTTAATTTTATTATTGAACAACAACCATGTTCTCAATGAACCCAAAAAACTCATTAATATCAAAGCTGAATAGTTTTGGAAGTAGTTTTTAGTTTGTTTTTAGTTATAGCTATTTTAGGGGGATATCTGTGTGTGCAGGTGACTATTACTGTGCATAATTATTAGGCAACTTAACAAAAAACAAATATATACCCATTTCAATTATTTATTTTTACCAGTGAAACCAATATAACATCTCAACATTCACAAATATACATTTCTGACATTCAAAAACAAAACAAAAACAAATCAGTGACCAATATAGCCACCTTTCTTTGCAAGGACACTCAAAAGCTTGTCATCCATGGATTCTGTCAGTGTTTTGATCTGTTCACCATCAACATTGCGTGCAGCAGCAACCACAGCCTCCCAGACACTGTTCAGAGAGGTGTACTGTTTTCCCTCCTTGTAAATCTCACATTTGATGATGGACCACAGATTCTCAATGGGGTTCAGATCAGGTGACCAAGGAGGCCATGTCATTAGATTTTCTTCTTTTATACCCTTTCTTGCCAGCCACGCTGTGGAGTACTTGGACGCGTGTGATGGAGCATTGTCCTGCATGAAAATCATGTTTTTCTTGAAGGATGCAGACTTCTTCCCTTTACCCCTGCTTGAAGAAGGTGTCTTCCAGAAACTGGCAGTAGGACTGGGAGTTGAGCTTGACTCCATCCTCAACCCGAAAAGGCCCCACAAGCTCATCTTTGATGATACCAGCCCAAACCAGTACTCCACCTCCACCTTGCTGGCGTCTGAGTCGGACTGGAGCTCTCTGCCCTTTACCAATCCAGCCACGGGCCCATCCATCTGGCCCATCAAGACTCACTCTCATTTCATCAGTCCATAAAACCTTAGAAAAATCAGTCTTGAGATATTTCTTGGCCCAGTCTTGACGTTTCAGCTTGTGTGTCTTGTTCAGTGGTGGTCGTCTTTCAGCCTTTCTTACCTTGGCCATGTCTCTGAGTATTGCACACCTTGTGCTTTTGGGCACTCCAGTGATGTTGCAGCTCTGAAATATGGCCAAACTGGTGGCAAGTGGCATCTTGGCAGCTGCACACTTGACTTTTCTCAGTTCATGGGCAGTTATTTTGCGCCTTGGTTTTTCCACACGCTTCTTGCGACCCTGTTGGCTATTTTGAATGAAACGCTTGATTGTTCGATGATCACGCTTCAGAAGCTTTGCAATTTTAAGAGTGCTGCATCCCTCTGCAAGATATCTCACTATTTTTGACTTTTCTGAGCCTGTCAAGTCCTTCTTTTGACCCATTTTGCCAAAGGAAAGGAAGTTGCCTAATAATTATGCACACCTGATATAGGGTGTTGATGTCATTAGTCCACACCCCTTCTCATTACAGAGATGCACATCACCTAATATGCTTAATTGGTAGTACAGCTTGGAGTAAGACAACATGCATAAAGAGGATGATGTGGTCAAAATACTCATTTGCCTAATAATTCTGCACTCCCTGTAGTGTTTGTTTTGTTTAGGGTGTTATATATGTGCACATATTTATATATGTGTTTATATGTGTATATGTTTAGACATGTATATGTATGTGTATATATTTTAGAGCCCTTTTTTGTCAAACATCTTATATCATTTATCTTTGAGCTCATAACATTTGTATAGCTTTTTTAAAATAATTTTTATTAGTGTTTATATGAGTGTAACTGTACTTTAAAATGTATTTATGTTGTGCTTTATACAACTTTTTTTTGACTCACTGCACTTTAAGTGAGGTCTTCAGTCGTGCTAACCCTCCGAGCACAAATTGTGATTGCGCTTAAGCAAATGCGTTTACTTTGAACTTGTAATCCAATGTGCACAAAACGTGAAGAAAAAAACTATATTGCAAAAGTAGAGCTTCACTTGTAATCTAGCACTATGGACCCCATTTAGTAAAATATGAGCAGAGAGGGTCCTTCCTGGATGAATCCGTCTGAGATAATTTATCTCCACCACCTCATGGGTTAATAAGCAGCTGTCTTATGTTCTTGTAGAGTGCTATAAACACGGTGAAAGTGATGGTCAGTTGGTAGGCATTGGCAGGATAGCCACCAATATACTATACACCACAGAGCTAGTAGTAAGCACTACTATAATGTGCTGGCATTAACCTTCCGAATCACCCAACACCAATTATCACCTCCTACTGCTAGATACCCAACTATAAGTAACATATTTGTACCCAACACCCTGTAGCACCAATCTTACAAGTTATGAAGCAGTTTAAATATTAGTCAGATCTCGAAAAAGCAGTTAAGGATAATAAATAGGGATATGGTGTAACTGCAGGAATTTCAAAGTTGCTGAGTGGCCCCCAAAATCCAGAAGTCAAGCCGCAGTTGCACCCCCCCCCCCCCCCCCGCAACCCTTATTTTTGCTTAAACCATTTCATTGACTAGTTATATTGTTCAATTAATATCCTACTTTATTCCATCTGTCACCATATAATTCCCTACACAGTAATTGATCCATAGGGACTCAATCATCTACCTGTGCATCCTATAAAATATAAATTGTATAAATAGGTTCTCATAAGCATTGGCTATTTAAACATAGGATGCAATATATTCTTCAAATAAGAGGACATTTAAAAAAATTAACATAATTTAAACTACCTTAGTTCTATTTATGGCATTTGTTTGTCATTTATCTGCCAATATTTTATTTTTAACACTTGAGGATGGAGGACAACTTGATTTAATGTAAGTGACCTGCATTCTTGTTAAAACTAGAGTAGGGGCATGCTAGCACTACCCAGCATTGCTTTGTGAATAGGACAGTCTCTTACAATTTCAAAACCGGAACTTGTATTTGCTGAAGATTAATGATCCTAATCAATAATTTGACATATAATTTCAAGTTTTATTAAATGTGTGTGTTACAATTATTATTATTCCTACATGTACAACACTATAAAAAAGACAAAATAATTATAAACTATTAAAGTCATCTTTTATTTGTGTCATGCGATATCAGACAATGTGTGTGATCCCTAGGAAAAAAAATTATAATGATTTCACATAGAAAGTAAAAATAAATGTAAAGGTAATTTCATTAAAAAAATATTCTACAGTATATTTAGCTGTGGGAAGCTACAATACAACAGTGAACTAGATTCACTAATTGTTTTTGCAGGTTCTCCAGTTTCAATGCTATTTTATGTATCTTTTCATTAGATATCTCATCTCTGCTTTTATTGCAAGGCTTTAGTGAGATCAGTGTGATTAAAAGGCTTTGAAAGATTGTTAGTAAATCTGGCTAACCAACATATTTGTAAATTGATCTGTAATTAGAAAACAAAAACAGAAAAATAATTGTTGTAATATATAACCTATCACCCTTAATTGCCCTTCTCTCTCTCTCTCTCTCTCTCTCTCTCCCTTTCTTTCTTTCTTTCTTTCTTTCTTTCTTTCTTTCATCTTTCTTTCTTTCTTTCTTTCATCTTTCTTTCTTTCTTTCTTTCTCTTTCTTTCTTTCTTTCTTTCTTTCTTTCTTTCTTTCTTTCTTTCTTTCTTTCTCTTTCTTTCACTTAATTAAACAAACAATGTCATTACTTCTGAAGCTAATGAAAACAATGTTATCATTTCTATTGATTACAACTATAAATATATGTATATACCTTTCCTAATTTTACAGATCAACCAGCTATGGTTTAAGTAAATAGTGAGCTAAAATTGGCTAATATTTTTTTTTCTTCAACATTTGTTGCACAAGTTATCATTAAATCAATTAATGTTATCTTATGAAATTAATATGTGCTTTGGATTTATAAATAACATAAAATATTAAGATATTATTAAGTTAATATTACAGTTAAGTATTACACTGCCCCCACACAGCTTGCACATAAAATTGAAAGCAATTCTATGAAATCATCAGAGAGAGAACAAGAAAGAGGAAGATACAAGAGGATTAAGCTTGTATGCAACTTACACTGTTTTAATGAGTCAGTTAGGCATTATGTGTTGAAAATGGAAGAAAAGAGAAACATTGGCTTACTTGTTATTTGCCTCACTATAACATCACTAACTCATATAATAAATGTGCTCATCTTGGGCATCCGCACAAATTTTTCCCAGGGAGGATACAAAAAAAAAAGGCTCACAATAATAATTATTGCAAGTCTTTTCTTTTGTATCCTTCCTGAGATTTTTTTTGTGTGTGGATGTTAATGGTTCAGGTTGGTACAGATGGGAATGGGCAGATAAAAAAAATGTCAGATAACTGCATTGTGGTTTGACAAACATAATAAAATCATTATGGTATCATTGGGTAAATAAATAAAAATACTAATACTACTACTACTAATAACACACACTGATATATGAATATTATATTGTATTTCTTCTGCAAAATACTACTACTAATATGATTAATTATACATCTATCACTACTACTACTAGTAATAATAATGATATTCTTGTATTTTTTTGTTACAGTGAAAACTGATATACTTTATGCTGAAACACTATAAAGTATAAAACATGTTTGACTACAACCAGACAAGGGTTACAGAATTCCAGCTCTTGGGATTTCCTAATCTTTACAAATTGAGGTTTTTGCTGTTTATGTTGTTACTTGCAATTTATATTACAACTTTAACAGGAAATCTTGTGATTATCACAATGGTATCAACAAATCACAATCTGCAATCTCCTATGTACTTCTTTCTTAGTCATCTTTCATCCACTGAAATAATGTCCACCACAAACATTATCCCAAAGATGCTCCAGGTCCTACTGCTTGAAGCAAGCACTTTGTCTTTTACTGAATGTATGACCCAATTTTACTTTTTTTCTGCTTTAACAAATACAGAATGTTTCCTACTTGCAGTCATGTCCTATGACAGATATCTAGCAATCTGCAACCCACTACGATATACATCCATTATGAACTTTAAGCTTTGTCTATACCTTGTTTTTCTATCATGGTTTTCAGGATTGTTTGTAACACTGATAATTACTAATCTAATATCTAAACTGCACTTTTGTGGACCAAATATCATTGACCATTTTTTCTGTGATCTTTTTCCTTTACTTAAACTTTCATGTTCAGACACATTCATGGTGGAAATTCAAGCTTCAGTATTCTCAGTACCTGTTATTGTCATTCCATTTATCTTTATTACTGCATCTTATATTATTATATATTTGGCTATAATCAAAATCTCCTCTTTGGAGAGGCAAAAAGCCTTCTCCACTTGCAGTTCCCATTTGGTCGTTGTTTGTACATATTATGGAACACTCATAAGTGTCTATTTAGTTCCATCAAAAGGAGACTCTGTCAATATAAAAAAGGTTCTATCTTTGCTCTACATTGTGGTGACACCACTGCTCAATCCCATTATATACAGTCTGAGAAATAAAGAAATTAAACTAGCAATAGTCAAATGTTTTTTTAAAGGTCAATAAAATAAATATGTATTTCATGTTTTTTTTAAGAATATTTTGCTGTTTATAATAAGATTACACTATGCAGTAAACATAGAAAACATTTGCTGTCAGAAATAAGCCATAGAATAAAAAGCTCAACTTTTGCCAAATTTATAAAATAAAAAAGTGCACTTATAACTAAAATTAAGTTCTCCCACGTTATTATGATTTTAATGAAAAAATAAAACATTAATTACAAGTAATAGATGCTATTTTAAATGCATTTATACTGCAGAATACTAATAACTAATTCAGATTGTAAATGTGAAGTCAGATAACTATTAATGGGAGTTTGTAGTCAAATGCTCTAGTAAAATAAGGAGGTGTTTATATATATAAATATATATATATTTATAAATATATATATATATATATATAAAAAACACAGGAATGGATCGCACTCACAGACTGGACTGGGTACACATACTAAGCCACTGTTAACTCCACAGTCCTGAACACTGACATACAGCTGCACAGATCCCAGCAACCCAGGCAGTTAACCCCTGAACATCCTGGGTGACAGGCCCGCAGGGAATCATTACAAACATTATAAACACAACACACAGAAAACTGGGAACCTCGTGGGCTTGATCCTTTGGTGCCAAATGTAACTGACTTAACCCAGTTTTGCTTTTAACCCCTTAATGACCACAATGTACCCTTTATGTCACTGGTCGTTAAGGGTTTTTTCAGGACACAATAGCACAAGTCTAGCAAGAACACGCTATTAATACCCTCCCTCCAGCAGGCTTAGTGGAATAGAGCAGTCTCAACGCTGGTGGCAAGACCGCGCTATAAAAAATCAAGTCCCCAAAAAAGGCCAGTGACATACAGGGTAAGTCGCTGGTCCTTAAGGGGTTAAACATTACTAAGTATCTGCTGGTGAGTGCCAGGTTTTCTGTGTGTTGTGTTATAATGTTTGTAATGCTTCTCTGCGGGCCAGTCACAGTGGCTTAGAATGTGTACCAAGTCCAGTCTGTGAGTATGGTCCATTCCTGTGTTTTGTATTTACATAGTGGAGATTACAAAAGCCTGTGTCACCCTGGGAGGTTCCCAGTTGGTTTGTTTGAAAGTATGCATTTTGTGGGTGCTGGTTTAGGGTCCTAGGAAGGGGGAGACCTTGATGTGGTCCTGGGCTTGATCCTTTGGCGCCAAATGTAACTGACTTCCCCCAGTTTTGCTTTTAAACATTACTGAGTATCTGCTGGCGAGTGCCATGTTTTCTGTGTGTTGTGTGTATATATATATATACACTATATATATATTATAGTTATGGACTGTACTCAGACCAGAATGGGTACACAACCCATGCCACTAACAAAACTTAGAGAACTTGATGCACACACACACACACACACACACACACATATATATATATATATATATATATATATATATATATATATATATATATATATATATATATATATATATATACAGAGAGAGAGAGAGACACCCCATACACAGACAAAACAGGAAAACAGTGGGCAACCACTGCAGCTGATGTACCTTTATTTAACAATGACTATCTATTGCAGCAGACCAGATGCTTATGTCCCTTTTATTTTTTTCCTGCCAACCATCATCAGCCTACACTGCAACACCTGTTTCAGATCACGCTGACACACACACAGAGATCCATACACTCAGACACTTAGACAAAAACACACACACTGTCTCTGGCACCTTCTCTCACACACACACACACACACACAACTTGCTGTTTTTAACAGTGAAATAGAACTTTGTCATAGTAGGTCAACAAATATTTTTACTAAGATACACAATATTGGTCATCATGAGCCATTTATTTTTATTTGTATCTATTGTAGCAAAGCAGATGCTAAATCTGATCTATGTGCTCTTTCTTTTTTTCTGCCAATCATCATAAGCCTATATTGCAGTATGTGTTATACCAGATCAAATCACTCTGAAACACACTAAAACTCACACATTGACAGAAGAGCAAACCTTCTGCTGATACCCTCTGGCAATACAATGAATGTTAAATTAATCTCACACTGAGCCTGGGTGATTGTTTTACACATTTACATGTAATGAACTGTCGCAAGATTGAGAAATACATCATAAATATACCTGCCATATCTGGTAAATATATTTTACACTAACAGGCGCCTAATATACCATCCCCTTTTTGTTAATGAACAGTTGTTCAACTTGCAGTAAAATGTGCTAGTGTTGCGAACTGGCTGCAGTTCATTAACAAAAATAGGACAGTATATTAAGTGCCTGTTAGTGAAACATACATTTCTCTCAATGTATATTGAGAATATATCAATAAAAGTGTAAATATCACAATCTATGCACACTAACACTTCCTGCACCAGGCATTTAAGGTAAGTGCTAGCACCCTTACTTTGCAAGGCACTCTGTTCCTTACCCAGGGACTTAACCCTTGAGCTTGTTTCAGTTTAATTTCACCCTACGTTTCAGTTTGGACATTATGTTCCTTTCTAATCACTAAATGAAGTACAGCAGCACAGTGTGATGAATCAAAGTAATGTTGTTTTATTGAATTCCAATGCAGGGATAACAGCAAAAATCAAACAATGACATTTCCGGTTTTACACCTTAATCATATACTGCATTCCACACATGTTCAAATGTAAATGCTCTCCATTTAAATGCTCTCCATTCTCAAAAAGAGGCTAACTCTGTTAACCCTTCACTTTTCAATTACTCTTGATTTTCTGCAAACTTATACCACCTAGTGGACAAAATACTTCACTCCCTGTGTGTGGCTTGTCACTTTCCAAGGTTCCACTCCTACACTGTGACTTGCTGTTCTGGTGGTGCTTCCTCCCAACACGGTGCTGTCTACTTCTGATTCCCCAGATGCAATTCTAACATTCAGGCTTTTCAAAATATACCTATGGTAGAATATAAAAGGGCACCATCATTGAAAGATAAATTGATTAGAGCAGACATTGGGGCTGATTTAACAATGTGCAGGAGGACATGATCCGCTGTAGTGGATCATGTCCATCGCACATCGATAAATGCTGACAGCATACACTGTTGGCCTTTTTTCATTGCACAAGCATTTCTCGTGAAATGCTAGTGCAATACCACCCCCTGCACATTCTAGGCCAATCGGCCGCTGGCAGGGGGTTTCAATCATCCCCATTGTATCTGATCGGGATAATTGCTGCCTCAGAGGTTGTGGACAAGGTAAGGAACAGCGGTCTTATGACCGCTGCTTCTTAACGTATGCTTCCGGGCAAACCTGAAGGCTTGCGTGAAAACTGCTGCATTCACAGCATAATAAATCAGCCCCAAAGACTAGGTTTTTTTACTCTCACAAGTAAGTTATTATTTTTTTAAAGGTAGTTAGTTGAGGTTTTTTTGGTAACGGTTAGTCTATTTTGGTTTAAGTTAGAGGGTGTTAGATTAGGGGGTTTAGATGTCAGTGGGTTATTTTGTGTTGGTGGTTCAGGGGTTAATAGTTTAATGTTTTACTTTGCGTTGGTGAGCTGGTGGTATAGAGATTAATACAGGGCATAATAATGTAGTGTTTTACTTTGCGTCGGGGGGGCTGGTGGTTTAGGGTTAATAGTGTAGTAGGGAATTTGCAGTGGGCTATGTGGCTGTTAAGGGGTTATTAGAGTAGGGGCTTATGGTGATTGCGTTTGCACTGGTGGGGTGTTTTTTTCTACTTTTTTTCTCCATTGACTTGTATGGAAGAATAGGATACAAATGGGGAGAGAGACAGAATGTATTTAAAAAAAATAATAAACATTCATAAGTTTGCCTTTTATTAGTATGCGAGGAAAGGAATATTTACAGTGTATAGATAGATAAATAGATAGATAGATAGATAAATAGATAGATAGATAGATAGATGATAGATAGATAGATAGATAGATAGATGGATAGATATAGATCCAGGCTATATCCCAGAGCTGGCCGGAATCCCCAGAATATACAGCAGGCCTACACAGGTAAGTGGCAAAAAATCAGATTTTTATTAGACACAAATACGAATTGGCTGTTGCCAAATGTTTTAGCTCACACAGGAGCTTTCCTCAGTGGAGGCCCAAGTATTTTTGTCTAATACCACACTTACCAGTGTAGGCCTGCTGTATAATCTGGGGATTCCGGCCAGCTCTGGGATATAGTCTGGATCTCTGTAGTATGCCATTTATACTGGACTTGTTTATATATATATATATATATATATAAACAGGGGCGTATTATGGCCTAGGCCAACAAGGCCGGTTCCTAGGGCAGCAGATTTGGGAGGGGCACATCTGCCCTATCCTTTCTCTAAAAGCCAGCACACAGTACAGTGAGTCATAAAGTGCAGGCTTTTACAGAGAAGACCAGGCACGTGTGCTAATTAAGTTCGCTCTTCACAGGCAGTGCTCCTTTAAACCGTTGCTTCATTTAGAGCCGCCGGCAAGCGTTCTTGGTGAGAAACTTGCCCGGGGATATGCTTACAAGGTGAGGCTGGAGGAGAAGACCTTGCGCTGATATGCTGCCTCCCCGTGTCAGCTGTGGTGGGTTGTCAGGGATTTATCTCTTTTCCTACTGTGCCTTTAAGAATGTCAACTCACTACCCCTATTTAAGGCTCCTCCCAACAGAACTCATTGCTTGGTAATTTGTTGCTCAGTGTGAAGCTGCTTCAGAAGAGACCTAGCCGTTTATACTACTTTGTATTCTCAACTTATTGCTCTCCTTGAGTATCTGCCTATTTGAATCAACTTGCAGATTCTCTTTTGTGCTTGAAGATTTGCTCCGTTTGTTCACTAAGAGATTTCTTAGTCTCTCTCCTGTAGTGAGGTTGTTCCCCTGCAGCGTGTGACGTCACGCTCCTCATTCTCCCGCCGCGGATCTCTGCAAGGCTCTCTGCGATACTCCTAGGACTTGTTGCTGTGTGGTAACTGTATCGCTATGTGCTAATATCATCTACAATATTTCTAGTCTATATATATTGCATTCTATGAACTGTGTGTATTGCTGCAACCTCATTTCTCCTTCTCTTGCTATATTTTGTGGAACGCTCATTTGCTGGATTTCCATATTTGCCTCAGATATCAAATTTGCACTAAACCTTTTTACTGCTATTTACCAAATTACAAACAAATAACTGTGACAAAGATTATTACAAAGTACCATTATTCATTATTGGACTGCATAAGCATATTTCAAACTTTACGCAATTAACCTCTATTGTGCTTGAAATGAACTGTTTGCTCTAACTTAAACTATATCTGTTTCCTCAAGTTTACCACAGCTTATATTACTCTGATTGAACAACTCTGCAAAGTATTAATATTCATTATCAAAGTATGGTTTACAAAATGACCAGAGGTTGACTTATTCACTTATCTATGTACTGTGTTAATTTCAGTGTGTTTGTTAAAGCCTGCTGCATAACCTATTTCCATTGCAACTCTGTTTGAATTAAGGCACCTGCACAAATTAACTCTTTCACTACTGCTACAGTCAATCCTATAAGACTTACTCTCTTTTCTGCTTTAAGCATTTATTGTTGCGTGAAGGTTCCGGTTTCACTCAGCAACCCTGCTGTAGTGACCCTCAGATCAATGAGCATATCAGGGTTCCCTTAAGTTAAATCTGTGGGAATCCGAGGTAAGATGTGAGACTGAGTGGTCCTGCATAAAGCAGGGGCTGTAATTGTAGTGTTCTCTAAAAACAACTAAACATGTCCTTACATATTACCAAGCCTTAAAAAAGGAATACTACTAACAGCTAAAATCATGGATGTAAGTGAACTGTCCAGGAGAGTTGGTTCTTTAGCTCAGAGTATGGATCACATGATTCAAGGCTTAAGGGATATACAACTAGAGAATCAGAGTATAAAAAAATGTATTAATGATCATCTTGCAAACAAAACTACTAATGTTGAGTCATGTCCAGAACCCATTGTTAGTCCACCGGAAAAGTTCTCTGGGGACAGAGCTATGTTTAGGGATTTCAGGAATTCCTGCACTCTGCTTTTTACTTTGAAACCTAAGTCATACCCATCTGACAGGATTAGAGTTCTAACTGTAATTTCATTTCTCAGAGGTGAGGCCAGGTCTTGGGCCAATGCTTTCTATGAAAAAAATGATCCTATCCTAAATTCACTAGAAGATTTTTTTTCTGCAATGTCTCTTTTATATGAAGATCACAATAGAAAAAATACTGCTGAAACTGCCATTAGGTCTCTAAGGCAGGGCAAAAGAATGGTAGAAGACTACATTACTGAATTTAAAAGATGGGCTCCTGACACCCTGTGGAATATTCCTGCTCTACGCAATCAGTTCCGTTTGGGACTCAATGATGCAGTTAAGGATGAATTGGCAAGGGGTGTGATTCCAGAGGACTTGGATGAATTGATCACTCTCTCTATTGGCATAGATTGTCGACTTAGAGAAAGGAAGTCAGAGAGATCTTATTCAGAGACTACCCCCAGAAGAAACCCCAATTATCATCACTCAACACCTTCCACAGCATTCACTAGACCCATAGAAGAACCCATGGATGTTGCAATTATTAGGGGACCCTTGAGACCTGAGGAGAAAGCTAGGCGTAAGCTACTAAACCTATGTCTATACTGTGCTGAAAAGAACCATGCTGTTAGGGACTGTCCCTCTCTGATTCGACAAAAGAAGGGTAAGACTTCGTCCAATGACCATACTGTTAATTTGGTTGACAGCATAAAATCTCACCTATCTATTTATGTCTCCCTACAGTGGTCCCATCAGAAGATAAACGTTCAGGCCATAATTGACTCTGGGGCTTCTGGGAATTTTGCTGATAACACTTTTGTTGTTAATAAACACTATCCCACTCAAAGTTGTTACCCCTTCAGGACACACAGAGCTTATTTGTTTTGATGTTCTTCCATCCTCTGTCTATCCATTAATCCTTGGACTGAATTGGTTAATAAAGCATAATCCCACTATATCGTGGTCCACAGCATCAGTAGTTTTTGATTCAAACCACTGTAAACAATCCTGTTTTGGGGTACACACACTCTGTCATATCACTGAACATAAGTTACCAGAATGTTATAGTGACTTTGCTGATGTTTTTGATAAAAAGGAGGCTGAGTCTTTACCTCCACACAGAGACTATGACTGTCCTATTGATCTTATACCTGGAAGCTCCATACCATATGGACATATATATCCATTGTCACAGCCAGAATTAAATCATTTAAAAGAATATTTAGATGATAACTTGAAAAAAGTCTTTATTAGACCTTCCACATCCTCTGCAGCTGCAGCAATGTTCTTTGTAAAAAACAAGGATGGTAGTCTTAGACCCATCATTGATTATAGGCAGTTGAACAAATGCACAAAAAAGAACAAATCAAACATTAGAGCAGTACCTTCGTTGCTACTGCACTCAACAACAAGATAACTGGCATTCTCTACTCGCTACTGCTGAATTTGCTCATAATAATGCCGTAAATTCGTCAACTAAAATGACACCATTTTACATCAATTATGGATTTCATCCCTCATACTATCCAAATCAGATCAACAATTCCGACATGCCTATAGTTAATGATCTTGTTAATACCATTGCTACCAATTTCTCAACATTGAAACAAGTTTTACTAGAAGCCCAGGCTGTTCAGAAACATCACTACGACCTACGTAGATCCAAGCCTCCAGATTACAAGATTGGTGACAAAGTTTGGTTAAGCACTAAACATTTACGCTTACAAGTTCCATCTAAAAAACTGGCTTCCCTATATTTAGGGCCTTATCCGATACAAAAGGTCATCAATGTTAATGCTGTAACACTTAAACTACCAGATTCCATGAAGATACATCCCACATTCCACGTTTCTCTTTTGAAACCTTACAGTGTAATCAGAGACTCAACTCAGAATGAGACAGTGGATCCTACAGTCATTGATGGCATGGAATATGAGATTGAGTCTATCCTAGACTCTCGTTACCATCGTAATCAACTTTAATATCTTGTCAGCTGGAAAGGATTTGGTCCTGAGGAGGACTCTTGGGAGCCTTCCAATAATGTCTCTGCACCACGTCTTGTCTCCTTGTTTCATCGTAGACATCCTGATCGTCCTGGTCCTTGATCCGCGGAGCGGCTCCTTGGGGGGGGGTGTCCTGTCAGGGATTTATCTCTTTTCCTACTGTGCCTTTAAGAATGTCAACTCACTACCCCTATTTAAGGCTCCTCCCAACAGAACTCATTGCTTGGTAATTTGTTGCTCAGTGTGAAGCTGCTTCAGAAGAGACCTAGCCGTTTATACTACTTTGTATTCTCAACTTATTGCTCTCCTTGAGTATCTGCCTATTTGAATCAACTTGCAGATTCTCTTTTGTGCTTGAAGATTTGCTCCGTTTGTTCACTAAGAGATTTCTTAGTCTCTCTCCTGTAGTGAGGTTGTTCCCCTGCAGCGTGTGACGTCACGCTCCTCATTCTCCCGCCGCGGATCTCTGCAAGGCTCTCTGCGATACTCCTAGGACTTGTTGCTGTGTGGTAACTGTATCGCTATGTGCTAATATCATCTACAATATTTCTAGTCTATATATATTGCATTCTATGAACTGTGTGTATTGCTGCAACCTCATTTCTCCTTCTCTTGCTATATTTTGTGGAACGCTCATTTGCTGGATTTCCATATTTGCCTCAGATATCAAATTTGCACTAAACCTTTTTACTGCTATTTACCAAATTACAAACAAATAACTGTGACAAAGATTATTACAAAGTACCATTATTCATTATTGGACTGCATAAGCATATTTCAAACTTTACGCAATTAACCTCTATTGTGCTTGAAATGAACTGTTTGCTCTAACTTAAACTATATCTGTTTCCTCAAGTTTACCACAGCTTATATTACTCTGATTGAACAACTCTGCAAAGTATTAATATTCATTATCAAAGTATGGTTTACAAAATGACCAGAGGTTGACTTATTCACTTATCAATGTACTGTGTTAATTTCAGTGTGTTTGTTAAAGCCTGCTGCATAACCTATTTCCATTGCAACTCTGTTTGAATTAAGGCACCTGCACAAATTAACTCTTTCACTACTGCTGCAGTCAATCCTATAAGACTTACTCTCTTTTCTGCTTTAAGCATTTATTGTTGCGTGAAGGTTCCGGTTTCACTCAGCAACCCTGCTGTAGTGACCCTCAGATCAATGAGCATATCAGGGTTCCCTTAAGTTAAATCTGTGGGAATCCGAGGTAAGGTGTGAGACTGAGTGGTCCTGCATAAAGCAGGGGCTGTAATTGTAGTGTTCTCTAAAAACAACTAAACATATCCTTACATGGGTCTGCGATCGCAGTGCTTATTGCAGGTCTTAGTAACAGACTGGATGTGTCTGTGCACTGCTTAGATCAGCTTGTGATGTCTAATCATAAACTCTCAGCGCTAATGAAGGTTAGCTACTAATAGCTAGCTGTCTCTGCCTTCATGAACCCACGGAGAAAATAATAAACGGACACTTCAAAAACTTGCATTACTTGAATAATGGTAATTACTGTATGTTGTTGCATGTAAAGGGCAGTGATTGTTTCAAAGTGTATTCTTCTTTCCCTCCCTTCCTCTCTCCCTTCCTCCATCAACTCACTCCCTCCCTTCTTTCTTTCCCTTCCTCCCTTCTTTTCCTTCCTCCCTTGCTCCCTTCTTTCCCTCCCTTTTTTTCCCTCCCCCTTTTCTCCTCTCCCACCCCACTTTTCTCTTCTCGCTCTCTCTCCCTCCCTTCTTTCCTTCTCTCCCTTTTCTCCCCTCCCCTTCTTTTCTCTGCCTTCTTTCAGGGAGAAAATGGTATGATATGCATGCAATTCAACCCACCTGTATGCAAGTGTTTTGCTAGCCCATGTTCTTTTAAATTGTTATAAAAAATAACAAAAAGCATTTTACACACTGACCCAAAACAATATTAAGGGGAAAAAAGCTCTAAAACCTTTGGGTGGGGGGAGGGCAGCAGAATTTTGAGTGCCTAGGGCAACACAAAACCTAAATACGCCACTATATATATATATATATATATATATATATATATATATATAAATAGCACAAGATTAAGGATGGCACATTGATTGGAAATTTAATTACTCAACCTATGTTAATATTTATGTACAGCCAAAAAAGTCTCTTAGTTTAATGTTAGCATTAAGAAAAAAAATCTGATATTCCTATTATGGTAAATACACACAATAGTATAAAGGTGCCATTCTGGGGTTCCTACTTACAATCTGATATCTTAATCTCATGAGGTAAGTGCCGCACAATGTAGGGATAGCCTATCCAAGGCACCTGGACATCTTCACTTTGGTACTTTTTGAGATATGGCAGTTTTCTAGTCAATTATGATCATGAAAAGAGAGCAAAAAGCACCAATAGTATAATACTATATATTTTTTCTACAATGTGCAACACTTAGTAATCATTCTGCTCACATTTAAAAGCCTCAATCTATTATGATGTATTGATATAGCCCAATGATCAAAAAATTATATACAGTCTCAAAAGTTGTTTTCACGAAGTGTATCCTAAGTGTTGAGTGGTAGCATTCTTACAATACTCCTTACTCATTTTAAAGGCTATAACAAGATGCTCCATCTTCATCAAAGGAATATTGTAAGGACTATACAACTCAGGGTTTCAATTCCAAAAGGGATATGGATACACTTTTTGAAAACAACTTTTGAGACTGTAAATTGTATAAAAGTTATAGAAAGCTGGGGGTAGAAATTTTGGAAGAAAGTGGGGGGCAAAAGGAGCTCAGTTTTTGAGAGATTAATCTTAAGGTAATGAGAGGACATCCAGGATGAAATATAACAAAGGCAGTGACACGAGTTAGCCTGTAAGGGGATAGGTCTAGTGCAGAAAGGTAGATTTGGGTGTTATCATCATACAAATGTCACTGAAACCCGTAGGAATTTATTAAGGAACCAAAGGTTGAAATATAGATTGGAAAGAGAAGGGAACAGAGCCTTGTGATACCCCAATAGATTATGGTACAGGGGCAGACGATGTGCCAGAGAAGGATAGTGCAAATGCCAAATGATTGTGCGGGGTAGATAAAGAGAGTGTATCAATATTATCAAATGCTTCAGACAAATTGAGAAGGATTAAAATAGAGCAATGGCCTTTAGATTTTGCTGTAAGTAGGTCATTGGTGACCTTAATGATTGCAGTCTCTGTGGCATGCTGGAATGAAATCCAGATTGCAATTGATCAAGGAGAGAGTTTAATATGTGGAAATGTGAAAGATGCTAGCCTTTTCCAAAAGTTTTGAGGTGAATTGGAGTAGTGAAATAGGATGGTAGTTGGATGGGGAGGTTAGATCAAGAGAAGTTTTTTTGAGCATAGGTGTTAGGTGTTTTTAGTGCATGTTTAAGGGATGAGGCAAATATACCAGTGCTGAGGGACAGATTAAAGATATGTGTAATGATTGGAGTAAGTGTAGGAGAGAGGGAGGTCAGTAGTTGTGAGGGGATGGGATTGAGAGGTAGTTTGGTGGGAGCATAACAGAAGGCAGAAATTTTATCCTCAGTAACATGGGCCAAAAAATTAATTTGTGGCTATATGGATTTTGGATGTTTGTGAACTGTTGAGTGGGCTTGAGATTGGTTGTATGGTGATAGATTATTTCATTTCTGATGGAATCTATTTTGTTGTTGAAGTGGCTGGAAAATTCTTGAGCAGAAGGAGAGGAGGTAATAGGAGGTGGGGGTAAGTGGAGAAGGGTATTAAAAGGGGAGAACAGATTATTTGGGTTTGAAGAATGAATAGAGATAAGAGTTGAGAAGTAATACTGCTTAGAGAGGGTAAAAGCAGAATAATAGGAGTTTGTGATTAACTTGTAGTGAAAGAAGACAGCTGAACAGTGACACTTTTTCTTGCTCAGCAGTGCAGGAAAATCTGCATAGGTAGTGTGTCAGAGTATGCCAGGGCTGAGGAATGTGTGATTTGTGACCTATGTTAGGAGGGGCCAAATTGTCAAGGACTCATGTAACAGTGGAATAATAGTGACAGATATGCTATGAGGTTTAGATGGTGGGAGAGTAGTTGGGAGTGCTGTGATGCCGCAAGTGGCCAAATAGAGGAAGGGGGGATTTGTGAAGTGTGAGACAGTGTATCTATAGCTGAAACCTTGATCATCGCTATCGCATTTTCACATTCCCAATTGAAGTCTTAAGAAAAAAGAAAGTTTTTCAAAAACCTAAAACCCTAACATAAGCCCCTAGTCTAATAACCCCTAAACCACCATCCCTCCCACATTGCCAACACTAAATAAAGCTATTAACCCCTAAACCGCCACCCCTCACATCGCAATGACTAAAATAAAGCAATTAACTCCTAAACCGCCATCCCCAGACATTGCGACTACAAAAATATACCTGTTAACCCCTGAACAGTCACGACTATCTAAATTAAAATATTAACTCCTAAACCTAACACCCCTTAACTTTAAATTAAAGGATTACTAACTTATGTTATTTGTACTCAAAATGGAACCATATTTCAACACATACATATAATAAAAAATAACTAACCTATTTTCATTGTGAAACAAAACTGAATAACGGCATAAAATCAACTTTTATTATTTCATCATGACGTCACCTTATCCAGGCCTCCAATATGGGCAGTCCATATCCAAAAGCACTAGCCTATTGTAGCTTTTTTTTTTTTTGCATATAATTAGCCAGCCGATTACGACAGTTTGCGCATGCGCTCTTTAATCCAACAAACAGTGGATGCGTGTTTGCTCTGGGTGAAGCCGAAATTGCCCATATCTTAACCTGAATCACGCTTGCGCATTGTTCGGCAGAATCAATGAAATAGGTTATCAAGGCATTTTATGTGCGATCAAAAAAGTAGTATGTTTCAATGCCTTTTGTTTATATCAATAAATGTTATGTTCTTTACGGTATATATATATGAAGATCCACAATGAAATAATAAATAACTGGGGGTCGATCCGATATAAATCGTCGCCCGCAAAAGCCGGCGACGCCAATATTTGCGCGGGTTTGGTATCACATATACGGCGTAACCTAGAAGTTACGCCCGTATATTTCTGCCGTCGCCCGCAGTTTTTTGGGCCATAGGCAGGTATACCAAACCCGCGCAGTTTGGTATCCAATATGCAGCGTAAGGACTTACGTGGCGAAAATGGAGAAAACTTACTCCATTTTCACCTCGCCACAAAAAGCAGCCATAAGAAGCCTTACGCTGACTATTGGAGCCCCGTAACTCCCTAAACTAACTAGAAAATAAACCTAACACCTAACGCATGCGCAATGTCTATCTCCCTGTCAACCGCGATCCCCCCCCGAAATCCCTAATAAAGTTATTACCCCCTAAACCGCCGCTCCCGGACCCCGCCGCCATCTACATAAACTAACCCCCTACTGTGAGCCTCTAAAACCGCCGCCATCTACCTTATCTATCCCCTAATCTGACCCCTTACACCGCCGCCACCTATATAAAAATTATTAACCCCTAATCTAATCCCCCTATACCGCCGCCAGCTATATTAATATTATTAACCCCTAATGTAAGCCCCTTACACCGCCGCCATCTCTATTAAAATGATTAACCCCTAATTTAATCTACCTACCCCGCCGCCAGCTATATTATCTATATTAACCCTAAGTATATTATAGTTAATATAGTTATTACATTATATATATTAACTATATTAACCCTAATTATATTAGGGTTAATATAGTTAATATAGTTACTATAGTATTTATATTAACTATATTAACTCTATCTAACCCTAACACCCCTAACTAAATTTATATTAAATTAATCTAATTCATTTATAAACTAAAATATTCCTATTTAAATCTAAATACTTACCTATAAAATAAACCCTAAGATAGCTACAATATAATTAATAATTACATTGTAGCTATGTTAGGGTTAATATTTATTTTACAGGTAAATTGTTAATTATTTTAACTAGGTATAATAGATATTAAATAGTTATTAACTATTTAATATCTACCTAGTTAAAATAATTACCCAATTACCTGTAAAATAAATCCTAACCTAAGTTACAAATACACCTACACTATCAATAAATTTAATAAACTACAAACATCTATCTAAAAATACAATTAAATTAACTAAACTAAATTACAAAAAAAAACAAACACTAAATTACAAAAAATAAAAAAAAGATTACAAGATTTTTAAGCTAATTACACCTATTCTAAGCCCCCTAATAAAATAATAAACCCCCAAAATAAAAAAAATTCCCTGCCCTATTCTAAATTAAACAAATTTCAAAGCTCTTTACCTTACCAGCCCTTAAAAGGGCCTTTTGTGGGGCATGCCCCAAAGAATTCAGCTCTTTTGCATACAACAAATACAATACCCCCCCCCCCATTACAACCCACCACCCACATACCCCTATTCTAAACCCACCCAAACCCCCCTTAAAAAAGCCTAACACTACCCCCCTGAAGATCTCCCTACCTTGTCTTCACCACACCGGGCCGAACTCCTGATCCGATCCGGGCGATGTCTTCCTCCAAGCGGCAAAGAAGAATTCTTCCTCCGGCGATGTCATCCTCCAAGCGGCAAAGAAGAATTCTTCCTCCGGCGACGTCTTCCTCCAAGCGGCAGCAAAGTCTTCATTCTTCCGGCGGCATCTTCAATCTTCTTTCTTCGCTCCGCCGCCGCGGAGCATCCATCCCGGCCGACTGCTGAACTTGGAATGAGGTACCTTTAAATGACGTCATCCAAGATGGCGTCCGCCGAATTCCGATTGGCTGATAGGATTCTATCAGCCAATCGGAATTAAGTTAAAAAAATCTGATTGGCTGATTGAATCAGCCAATCAGATTCAAGTTCAATCCGATTGGCTGATCCAATCAGCCAATCAGATTGAGCTCGCATTCTATTGGCTGTTCCGATCAGCCAATAGAATGCGAGCTCAATCTGATTGGCTGATTGGATCAGCCAATCGGATTGAACTTGAATCTGATTGGCTGATTCAATCTGCCAATCAGATTTTTTTAACTTAATTCCGATTGGCTGATAGAATCCTATCAGCCAATCGGAATTCGGCGGACGCCTTCCTGGATGACGTCATTTAAAGGTACCTCATTCCAAGTTCAGCAGTCGGCCGGGATGGATGCTCCGCGGCGGCGGAGCGAAGAAAGAAGATTGAAGATGCCGCCGGAAGAATGAAGACTTTGCTGCCGCTTGGAGGAAGACGTCGCCGGAGGAAGAATTCTTCTTTGCCGCTTGGAGGATGACATCGCCGGAGGAAGAATTCTTCTTTGCCGCTTGGAGGAAGACATCGCCCGGATCGGATCAGGAGTTCGGCCCGGTGTGGTGAAGACAAGGTAGGGAGATCTTCAGGGGGGTAGTGTTAGGCTTTTTTAAGGGGGGTTTGGGTGGGTTTAGAATAGGGGTATGTGGGTGGTGGGTTGTAATGGGGGGGGGTATTGTATTTGTTGTATGCAAAAGAGCTGAATTCTTTGGGGCATGCCCCACAAAAGGCCCTTTTAAGGGCTGGTAAGGTAAAGAGCTTTGAAATTTGTTTAATTTAGAATAGGGCAGGGAATTTTTTTTATTTTGGGGGTTTATTATTTTATTAGGGGGCTTAGAATAGGTGTAATTAGCTTAAAAATCTTGTAATCTTTTTTTTATTTTTTGTAATTTAGTGTTTGTTTTTTTTTGTAATTTAGTTTAGTTAATTTAATTGTATTTTTAGATAGATGTTTGTAGTTTATTAAATTTATTGATAGTGTAGGTGTATTTGTAACTTAGGTTAGGATTTATTTTACAGGTAATTGGGTAATTATTTTAACTAGGTAGATATTAAATAGTTAATAACTATTTAATATCTATTATACCTAGTTAAAATAATTAACAATTTACCTGTAAAATAAATATTAACCCTAACATAGCTACAATGTAATTATTAATTATATTGTAGCTATCTTAGGGTTTATTTTATAGGTAAGTATTTAGATTTAAATAGGAATATTTTAGTTTATAAATGAATTAGATTAATTTAATATAAATTTAGTTAGGGGTGTTAGGGTTAGATAGAGTTAATATAGTTAATATAAATACTATAGTAACTATATTAACTATATTAACCCTAATATAATTAGGGTTAATATAGTTAATATATATAATGTAATAACTATATTAACTATAATATACTTAGGGTTAATATAGATAATATAGCTGGCGGCGGGGTAGGTAGATTAAATTAGGGGTTAATCATTTTAATAGAGATGGCGGCGGTGTAAGGGGCTTACATTAGGGGTTAATAATTTTAATATAGATGGCGGCGGTGTTAGGGGCTCACTTTAGGGGGTTATAGATATAATATAGCTGGCGGCGGGGTACGGGAGCGGCGGTTTAGGGGTTAATAACTTTATTAGGTTGCGGCGGGGTAAAGGAGCGGCGGTTTAGGGGTTAATAGCTTTTTTATTGTTAGGCTAGTGAGGGGGGATAGCGGATAGAGGGTTAGACGTGTCGGGCTATGTTAGGGAGGCGTGTTAGACAGTGCGGGCTATGTTAGGGAGGCGTGTTAGACAGTGCGGGTGTTTTAAACTTTAGTCAGGTTTTATAGGCGCCGGCAGTTTCTAACGTGCCGCAAGTCACTGGCGACGCCAGAAATTTGTACTTACGCAGATTTCTGGACATCGCTGGTTTGTGAGACTTACGGCACGTTAGCATCTGACGGCGACTTATATGGGATGGCTCGAGTTGCGAGCTGAAACTGCGGGCGACGCCGGTTCCCTCGCTTGCGCCGCAAACTGCGATCGATATCGGATCGCGCCCCAGATCGTTTATATTGTATATATTGGTCATTATTAACAATTAGTATTCCCTTTTTTTTTTTTAAATTGCTCTTTAATTCTAGGGAGATTGTCTTATATAAATTTAATTATAGATAAAAAATAATAAAATAATTACATTTCAGATCGTTTATACTGAATATATTTATACGTTTTAATAAATAGTATTCCCAACTTAATTTTTAATTGCTTCTTAATTCTAGGGAGATTCTTTTTTTTAATATATTTTATCGTTAATTCTATGTATATTCTATTTTTTAAAGTTAATTGCTCAATAGTTCTAGGAGATTCTATTTTATAAAGTCAATTGCTCGTTAATTCTAGAGAGATTCTATTATATAAAGTTAAATGCTCATTCATTCTAGGGAGATTCTATTTTATAAAGTTTATTGCTCATTAATTATAGGGAGATTCTATTATATAAAGTTAATTGCTCATTAATTCTAGAGAGATTCTATTATATAAAGTTAATTTGATTAGTTTTTTTGTGCCTTCAGTGTCCCTTTAAAGTTACAGTATACTAATTATTCTAAAATAAATAAAAACTTACCTGCGAAAAAAATAAAACCTTAGCTTAAACCAAAAAAATCCCCATTGCATTACTTGTTTTAAAAAAATAATAAATACCAAAATAAAAAAACTACATTACCAAAAATAGAAAAAAAAACATTACAAAAAATAATAAAACCTAACATTAGAAAAAAATAATAAAACTTAACATTACAAAAAAAAAATCTAAAATTACACAAAATTAAAAAGCTAACATTACTAGGGCTTTTTTTATTTTTTATGGGCTTAAAAAGTGGCTGAATGCCCTTTTAAAGGCAGTGCCCATAAAAATGCCATTTTCCGGGCAATGGGTATATTATTTTTTTTTTAGTTAGGTTTTTTTATTTTAGTAATGTTAGGATTTATTAATTTCTTTCATGTAATTGGCAAGAGTCCATGAGCTAGTGACGTATGGGATATACAATCCTACCAGGAGGGGCAAAGTTTCCCAAACCTCAAAATGCCTACAAATACACCCCTCACCACACCCACAATTCAGTTTTACAAACTTTGCCTCCTATGGAGGTGGTGAATGTCAGAGGGATGTGAAGAGAGTATCACCTATTGAATGCAATGGTCTTCCAAACGGGGATCTATTTCAAAGGTTCTCTGTTATCGGTCGTAGAGATTCATCTCCTACCTCCCTTTTCAGATCGACGATATACTCTTATATACCATTACGTCTACTGATTTCCATTTCAGTACTGGTTTGGCTATCTGCTATATGTGGATGGGTGTCTTTTGGTATGTCTCATTTACTTAAGACACTCAGCTATGGTTTGGCACTTTATATATAAAGTTCTAAATATATGTGTGTACTTATATTTGCCATGATTCAGGTTTATCAGTATATTTCCTTTTTTGCAGACTGTCAGTTTCATATCTGGGAAATGCATTAAAAAAAAAATATTCTTACCTGAGGTTTTCTAAATTGCGGGCTGTATTAGGCTCGCGAGTGCGCAAAATGCTATAATTTATTGCGTTATTTTTGGCGCAAGACTTTTTTTGGCACAAAAATTACATTCGTTGACGCAAATTCGTCATTTCCGGCATCTTAGTTGATGCCGAGTCTTTCACGAGGTTGAGTCATCTATGACGCTCGACTTTCGTTCCGGATGTTTTTGGCGCCAAAAAATGTTTTTCAGTTTGTGGTGCGTCATACTTGGCGCCAAACATGTTTTCATTATTTAAGACCTCATTCTTTTTGCCTCTGGTCTTTTATTCTTTGTCAGAGGCCTATTCTGTTTGCATTTTTTCCCATTCCTGAAACTGTCATATAAGGAAATTGATAATTTTGCTTTATATGTTGTTTTTTCTTTTACATACTGCAAGATGTCTCAATCTGATCCTGTCTCAGAATCTACTACTGGAATCCTGCTGCCTGATATTGGTTCTACCAAAGCTAAGTGCATTTGCTGTAAACTTGTGGTAACTGTTCCTCCAGCTGTGGTTTGTAATAGTTGTCATGATAAACTTTTACATGCAGAGAATGTTTCCATCAGTAGTAGTTCATTACCTTGTTGCTGGTCCATCAACATCTAATGCTCAGGATGGATATTCCTGTAAATTAAAGAGAATTTATTTCTGATTCCATTCAGAAGACTTTGTCTGCCATTCCGCCTTCTATTAAACGTAAAAGGTCTTTTAAAACTTCTCATAGAGTTGATGAATTTTCTAATGACTGACAACATACTGATTTATCTATCTCTGATGAGGATCTGTCTGATTCAGAGGATCCTGCCTCAGATATTGACACTGACAAAGCCTCTTATTTATTTAAAATGGAGTATATTCATTATTTATTAAAAGAAGTGTTGATTGCATTAGATATGGAGGAGGCTAGTCCTCTTGATACTAAAACTAGTAATCGTTTAAATTCGGTTTATAAACCTCATGTAGTTATTCCAGAGGTTTTTCCAGTTCCTGATGCTATTTCAGATATGATTTCAAAGGAATGGAATAGACTGGGTACTTTTTTTACTCCTTCTTCAAGGTTTAAAGAATTGTATCCTTTGCCTACTGATAGATTGGAGTTTTGGGAAAAGATCCCCAAAGTTGATGGGGCCATCTCTACTCTTGCTAAACGTACTACTATTCCTACGGAAGATAGTACTTCTTTTAAAGATCCTTTAGATAGGAAGCTTGAATCTTATCTAAGGAAAGCTTATTTATGTTCAGGTCATCTTCTTAGGCCTGCTATTTCTTTGGCTGATGTTGCAGCTGCCTCAACTTTTTGGTTGGAAACTTTAGCGCAACAAGTATCAGATTATAATGTGTATAGCATTGTTAAATTAATTCAACATGCTAATAATTTCATTTGTGATGCCATTTTTGATATCATCAGAATTGATGTTAGATATGTCTTTAGCTATTTTAGCTAGAAGAGCTTTATGGCTTAAATCTTGGAATACTGATATGACTTCTAAATCGACATTGCTATCTCTTTCTTTCCAAGGTAATAAATTATTTGGTTCTTAGTTGGATTCTATAATTTCAACTGTCACTGGGGGGAAGGGAGCTTTTTTGCCTCAGGATAAAAAAAATCTAAGGGTAAATTTAAAGCTTCTAACCATTTTCGTTCCTTTCGACAAAATAAGGAACAGAAACCTAATCCTTCCGCTAAGGAATCTGTCTCCAATTGGAAGCCTTCCTCAATCTGGAATTAATCCAAGCCATTTAAGAGATCTAAACCAGCCCCCAAGTCCGCATGAAGGTGCGGCCCTCATTCCAGCTCAGCTGGTAGGGGCAGATTAAAATTTTTCAAGGATGTTTGGATAAATTCAGTCCAAAATCATTGGATTCAGAACATTGTCTCTCAGGGGTACAGAATAGGTTTCAGAGTAAGACCGCCTGTGAGAAGTTTCTTTCTCTCACGCATTCCAGTGAACCCAGAGAAAGCACAGGCTTTTCTGAAGTGTGTTTCAGACCTGGAGTTATCTGGGGTAATCGTGCCAGTTCCTTTTCAGGAACAGGGCCTGGGGTTTTATTCAAATCTGTACATTGTCCCAAAGAAAGACAATTAATTCAGACCAGTTCTGGAAGTAAAAGTCTTGAATTGTTATGTAAGAGTACCAACATTGAAAACAGTGACTATAAGGACTAGTCTGCCTTTTGTTCAGCAAGGGCATTATATGTCCACAATAGACTTACAGGATGCATATCTTCATATTCCAATTCACCCAGATCATTATCAGTTCCTGAGATTCTCTTTTCTAGACAAGCATTAACAATTTGTTGCTCTTCCTTTTGGCCTAGCGACAGCTCCAAGGATCTTTTCAAAGGTTCTCGGTGCCCTACTCTCTGTAATCAGAGAGCGGGGTATTGCGGTGTTTCCTTATTTGGACGATATGTTGGTACTTGCTCAGTCTTTACGTTCTGCAGAATCTCACATGAATCAACTAGTGTTGTTTCTTCAAAGACATGGTTGGAGGATTAATTTACCAAAAAGTTCTTTGATTCCTCAGACAAGGGTAATTTCAGACAAGAGACGTCTGAAATTGGTTGCAGCCTGTCGGAACCTTCAGTCTCAGTCATTCCCTTCAGTAGCTATGTGCATGGAGGTTTTAGGTCTCATGACTGCAGCATCGGACGCAATCCCCTTTGCTCATTTTCACATGAGACCTCTTCAGCTTTGTATGCTGAACCAATGGTGCAGGGATTATACAAGGATATCACAATTAATATCCTTAAATCCCAATGTTTGACTATCTCTGACTTGGTGGTTAGATCACCATCGTATAGTTCAAGGGGCCTCTTTTGTTCATCCAACCTGGTCTGTGATCACAACAGATGCGAGTCTTTCAGGTTTGGGAGCTGTCTGGGGATCTCTGACAGCACAAGGGGTTTGGAAATCTCAAGAGGCGAGATTACCAAACAATATTTTGGAACTCTGTGTGATTCTCAGAGCTCTTCAGTTTTGGCCTGTATTGAAGAGAGAGCCGTGTATTTGTTTTCAGACAGACAGTGTTTGGGCAGAATCCAGCTCTTGTCTAATTTCTGCGGTCCATATCCCAGATATAGACAATTGGGAAGCGGATTATCTCAGTCGTCAAACTTTACATCCGGGAGAGTGGTCTCTTCACCTAGATGTGTTTTTTCAAATTGTTCAGATGTGGGGGCTTCCATAAATAGATCTGATGGCATCTCATCTAAACAAGAAACTTCCCAGGTACCTGTCCAGGTCCAGGGATCCTCAGGCAGAAGCAGTGGATGCATTGACACTTCCCTGGAAGTGGGTTTTTTATTTTTAGGTTTTTTTCTAGTTAGGAGTTGTTATTTTGAGGGGTGGGGGTTACTTTAATGTAGATGTTTTATATTTATTTTTACAAAGAGCTGATCACTTTAGGGCAATGCCCTACAAAAGGCACTTTTAAGGGCTATTATAATTATTTTAGTGTTATAGTTTGGGGGGGTTGTTTTGGGTAGGTTTTTTATTTTATGGGCCATGTAGTTTAGTGTTAGGTATAATGGTGTTTTGTTTGTTTGCTTGTTTTGGATACTGTAGTTTATTATTTTTTGTAACTTAACTTTTTTATATTTCTGCAACTTTTTTATTTTTTTTGTAACGTTGGGCAAGTGTAAGGGGGGTTTAGTTTAGAGGGGGATTATTTTAGGGGGGTAGGTAGAGTAGTGTTAGATTGCATTTGGGGTTTGCCGGTTTAATATATATATATATATATATATAATTTTACTTAGATTTTCTTTATTTTTTTCTGACTTAGGGGGTTTAGTTTAGAGGGGGTTAGGTGTTAGTTTCAATAGTTAGTTTATTGCGGTGGGTATATGATGCAATTGGGGTTAATAGTTAGTTTATTGCGGTGGGTATATGGCGGCATAGGGGTTAATAGATAGATACTTGGGGTCGGTATATGGCAGCATGGGGTTAATAGATAGATACTTGTGGCGGGTATATGGCAGCATAGGGGTTAAAAGTTAGTGACTTGTGGTGAGTATGTGGTGGCATAAAGGTTAATAGTTAGAGACTTGCGGTGGGTATGTTTTGGTTTATATGTTTTTAAGTGTAGTGTTAGTTTGCGATTGTGGGGTACTTCAGTTTAGGGGTTTTAGGATTAGCGGTTAGGCAGATGACTGTTTTATTCAAGGGATCCCTTTACTATACATCACCAATAAGGTCGTCGATGCTAGGTGTTGTCTAACCCAGCATTGCCGACCTATGGCATGTATAGTAAGCGGCTCTTGCAATGCCGCTATTTCAAGAGCTTGGAATATTCCGACAGGCTTGCTTGATATAGCGGCGGATCCCTTAGAATATTTCTCCGCCTCATAGCGCTTTCGATCATCTGGGCCTTATTCACCATGAATAGATATATTATGAAATGTGGAGTTTATGAAACAGACAACCTCTAAAAACTTTTAAGATTTATTGGGCTATACTAACCATGGGAGCTTTCATTAATAGGTGCATATTTTTTTAAATGTATTGTTTAAAATATGATTTTTATAGCCTCAGCACACTTTTCTGTTGAAGAAAAATCCATTAGAAAAGCTTATCAAAAATATCTAAAAATAAATCCCCATAGAAGTTAATGGTGAATTTTGTAAAAAGGAAAAATATACTATTTTTCTAAAAGAGTGGGATCAACTCTTTTGTTCCTAACCTCTTTCAAATGTGTATTTTGTTTCACTTAACTACTGGCAAATAAAACTAAATGGGGCTTGCAATTACTTCAGCTAAAAACCTTTCCCCTTGGATATTCTTGGAATTATTTGATTCTAAAATAATATTTAATATCATTGTGTTTTCGTTTCACAAAAGCAACTGATGTTCTTTAAAGTAACATCCATCAATCAATCAATACATCAATCATATCATGTTGGTAATTTATGAGACTCTCTCTGTATTTTCATTACAAAAAAAATACCAATTAATTATCTTCATTGAAAAAAAAAACCCACATCAAGTTTATAAAGATAAATTTAAAAATGTGAGTTTTTCTAAATTCCTTGACTTGTTTATATTGCAAAATTATAATAATTAAATTAAGAAAATAATATGAGTTGTTATTTTCCTGGGACTAATTATTATAATGAGTTTTTATAGAAATCCTTAGGGTTCTACATTCTTCATTTAAAACTATATAAGGTGCTTGAGTTTAAAATAAAACAAGCATTATACTAATTTGATGAGCAAAACTACTAATGTACAAAATTAAAGAGAATGCCATTGAAAGATTAACTTTTTAAAAAAAATAGTAATAATATATTCAAAAAGGAATCCCATGGATGTTAAAATATCTATAATTCTGGTAAGTGAAAGTCATTATTTCCTTCAAATGGCAATGGACTAGATTCAATCAATAAAGGTATCACTTACTTTATGTATGAAAATGAGCTCTGTGGATAAGGTGGTTCCAAACTATAACATAATGATATAAATATCAAATGCATGGTGGTGCTATTGGTGGACCTTAGCTTCTAGTACTAATTCATACATTTATTATTTGCACACACACCCCCCCTTTACCCCTCAGCATGTTCTAGTTAGATCAATGGTCATAAAAAGGCACTTCCTTGAAAATCCAAGACAGTTAACATCTTTGAGGTTTGAGATTGCTAAAATAGCAAATCACTTATGACTCATCATCACTCAACTAAGATTGACAATAGCTATTTATTGAAAATATAGCTGTAAAAAATGACAATATTTTGTTCTGGAATAGAATACTCTAATAATATTACCAATAAATATAAAAATATAGAAACATACATTCTGAAGGCAGGTAAACAACAAAAGGACTATAAATTATTCCTGTTAACTAAATTCTTAAGCATTATATATTGAAAGTATTGTTCTACTAGTCTGTATTGGAAATGTATTCAATAAAGCAAGTTCATTTTCATTTTTGAGAAAGTTATTATAGCAGGTTAGCCAAGGAATACTTGCCTATTGACAGAAAAGGTGCAGGAGAGTGACTAGGGTATTCTTTACTGGACATTGTCTAAATGCCCTTACATAGTACAGAAGTTCAGACTTAGCAGAGGATCTTTCCCAACGTTGTACAATATTGGTTACTCTCAAGAGCATCTAATGGCTAGGACAGTTAATCTTTGTCTTTGCTGCATTTCATGGCTATATGATCTTTTCAAACTGTGGTTGTAGAAATGAGTCCAGGCTTATTTTTTCTATTACCTAAACTGCAAGGGAGGACATCATGATTGAATACACATTTTTGTTTTCCAAACACCCTTGAAGAGTGGCTGTTGAACACAACTTTTAGAAGATGATCAGAATAAACAACATGCCATACACTAGGATGCCACCACATTACAAGGAAGAACAGTACCAGAAACCCAAATATTTATATTTTCTTAATGTCTAGATGGTTGGGGAACAAATACCTTATAGTTTGAGATTTAAATCAATCTAAAGTAGTCTTTAAATTTTAATAGTATGATTGCTCAATACTAAACTGAAATAGGATACATTAGGTTAAATAGCCTTTGTTCATTTGTAAAAGTAGGTAACATGGACAGGCCATTTAAAATATGTAAAAAATAAATCATTCTCCTCTTTGAGACCATTTTAGCACTAAGTAAAAAGCACACATCATTTTATAAGAAAGCCAAAACATTTTTTTTAACCAAACAAGTTATTAATGGAATCCATTTTTATCTGTATTATAATACTACTGGTACCATCAGGGTACATAAACAGTTTTTGTAAACAAAGCTGAAAATCCTGTTACATTATTTAGGTATCTAGATATAATTGATTATTTTAAATAAACACAATATTGTCTTTTTTATAGTAAAAAAGTTACTGCAATGTGCATGGCAGCACCAGTACCACTATAGAAAGCACACTAGGATTCCTTAAATGGATATGAAACAGTGCTCCTTTTGTAGAAAACATGTTAAATCAAAGTAAAAAAGCCACAGTTTATGTTAAAAACAGCAATCTATTTACTGCTTTTCTTGTTAAATGAGCATTTAGATATTCTATGGGTAGCCATTGTCTACAAACAGGGCCGGACTGGGACTAAAAAAAGGCCCGGGCATTTTGGGGCATAGAGGCCCACTACGCCCCCCCCCCCCCACCATGTCTTATTTAAGCGTACACACACACCTCTCTCACACACACACACAGACCTTACACACACACACAGACCTTACACACACACAGAGACCTTACACACACACAAACACACACACACCTCACACACACACACAGACCTCACACACACACAGACCTCTCTCTCACACACACACACACACACACACACACAGACCTAACACACACACACAAAGACCTTACACACACACACACAGACCTGACACACACACAGACCTCACACACACAGACACAGACCTCACACACACATACAGACCTCACACACACAGACCTCACACACACAGACCTCACACACACACACACATAGACCTCTCACACACACACAGACCTCTCACTCACACACACAGACAGACCTCTCACACACACACAGACCTCACACACACATAGACCTCACACACACACACACAGACCTCACACACACACACACACACAGACCTCTCACACACACACACACACACACCTCACACACACACACACCTCACACAAACAGACCTCACACACACCTCACACAGACCTCACACACACACACACAGAGACCTCACACACACACTTACACACACGCAGACCTCACACACACACACAGACCTCACAGACATCACACACACAGACCTCACACACACAGACCTCACACACAGACCTCAAACACACACAGAGACATCACACACACAACCTGTCCACCTGCTGATAAACACTGTTTTTTCTTTCACTGAGGTGTGACAGTCAGTCAGGCACTCAGGCTTCAACCACAGGGATGAGTAATTTGAGTCACTGCCTGCTCTTCTGAATCTTGAGCCACACTGAGCCATGTCCCATAGACGGTAACAAGTGTTATCTGTTCCCCCCCCAATATTCCCCACCCACCCAGGACCAGCAAGTGCAACCCACCAAAATAAAATAAATATTGTTGTGTGCTATCAATCATGGTGCAGCCACGTGACATGGAGGAGACTGGAGTCCATGGAACGTGTATATGGCTGCAGCCCGCAGCAGAGGAGAGACTCTCAGAGAAAAGTGACTGGCCTGCTGTTTTGTACATAGGCGGCCGGCCCAGCCAGGCCTAGTACTACAGGCGCGCTCAGCCTCAGATCCAGGCCGGAAGTAGTGCGCCAGTGCAGCGGCGGCCAATCCAAACTGGGAATCGCAATCATGATTGATCATTGATCATCATGACATAATGATAATTATGTGCTTGTATGGCGGCCGCGGCCCTGGCCTGATCTGAAGTAGTAGTACTAATAGTGTGGGGCGGGTGGTGGTTGTATGTACATACGGCCGCTTGCTACTAGTGAAGTGTGATCACGGTGACCAAAGTTAAGAAGAGGATCATCGGATGTCACTGTGTATTATCAATCATTATGACTGAGGATTCTTTGCTGCAGAGTGCAGACAGTACAGTAGTAGTTAAACACTGAGTTATAAATATTTAACATTTACATTACAACATAAAACTAAAATTCAGTTTTTAAAAAAAAAAGAGTTTGCCGTGTGAGATCGCAGCCCCACCCACTGCGTCGCAGTGGGCGGGACTAAACTACACCGTGGCCTACCGGGCAAATGCCCGGTATGCCCTATGGCCAGTCCGGGCCTGCCTACAAAACTAGATAAGCAAGCAGACATTGCGGAACTTTCAACTGTTGCATGATTTTTGCAGCAAAAATCCTTTACTAAACAAGGACAATATACTGATTGCAGCTAGATTAGATGTCTCCTATCAACACATGGGGGTAGATTTACTAATGGTTGAGCCGACATGATTCGCTGCAGCAAATTGTGTCCGCTCAACCTCCCTAAATGCAGACAGCATACGCTGTCGGCATTTAACATTGCACAAGCATTTCTTGTGAAATGCTTGTGCAATGCGCCCCCTGCTCACTCACGGCCAATCGGCCGCTAGTAGGGTCCGTCAATCATCCCTATCAGATCTGGATGATTTCAGTCTGCCACCTAAAAAGTGGCGGAGAAGTTAACTTCTTAACTTCCGTTTCTGGTGGATCAGAAACGATGGGGCGTTGATGCAGCATTCGCTGCTTGTTAAATCGACGCCTTGAAATGAAAACTGCTACCTTGCTTTCCTTTAGAAACCCCAGCCCCCTTGTGGGCTGTTAAGGTAAGTAATTAACACAGCAATAATAAAGTTAAAAAAGTAAATAAAATAAAAAAGTATAGCCAACTGCTTAGTGTTTTTTTATTGCAACAATTACTGTTTTATAACTCTTTAAAAGAGCATTTTAATTTAATACAGCATGTAATTTTTGCACTATTTACTGAGGACCTCTATGTGTTTAACTTCCACATAGTTCTACAGCTAATTGGCTCACCGGCTGTTTCCTGATCAGGATCATCAGTTCTCTGGGGCTCCAAACCAGGATTTTATCAATGTTTGCGGGGTTAAAGACAGAGCTCCAAGGTAAGTGGGTGTAAAACTGACATGCTCTAACTAGAGCATCTAATAATTCCACTACAATGTCCATTTAAGAGCATGTTCTATACTTTAGTTCTCTCTAGGGGAGTGTTTTGATTAGACTTGTGCAGCTTCGAAAAATTTGTTTCGTTTCGGTTCGATTCGGATCGATTCGAATTTCGGTTTGGATCTATTCGAATTCGGAAAAATTTGAATGAATTTGTTTCGGATTCATTCGGATTCTTTCGGATTCGGAAAAAATTCGGTTTGGTTCGATTCGATTCGGAAATTCGGAATTTTGGTAAGTTTTAGGTGGGATGTGCTGTGTATTACACTAGTATTATGTACTGTATATTAGGTTTAACCCATAGCAGAGTGATAAAACCTAATATACTGTACAATACTAGTGTAATACACGACCATCCGAATCTACCAAATACATCCGAATCGTTTCGGGTGTATTCGAATCGATTCGGACGTATTCGATTCGATTCGGATTTATTCTGTAGATTCAGCAGTATTTTAATTCGGAAATTCGAATCGATCCAAATCTCTGAATTTTCCGAATTTTCCGAATTTCCGAATCGATCAGAAATGAATCGCACATGTCTAGTTTTGATATAACCCAGAAAATGTTACAATTAATGTACTCATATGCTACAAAGTTTACATAACACTGAGTTCCAGCAAGGTGAATTTGAATAGGATGATAATGGCCCAGAAGCAGGGCTGATGCTAGGATTTTTGGCTACACAGGTCAAGATACATTTTGAAACCCTTAAAACAAATTATACCCCACCATTACTGCCTTTTAAAAAAATGACTTTGTCATGTGTTAAGCAGCTATAGATAACTATTTATCTTTAATGATAGAAAAAATAGATTTCCATTATCACGTCTTGACTAGGGATGGGCGAATGTTTCTAAAAATTTGAAATTTAAAACGAATTTTGATACATTTGTTCATTCAAATCGAATTTTGAATGTTTATATAACATTCTATTTTCGATTTTTCATTTTCAAATTTTTCAATAAAATTTGAAAATATTCGTTCGAATAATAGAATGTTTAGCTATGTATTCATTCAATTTGAAAAGTAATATTCAAATTTGAAAGTGACATTTGAATTTGAATGTAAGATTCAAATTCAAAATAGTTTTTCTAGTCTACAACTGTGTTTAATAAATGTAATATTTGAATTTGAATGCTACATTCAAATTTAAATGTTACATTCGAATTCGAAATACTATTTCTAATCTAATACTGTGTTTTATAAATGTAATATTCAAATTCGAATGTCACATTCAAATTGAAATGTCACATTCAAATTCGAAATAGTATTTCTAGTTTCCAACTGTGTTTAATAAATGTAATATTCACATTTGAATGCTACATTTGAATGTAACATTCAAATTCAAAATAATATTTCTTGTCTAATACTGTGTTTTATAAATGTAATATTCGAATTTGAATGTAACATTCAAATTTGAATGTCACATTCAAATTCAAAATAGTATTTCTAGTCTAATACTGTGTTTTATGAATGTAATATTCAAATTTGAATGTGACAGAATTTAAAACAGTATTTCTAGTCTACAATTGTGTTTTAATAAATGTAATATTTGAATTCGAATGTAACATTAGAATGTGACATTCGAATTCGAATGTGACATTCAAAAACTGTAAATAACATTCGATAATAGAATTTTTAAGAATATTCGTTCTTATCAACATTCTATTATGTAAATCGAATTTCTACAATAACATTCGTTCTAACATTCAAATTAGAATATAAACATATTCACCCATCCCTAGTCTTGACTGTTAATCTGATTTATTATAACAAAATAGCTATAATGGTTTCTGCATGACGTAACTTACTAAAGTGGTGGTTCTGCACAACATAGCATATCAGTGGTGGACCACTGCTCCTTAACTACTCTGCCACCTTTTAGGTGGCGGACTGCAATCATCCTGATCAGATACAATTGGGAGGATTGAAACCCCCTGCTAGCGGCCAATTGACCGTGAATGTGCAGGGGGCGCCATGTGCAGTATGCTGTCTGTATTTAGCGATGCCGGGCAGACATGATTCGCTACAGCAAATCATGTCCACCCGGCATTTAATAAATGGAACCCGAGACTGATACTATCACGTGTAACAGAAAAATGTATTCAGCTGCAAGCGGAAGTTCTCAAGCACACAACCTGCACATCTGCAATTGATAGTTGTCAAAGTTTAGGACTGCAGAAGAGCTCTGTTGTTCAATCCTACCCCTGATCTTGGGCAGTCAACTGTGCGAGGGCAAGGCCTGTCAATCACCCTGAGCACCTGTCACCTAGGACAAGAGACAGCTTTTTAAATTTGCTTTTAGAGACTCATTCCTACTGCCTAAAATGTAAGTATAATTTGTTCAAGCCCTACAATAGAGTGCTGGCAATTTTTGGCCAGGGGACCAGTACAACTAATTTTGGACATGTATCACTGTATAGTGAAGATAATGATAATTTATGCTCTAATAAAAACAACACTCTGCAGTATATGATAATTCAAGGCATCTATACACTGTAAACATTTAACTAGATTACGAGTTTTGAGCGCTATAGGGAAATTAATGAACGCAACAAAAGTTGCGTTATTTAACCCCCCTATAGCGCAGCCATTACAAGTTTTAAAAAACCCAGCTTGTGCGCGCGATATGGGGTTTTTAAGCTCCATACCACACCAAAAACAAGCGCTGTTTTGACAATCATGCTTTCCCCATAGACATCAATGGGGAGAAGGTGTTAGAAAAAAGAAAAGCTCCATAAAGTAGCCCCATTGAAGTCTATAGGAAAAAAAAAACTAATGTTTAAACCTAACACCCTAACATAAACCCCACATCTTAACACCCCTAATCTGCCCCACACCAACATCACCGGCACTACATAATGTTATTAACCCCTAATCTGCCGCTCCCGATATTGCCTCCACCTAAATAAATCTATTAACCCCTAATCTGCCACTCCCGATATCGTTGCCACTATACTAAAGTTATTAACCCCTTTTCCGCCGCACCACGACATCGCCGCCACTATATTAAAGTTATTAACCCCTATTCCGTCACTCCCCGACATTGCTGCAACTAAATAAAGTTATTAACCCCTCTTCAATCTTCATCCTGGTGGCGAAGTCCTCATCAAAGCAGCGAGAAGTCTTCATCCAGGCGACCTCTTCAATCTTCTTCCAGTTGACATCTTCTATCTTGATCCCGGTGGCGCGGAGCAGGTCCATGTTCCTGAATGGCCCTGTTTCCGTGCGAGCCTTCAGGCTCGCCTGAAACAGGAGTTAAGAAATAGCAGTCTTAAGACAGCTGCTCCTTAACTTGTACGCCTCCTCTGAGGCTGCGGACATCAATCGGCCCTATCTTATACGATCGGGTTGATTAACACCCCCGTGCAATGTTAAATGAGAACAGCGTATGCTGTTGGCATTCAGCGATGTCGGGCAGACATGATCCGCTACAGCGGATCATGTACGCCCGACTGTTAATAAATTGGCCCCTGTATGTCCACTGCCTGTTGTTACTATAATAATGTCTTTTAGATGCATCAGGAAATAGGTCTTCCTTAAATTACAGAAGACAGTTTCTTAAAAAAAAATGGTGACAATAATTTAGTTTGTAAAGTTTTTTTTATAAAACAATACAGGAAAGTTATGTTGTCCTATAACATTCTCTATTTTTTTTTACCTTTTTGTAGTTTATGAAATGAATTATACAACAGTAACTACATTTTTACTACAAGGATTTGAAAACCTTCATGAATTCAAAGCTTTCATCTTCATTGTATTCCTGTTGGTCTACCTAGTGACTTTATTAGGGAATCTACTTATTATCACACTAGTGTCAATCAGTCATCACCTTCATATGCCCATGTTTTTCTTTCTTGGTCACTTGTCATTCTCTGATGTCCTGCTTACTACAGTAATTGTCCCTAATATGTTATACATCATATTGGAAGGTGGTGGTATTTTGTCTGTATCAGACTGTATCACACAATTTTTTTTCTATGGAGCCACAGCAACAACTGAGTGCCTTCTTCTCACTGCCATGTCATACGACCGTTATCTGGCAATTTGTAATCCATTGTATTATAATGCTATTATGAACTTTAGACTTTGTCTTCAACTGGTCTTCTACTGTTGGTTACTGGGTTTTATGCTAACAGTGTTTACAACACTTTGTTTGCAGAGCGTATGGTTTTGTGGTCCTAATGTCATCGATCACTTCTTTTGTGATCTTGGTCCTCTTCTGGAACTTTCTTGCACAGATACATCCATGGTCAAAATGGAAGTATTTGCAGTCTCTTCTCTTCTAACCATTGCCCCATTTGTGTTTATAACTGCAACATATGTCTGTATCTTTATCAGCATTCTCAAGATAGCCTCTATCAAGGGACGACAAAAAACATTCTCCACATGCAGTTCTCACTTAGCTGTTGTGTGCATCTATTATGGAGCTCTTTTTGCAATGTATGTAGTTCCATCTAGAGGCTTTGGGCTTAACATTAATAAGGTTGTGTCACTAATGTATACAGTTGTGACACCATTGTGTAACCCAATTATATACAGTTTAAGAAACCAAGAGATTAAATCAACTATTAGGAAATATGTTGGTGTGAAAAGAGCAAATATTTAAAGAACTAGTATACGCTATAATTGTACAATTCAAAAATGCACAACAAAAAGACAATGCAATAGCAATCACTCTGAATTTTAAATTATCAATTGATTTTTGTCTAAGAATTTTCAAAGATTGCTTCTATTACTCCACCCCCTGTATCATGTGATAGCTATCAGCCAATCACAGACTCATGTATGTATACACTGTGAACTCTTGCACATACTCAGTAGAAGCTGATGCCTCAGAAAGTGTGCATACAAAAGACTATGCAGAATTTGATAATAGAAGTAATGTGGGAAGTTTAAAATCGCATGCTCTATCTGAATCATGAATGTTTAACTTTGACTTTAGTGTCCTTTTAAAGCAACATTCCAGATATTTTTTATACGCATAACAAATATGAACAATTCAGAACCTTATTGTAAAAGTATTATTTATGCAAAATATATGCTTTCAATTATTTAACACAGTAATTTTATTAACTCAGTTTTATAAATCAAGGGCAGTCCAGGGATACACATCTTGAAAATGTAATTGAACTTGTGCTCAGATTTAAGCAGTCACTGTGTACACTGTAGCAGTGTCAGATACATTTGACAAACTTAAAGGACTATTTAATACATTTTTCTTGTATCTAAATTAGAGCATTAAAGTGTTTTTTGACAAATATTTTCATATGTTAGTAAAAATCTTTCATGCCAGTGAGCCAAGCCACTATCCACCAATAAAGAAGAGGGGGTTCTGCTTAGAAGCAATTGAGCAATAATCCATGTCCACTTTTTCACAGACATGCAGTTCCTGTCAGCTGTAATCTAAAACATTTTTTAAAAGTTTTAACTTTTGTCATATAAATAAAATGTGTTGCATTTACTGTGTTTTTAAATATGATGGAGAGATTCCAATCTTTTTGGAGGAGTGGAACAAGAACAATTTCCAAAGCTTTTTTAAGAATAAAATCAGGCCACGTAAATAATGAATGCATTTTGTTCTGTATATCTTTCTGTATAATATTTCACATTCCAATGTTCTTCACACAGAAGAATGTGTTCTTTTTATTTATAAATACATATTTCTACATATATATGATGTGGTTTTTTTTTTGGTAAAATATATATTTATACCTCTATAGATATATACAGATATATATAGGAATATCTATTTAAAAATGTATAGAAAAGAAAAAAGCAGAGGAGCGCCGACTCAAATGTAGGGATAAAACAATTTATTAGAACAAAAAATGCGGTTCAATAACACTCACAAGATAAAAGGGGTATAATACATATCTGGGCCGTCTGCCATGAAAAATCCCCCTGCGGTCAGTACACAGTCACTCCGATGTTGGGAGGTAAAAATTCCGGCTGTTAGAATCTCCCGCTTAGTATTCGGTCCTTACCACACCGCTCTGCAGTCGCGGGTGGTGACGTAAAATTCAGCGTGCAGTATTAGTGGTTGAAAGTAGATCAATACACTACGGATCCCTTGTAGGGACAAACGAAGTTGCGAGCCTGGATCTTTCTTCTACGCGTTTCGTCCTGATCGACAGGACTTTGTCAAGAATACTTGAACGGCTCTGCTGGCACCTTAATATACCAGCTTTTAACCAATGCGGTTCAGGCTCTGGATTAGTGTAACTTAGACAGGTCAAGTATATTCACTAACTTATTAGCGATTATTGTTAAAAAGCTATATACCTTACAAATTTGTGATCTAATAATATACATGATACTAAAAAATATACATATAACAGTGCATATAGATGAATATAGACTTAAAAGGCGAACTGATTGGATATAAAACTAAATATATAAATGTCACAAACTACCAGCGAATGTATACATAACCAGTATTAGATTTGCTATATATACTACATGAAGTATTAGTATAAAATCATTATATAATATACAAATACATACCTATGGTTCAAATATTAGATCATAGTTTCTCATAAAAACAAGTTTCATAGGAATTTCTATATATTCACTGTAAAATAAAATTGTAAAAGAATAAACTATAACACTTCAATAAAAGCTGTGTATCATATTACTAAAACAGATATATATAGAGCCATTAAAACTGGATATACATATAAGGAGAACCAAGATAAAAATTACTTCTTAAAAAATAAATTATTTCATAAAAACGCTTGTATATCTAGTTCAATGTTTAACCCCTTAGGTTCTAAGCAGTCTAGAGTTTTAATCCAATAGGTTTCTCTTTGTCTTAATTTCAACAGTCTATTAGTGTCCCATTTGTCGGGTGCTACCCATTCAATGATTTTTATACTAAGATCTTTTGGATTTTGATTGTGGCAAACTTTAAAATGATGTGAAACACTATGATTGTCGAAACCTGACTCAATATTTTTAACATGCTCTCTGAGTCTGTATTTGATTTTTCTTTTCGTCCTACCTATATAGATTTTTCCACATTTACAGCTCAACTGATATACAACATAAGTGGTATGGCAAGTGCATCTGAATTTGCACTTGTATGTCCGTTTGCCATTGTAATTGTTAAATGTAGTATGGTTACTATCAATCAAAGGGCACATAATGCATTCAGAGACCTTGCATGGATACAGGCCTACCTTACTACCACACCAACTAGTAAGAGTACCATTTACTGTTTTTTGTCGAAGTTTGGTGGGTGCTATGTAGTTTTTAAGATCCTTATTTTTCCTAAATATGACCTCAGGCTTATCACTAAGTGCCTTCTGTAATACTGGGTCCAGTTTTAACACATTCCAGTGTTTATTGATAATCTTTTTAATGTGGTGATGTTGATTGTTGTATCTTGTAATAAATTTAACAGATCCCTCTTGGAGATTATTTCTATTGTTCTTCTTTTTATTCACATGCTGGTTAGTGAGAAGAGCTTCTCTATCTATATTTAGGGCTCTGATTCTGGCGGTATTAAGAAGTTCTCTATTGTAACCTTTCTCTAAGAATTTATCTGTTAGAACATCAGCTTCTTTGTTATAGTCCTCTATATGTGTACAGTTGCGTCTGATTCTCTGATATTGCCCTATTGGAATGTTGTTTTTCCACTGTTTGTAGTGGCCACTTTTGGCATTTAATAAACCGTTTCTGTCAGTAGGTTTATGATAATTTTTTACACATACTTTATTGGTATGGTTGTCACAGTATATCACTAGATCTAAAAAAGATATGGATTCGGGTGAGCATTCATATGTAAATTTTAAATTTAAAAGATTACCATTGATATGTGAAATAAAATCATCTATTTGATCCCTAGGGCCCTGCCATATAATTAAAATATCATCTATATACCTGAAGTATTTAAAAATGTTATTAAAAAATGGGTTATTGTTCCATATATATCTGTCTTCGAACTGGGACATGTAAATGTTAGCATACGATGGGGCAAAAGTGGTCCCCATCGCCGTACCCTGTATTTGATGGTAGAAGCAACCCTCAAATAAGAAGTAGTTATGTGTTAAGACAAATTGTACAGCATCCACTATAAATTTACGTTGTACCTCAGGGAGATGACTATTACATAATGTATCGCTAATTGCCATGGTACCTTGTGAATGGGGGATGCTAGTATAAAGAGCAGCAGCATCGCAGGTAATCCAGATATAGTCTTCCTGCCAGTCTAAACCCTCCATTTTGTTAATAACATCAATGGTGTCTCTGAGATAGGCTCTTGAGGATATAACAATAGGTTGTAGGTAAGAGTCCACATATTTGGATAAATTATCACATAGAGAGCCTATCCCAGAGACAATGGGTCTACCAGGAGGGTTAAGAGGATCCTTGTGGATCTTGGGTAAGTGATAAAAACATGAGATTTTTGGGGCCACTTCATATAAAAATTGATATTCTTCTGTATTTAAAACGTTCAAGGCCTTAGCTTCATTTAAAAGTATAAATAATTCTTTTTTGAATTTCTCAGTAGGATTAAAGGTTAGAAGAGAATACGTGTCCCTATCGGATAATAGGCGTTGTGCTTCTGCTATGTAATCTATCCGATTCTGCACTACTATGCCACCGCCCTTATCGGCAGCTCTAAATATGATATCATAATTTGCACTCAGTGTTTTTAGGGCTATTCTTTCTTCTTTGGAAAGATTATCATTTTCTAATTTCTTTCTATTTACAGTTTTATAAGAAAGTTCCTCAATATCCTGGCATACTAGTCTATTAAATATTTTGATGTATTCTGTTTGGCTGTGAATGGGATAAAAAACAGATTGACGTTTCAAAGGACAATGTTTCACAGTGAAGTCGTCCATGTCCTCATATACTGATAAGTCTGATAAATTAGGATCTATTCCAATCGGACTGTCATCTAAACTGGCCCCTAAATTTTCTAAGATGAGGAGATCATCAGTATTAACATTATTTAAATGTTCATGTGTACTGATGTATTTGGAAAAATGTCTTTTTAGTGTGACTTTTCTCACAAATTTTTGAACGTCTATATATAGATCAAAATAGTTAGGTGTATTATTTGGAGAAAAATTTAAACCCTTAGTTAATAGTTTTAATTCGCTAGTGGAGAACTCTTTATTAGAAAGGTTAAAAATCATCTTGCTATTAGCTTCTAATATCCTCTCTCTTTGTTTCTTTTGCCTAGATTTGAATCCTCCCCGATTCCCTCTTGATCTAATTCGTCTATGGTTCTTTTGGGGTTTCTCTGGTTTAGAGTTTTGTTTAGAATATTCTCCCTCCCTGAGTAGTGCCCTTCTAAGTGGTGATTGGACTGTGTCTGTTGTTTGTATTGCTGTTGTCCCTGTTTGTGCCCCCCCCCTTGTAGTCTCCAGGGGGGTATCTCTAAAAAATGACGATTTTCTTGGACTTGATTATCAGTTCGATAATTTGCTCTAGGTGTATATGTAGACCTATTATTAGAGTCCTTTTTATTGTGATTCATAGTTTTGGGTTTAGCTCCTTCATATTGCCATCTGGGTGATTGTGGTTGTGTATCAAGGCCAAAAAATCTATTTTGTGTGGGGACATCATGCCATACATTTTCATCCCTATATTGATAATGAGTCCCTACTCTTGAATTGGGGTAATCGTGACTTCTATTGTAATTTCCATTTTGTTTATTTTTCATTTGAAAATTCGGTTTATTCCAATCTCTTCTCGGTGTTTGATAAACACGAGTATTGGTTATATGTGGACCTGTAGAGGTTCTATAGTTGTTATTACTATTACTATTGGATCTTTCAGGAAGTGGTTCCCTATTTGAACTAGACAGGGACTCCGGTTGTATGGCCCTATTTGACTCATCCTGACCCCTATTTCTGTGTGATGCATTTTTTCTATATGAGTACACCTGGTCTGTTTTGAAATCCTCCAAATCTCTTTGCAATTTTTTGGTTTTATTAATTTGTAATTCACTAGAAAAAGAATCTACCCTTTGTTGGATGTTTTTATTAAGCTCCTTCCATTTCTGGATGTGTTCAAAGGGTTGTATCTTTGTCACTAGGGTATCAATCTCTAATTTTAAAGAATTTAATTTATATTCTCTATATTTGATAAGTAATTTGATGAGTGCCTTAGAGCATGTGTGCAAGATCTGTTCCCACTCAAGTTGGAATTCAACTTCATCTAGATTGAAAGCTGGAAATTTGAAAATCCTAAGTCCCCTAGGAATGATATCATGGAGGATGTAATTATCTAGGAGTATTAGATCCTGCCACTCCTTTGCATCTTTCATTAAAAGTTTTTCTAGATCTCTGAATAATACTATAGGATCTATTAGGGAGTCTTTGACTATACTGTTATTATCCAATAAGTTAGATGACCTTTGTCTATTGTTACGCCAGTTATTATCCCCAAATTGGGTATGAGCCTCAGAAAAAACCTGGACAGGATTGGTTTCAATACTAATTCCTGATTCAGTGTTATCCATTATATAGTATAGTAAAATGTAAAACAATAGTAAAATATAATGAAAATAGTTGAATACTATAAATATTATAAATAATAACAACAGTGAAAATTATAAGCTGCTCTACCTGGAACTAAAAAACTACAAAGAAACAGGTGTATATATGAAAATATACGGTAAAGCGCTATATACTCGTTCCAAACAGTATGATGTTACAAAACACCCAGTATGAGATTAGTAAACATAAGGGTAAACATCAGGGTACACTGGTAACTGGATTTATCATATAGCCAGTACACAGGTACTCACATAAGTCCAGAGTCAAAGTTACTGGTGTTTAAGTCCAAGAGATGTCTCCCAAATCACAGAGAGAAATAAATAGATGTGTGTGTGGTCTCGCTGCTCCTCCAAACAGGACTTCCGAATTTCCCAAGAAACTGTATAGAAAAGAAAAAAGCAGAGGAGCGCCGACTCAAATGTAGGGATAAAACAATTTATTAGAACAAAAAATGCGGTTCAATAACACTCACAAGATAAAAGGGGTATAATACATATCTGGGCCGTCTGCCATGAAAAATCCCCCTGCGGTCAGTACACAGTCACTCCGATGTTGGGAGGTAAAAATTCCGGCTGTTAGAATCTCCCGCTTAGTATTCGGTCCTTACCACACCGCTCTGCAGTCGCGGGTGGTGACGTAAAATTCAGCGTGCAGTATTAGTGGTTGAAAGTAGATCAATACACTACAGATCCCTTGTAGGGACAAACGAAGTTGCGAGCCTGGATCTTTCTTCTACGCGTTTCGTCCTGATCGACAGGACTTTGTCAAGAATACTTGAACGGCTCTGCTGGCACCTTAATATACCAGCTTTTAACCAATGCGGTTCAGGCTCTGGATTAGTGTAACTTAGACAGGTCAAGTATATTCACTAACTTATTAGCGATTATTGTTAAAAAGCTATATACCTTACAAATTTGTGATCTAATAATATACATGATACTAAAAAATATACATATAACAGTGCATATAGATGAATATAGACTTAAAAGGCGAACTGATTGGATATAAAACTAAATATATATGTATTATTTTGATGTATTCTGTTTGGCTGTGAATGGGATAAAAAACAGATTGACGTTTCAAAGGACAATGTTTCACAGTGAAGTCGTCCATGTCCTCATATACTGATAAGTCTGATAAATTAGGATCTATTCCAATCGGACTGTCATCTAAACTGGCCCCTAAATTTTCTAAGATGAGGAGATCATCAGTATTAACATTATTTAAATGTTCATGTGTACTGATGTATTTGGAAAAATGTCTTTTTAGTGTGACTTTTCTCACAAATTTTTGAACGTCTATATATAGATCAAAATAGTTAGGTGTATTATTTGGAGAAAAATTTAAACCCTTAGTTAATAGTTTTAATTCGCTAGTGGAGAACTCTTTATTAGAAAGGTTAAAAATCATCTTGCTATTAGCTTCTAATATCCTCTCTCTTTGTTTCTGTTGAAATTAAGACAAAGAGAAACCTATTGGATTAAAACTCTAGACTGCTTAGAACCTAAGGGGTTAAACATTGAACTAGATATACAAGCGTTTTTATGAAATAATTTATTTTTTAAGAAGTAATTTTTATCTTGGTTCTCCTTATATGTATATCCAGTTTTAATGGCTCTATATATATCTGTTTTAGTAATATGATACACAGCTTTTATTGAAGTGTTATAGTTTATTCTTTTACAATTTTATTTTACAGTGAATATATAGAAATTCCTATGAAACTTGTTTTTATGAGAAACTATGATCTAATATTTGAACCATAGGTATGTATTTGTATATTATATAATGATTTTATACTAATACTTCATGTAGTATATATAGCAAATCTAATACTGGTTATGTATACATTCGCTGGTAGTTTGTGACATTTATATATTTAGTTTTATATCCAATCAGTTCGCCTTTTAAGTCTATATTCATCTATATGCACTGTTATATGTATATTTTTTAGTATCATGTATATTATTAGATCACAAATTTGTAAGGTATATAGCTTTTTAACAATAATCGCTAATAAGTTAGTGAATATACTTGACCTGTCTAAGTTACACTAATCCAGAGCCTGAACCGCATTGGTTAAAAGCTGGTATATTAAGGTGCCAGCAGAGCCGTTCAAGTATTCTTGACAAAGTCCTGTCGATCAGGACGAAACGCGTAGAAGAAAGATCCAGGCTCGCAACTTCGTTTGTCCCTACAAGGGATCCGTAGTGTATTGATCTACTTTCAACCACTAATACTGCACGCTGAATTTTACGTCACCACCCGCGACTGCAGAGCGGTGTGGTAAGGACCGAATACTAAGCGGGAGATTCTAACAGCCGGAATTTTTACCTCCCAACATCGGAGTGACTGTGTACTGACCGCAGGGGGATTTTTCATGGCAGACGGCCCAGATATGTATTATACCCCTTTTATCTTGTGAGTGTTATTGAACCGCATTTTTTGTTCTAATAAATTGTTTTATCCCTACATTTGAGTCGGCGCTCCTCTGCTTTTTTCTTTTCTATACAGTTTCTTGGGAAATTCGGAAGTCCTGTTTGGAGGAGCAGCGAGACCACACACACATCTATTTATTTCTCTCTGTGATTTGGGAGACATCTCTTGGACTTAAACACCAGTAACTTTGACTCTGGACTTATGTGAGTACCTGTGTACTGGCTATATGATAAATCCAGTTACCAGTGTACCCTGATGTTTACCCTTATGTTTACTAATCTCATACTGGGTGTTTTGTAACATCATACTGTTTGGAACGAGTATATAGCGCTTTACCGTATATTTTCATATATACACCTGTTTCTTTGTAATCTATTTAAAAATACATAGAACATATTCCCCTATGTGAAGAACATTGGAATGTAAAATATTTACATTAAATACTTAGTTAAAACCTTTTTTAAAAATGAATGAATCATATATACACATAAAAATACATAAATACATCTGTACACACATATAAACATTTCTATATATACATATTTACATGTTAAAGCCCCTTGCAGCCTTTTTTCACAACTGTTAGTGCGCCACTTGTAATCTAGCACTTATTGTTTTCATAATAATTATAGATCGCTCCATGTATTCTTATTCACTTATCATATACAGTAGTGATAGGAATTAATCCATCTGTTAGTATTATTCTAGCTTTTTTTTTTTAAATCTCTTTATTAGTTGCCGAAAAACTGAACAATATTCACAATCATTCTCATGGTATAACACATAGTTTAACACCTGTATATCAAATGTAAAAAAAAACAAAAAAACATTCATTTACCATATAAACAATGTATGATACCCTTTTAATCTGCATTTTAGAATTTTAGAATTTTAGAATTCGCTTTCTCAGAAAATCTTTTCTGAGAAAAGCACCAAAAAAAAGAAAAAAGGAAAAAAAAAAAAAGGAGAGGAAGAAAAAAAAAAAAAAAAAAAGTTGATATTGGACCTAATGGAATACTTCTCCTCCCTCCTCACATTCCTCCCTAATTGAATATTACCTTCACTCCATATTCCTGGGAACCTCTATACTTGTATCTCAGAGGCATTCGTTATCCATGAATAGGGAAATAATTCTAATATGACCATTTCAGCAAAACTATTAGGTGATAGGAAAGGCCGTATTATCTGTTTTATTCTGGCAAAATTTAAACATCACATACAGTAAGTTACTGATTTTAAATCACATGTTTTCTCTTGAGATATGTTGCCTACATTTCAAGGTGATAAATTTAGTTTTTCTGCCCACATGCACAAGATAAAGTTCTTGATGTTTATCTAGGAAAATAACAAGAGTGGCCAACCTTTACCCTGATGAAGGGCATTTATTTAAACAATAGTCATTTTATCATAATGTTGGGATATATTTTATAATTAGAAAATATAAATACTAACATCTTGTGTTATAAGATATTTGTTGGTTAAAAAATAATATATATTTTGTCCAGATTATGGGGTCAATTTATCATGGTGCGGACAGACATGATTCGCTATAGCGAATAATGTCCGCCGCACATCGATAAATGCCAACAGAATACGCTGTGGGCATTTATCATTGCACCAGCAGTTCTTGTGAACTGCTGGTGCAATACCGCCCCCTGCAGATTTGTGGCCAATTGGCACTAGCAGGGGGTGTCAATCAATCTGATCATATTCAATCGGGCTGATTGCTGTCCGCCACCTCAGAGGTGGCGGACGAGTTAAGGAGCAGCAATCTTATGTTGCCTTTGAGACAGTATGGCAGCCCAGGAATTAAAGTTACACCCATGATGCAAAAGTATTATTTGCTAGAGTAGACAAACCAGGGTATTCCAGAAGCGATATATCTAGTCTTTTATGTAGCCATTTAGTCACAAAACCTTGTAAAATGTAGGTTTTTGTTTGGGGGGGTTGCATTTTGCGCACAAACACTGAACATTTACTGTTTATATCATCATCATAATATGTTTTACTACAATAGAAAACCCATATTACTGTTCAGTGATCTCCCATGTGTACAACAATACAGAACATGTTTTATGGGGGTTTTGGAAGTTACAGTGGCAAATATGACCATTTCAGTCTTCTTAAATGGAAATTTGACACATTGTTTTTCTGGGCCTATGTCACAGTATGAGACAGTATGGCAGCCTAGGTACATTTTCCCAATGAAGGTATGCCATTTTCAGACATAGACAACCCAGGGTATTCTAAAAGGAGTATTTTGAGTTGTTTTGTGTAGCCACTTTATCATGACTCTAGAGTGGCTGGACATAATGTAAACAGGGACAGGCCAAGGTCAGGGGATCAAGAAGTCAGAGTAGTCAGTTGAGCAAGCCAATAAGTCAGTACAGGCAGCTGACAAAGAGTAATCAGGAAAAGCCACAAATTTTGGTAATAACAAGTGGCTGGTTATTGCTACCGTGAGCGCTCAGAAAATTAACCAGAGATCCAATCTCTGGTTAATTTTCTAAAAGTGCCCCAAATTACCTAAAAAAAGTACAATTTTTTTTTAAAATAAAAACAACTGCACTACCAAGTTTTTGGTAAAGTTGGGTAAAGGTGGGAGTGGGGTATTAGAAAGAAACTGCACAGAAAAGTGCCTTTAGATTGTGGTTGATGGGAACTGTGTGTTCCCAGTAAATATATATGTAAATGAATATAAACATATATATTTATGTGTTAATATGTATAAAGATGAGTAAAGAAAGGGAGTTTCATCCGTCAGCTTTTCCTTAAAAAATGTTTCTTTATTGGTATAATCATTAAAAGACATGGGTCAGCAAATAAACAAACATAGTATCGAGCGTAGCACAAACTGTCTTACGCATTTCGGATACAAGATCCATAGTCACAGCCTATAGTGCTAGGGTCCTGACTCTTTTTAAAAGTACAGACTCAAGTTATTATTGGATAAGATAAAAAACACGCCCTACAACTAAGTAATTGTTACAATTGGTATAAAAATGAAAACACATATGCAAGAAAAACATATCTTGAAACATATAAGATTATTAATATAAATAGTAATGCTTGTTAGATGTTGTGTATCTAGTCAAAATGATAATACAATACCTTTCCTATTAGGAAACCTAATATGATGATTGACATGATGTTATTAGATCCGTTAGTAAAGAATATGTATTATAACAACACATATGTCTGCTACATATAAATACATTATTGATACAACGATATAATGGATACAATATATGAATGGATCTATAGTTAGTGTATATAGCGATGCATCAATATTAACCTATACATATCGTAAGAATATATATATATATAATAACTATTACTGAGCCCAAGTATTTCTCAGATATGAATTGAATATATGTGAATATAAATATATGTAGAGAGAGAAATAGAATTATCATTTAAATTCATGGGTATATGTATTGTTCTTAAGCATATATAATACTTGGTTTCTAGTAAGTATATGGGATATGTTTAGTACAAAATGGAATGGATATCGACTTTCTAAACTGTATAAACTTTCCATCATATGTGTATACCATTAGACCCTAGAAGGAAAACATCATAGGAATAATGTATTATTGGATACACCTAGATGAAGCAATAGATGTATTCCCAGTGGTTCATTATGTCATATTCCAAATTTAACCCATGTGGAATACAAGTTCCTAGTGTAAAAATCCAAAACGCTTCTCTTTTAGCTAGTAATAGATCTATGTCTCCCCCTCTTTGTGGTTTAACAATTTTCTCTATTCCACACCAGGAAAAGCTTTTTAGATTTCCTTTATGGAAGACGCCAAAATGTTGTACTAGCCCAATTGTCAGTGGAGTGGACTCCCTTCTATGAAACCTATCAGAATGGATAGATGGAATTCTGCAGCCGCTGGTAATATCCCTCCCCTCATATCTTAGGGACACAAAACATGTGTTAAATTTTATAGATCAATGGAATTGGACCAGACACTCTGGCTGGCTAACAGTAGATGCAGTATCACTGTACTCTAGTATTCCCCATGAAGAGGGAATAAAAGCAATTAGGTTTTTCTTGGATGGCTTCACTGACTATGATGATACATTTAAAACTTTTGTAATTAGAGTAGTGAAATTTTTATTAACTCACATATTTTTTCAAGCTTGAAGGAGTATACTATCTCCAAAGATGTGGTACCGCCATGGGTGCAAAATTTGCACCATCATTTGCAAACCTTTTTCTAGGATGGTGGGAATTCTACCACATCTTTGGAGATAGTAACCCATATAAACACTGTATCGCTTCATATAAGAGATATATTGATGATCTGCTCTTTGTATGGGAGGGTACAGATATTAAAATACCAGCATTAATAGAATATCTTAATGCTAATAATATTGGGCTGAAATTCACGTTTGAGTACAATTCTAAATCTATTAACTATCTGGATCTAACCTTAATAGGTACAGAACAAGGGAAAATTGAGTCTACAGTTTACAGGAAACCTATTTCAGGAAATTCACTATTATTTGGGAGGAGCTGCCATCCAAAACATGTCCCTTATGCTGTTGCAAAAGGGGAATTTATTAGACTAAAAAGGAATTTTTCTAATTCCCTTGACTTTCATGTTAGATCCCAAGATTTAGAACAACGTCTCAAAACTAGGAAATATCCCAATCAAGCCATCAGTAAAGCCAAATACTCAGTTAGTGAAAAAAACAGAGAGAGTTTACTTACTATGGGGACAAAGAATAAAAATCACTTTGAGGGAGTTACATTTATAACAACACACAGTGCACAATACCCTTAAATCTGTCAAATAGTGAGAAAACATTTCTCATTTCTCAATATTATCAGCTGATGACAAACTAGTTGAAACTGTGAAAAAAGGCCTTAGATGCTCATACAAAAAAAGTCCTACACTTATCTTATCTCCAATGCAACTTCCATCTAAACATAATACCAGTGGCTCATGGCTCAAACATACTGGAATGTAGAAATGTGGGCATCATAAATGCAAACCATGTGAATATGTAAAAATAACAAAAATTTTTACTAGTGTGAAGACTAACAAAAGCTATGACATTGGTGCATGTATCAACTGCACAACAAATTATGTTATATACTTAATTGAATGTACAGAATGCAAAATCCAGTATATAGGACTCACTTCAAGAGATATCAATACAGGAATTAGGGAACATTTTTCCTCATTTACTACTAAGAGATCAAGTACTCCCCTAGTACAACATTTTGGCGTCTTCCATAAAGGAAATCTAAAAAGCTTTTCCTGGTGTAGAATAGAGAAAATTGTTAAACCACAAAGTGGGGGAGACATAGATCTATTACTAGTTAAAAGAGAAGCGTTTTGGATTTTTACACTAGGAACTCGTATTCCATATGGGTTAAATTCGAAATATGACATAATGAACTACTGGGAATAAATCTATCGCTTCATCTAGGTGTATCCAATAATACATTATTCCTATGATGTTTTCCTTCTAGGGTCTAATGGTATACACATTTGATTTAAAGTTTATACAGTTTAAAAAGTCGATATCCATTCCATTTTGTACTAAACATATCCCATATACTTACTAGAAACCAAGTATTATATATGCTTAAGAACAATACATATACCCATGAATTTAAATGATAACTCTATTTCTCTCTCTACATATATTTATATTTATATTCACATATACTCAATTCATATCTGAGAAATACTTGGGCTCAGTAATAGTTATTATGAAGTATGAATTATATATATATATATATATATATATATATATATATATATATATATATATTCTTACGATATGTATAGGTTAATATTGATGCATCGCTATATACACTAACTATAGATCCATTTATATATTGTATCCATTATATCCTTGTATCAATAATGTATGTATATGTAGCAGACATATGTGTTGTTATTATACATATTCTTTACTAGCGGATCTAATAACATCATGTCAATCATCATATTAGGTTTCCTAATAGGAAAGGTATCGTATTATCATTTCGACTAGATACACAACATCTAACAAGCATTAATATATATATATTAATAATCTTATATGTATCAAGATATGTTTTTCTTGCATATATGTTTTCATTTTTATACCAATTGTAACAATTGCTTAGTTGTAGGGTGTGTTTTTTATCTATTTCCAATCATAACTCGAGTCTGTACTTTTAAAAAGAGTCAGGACCCTAGCACTATAGGCTGTGACTACGGATCTTGTATCCGAAACGCGTAAGCCAGTTTGTGCTACGCTCTATACTATGGGGGGTAGTTATCAAGCCGTCAAACTCAAATACGCTGGAATTCCGCAGCGTATTTGTGGCGAGGCTGATTCGCCTTAGTTATCAAAGGCTAAAGACCGGCAAAAGTAGAATTTTGTGACGTAAACTTCGATCCGCCGGACTCAGTCCGACACAGATCGATTCTTACGTCACTCCAGATGTTCCGCACACAAGTGCGGCACAATCTGACTACTTTTGCTAGTTATCAAAATTAATTAATTTAATTAATATTTAAGTTAGGGGGGTGTTAGGGTTAGTGTTAGACTTAGGTTTAGGGGTTAATAATTTTATTACAGTGGCGGCGGTGTAGTGGGGGGCAGGATAGGGGTTAATAAATTTATTATAGGTGGCGACGGTGTAGGGGGGGCAGGATAGGGGTTAATAAATTTAATATAGGTTGCGGCGGGTTCAGGGAGCGGCGGTTTAGGGGTTAAACTATTTATTTATTTGCGGCGAGGTGCGGGATCGGCAGGATAGGGGTTAATAACTTTATTATAGGGAGGGCAGGATAAGGGGTTACTAGGTATCATGTAGGTGGCGGTGGGCTCCGGGAGCGGCGGTTTAGGGGTTAATAGGTATAGAGTAGCTTGCGGTGGGCTCCGGGAGCGGCGGTTTAGGGGGTAATAACTTTATTTAGTTGCAGCGGTGTAGGGGGGGCAGATTAGTGGTGTTTAGACTCGGGGTACATGTTAGGGTGTTAGGTGCAGACATCTCCCATAGGAATCAATGGGACGTCTGGCAGCAGCGAACTTGTACTTTCACTATGGTCAGACTCCCATTGATTCCTATGGGATCCGCCGCCTCCACTAACTTAGGTTAGTTTTTATTTTACAGGTAAATTTCTCTTTATTTTAGCTAGGTAAGCTATTAAATAGCTATTGTACCTAGTTAAAATAAATTGAAAGTTACCTGTAAAATAAAAATAAATCCTAAAATAGCTACAATATAATTATTATTTATATTGTAGCTATATTAGGGTTTATTTTATAGGTAAGTATTTAGTTTTAAATAGGATTAATTTATTTAATAATAGAAATATTATTTAGATTTATTTAATTAATATTTAAGTTAGGGGGGTGTTAGGGTTAGTGTTAGACTTAGGTTTAGGGGTTAATAATTTTATTACAGTGGCGGCGGTGTAGTGGGGGGCAGGATAGGGGTTAATAAATTTAATATAGGTTGCGGCGGGTTCAGGGAGCGGCAGTTTAGGGGTTAAACTATTTATTTATTTGCGGCGAGGTGCGGGATCAGCAGGATAGGGGTTAATAACTTTATTATAGAGGGCGACGGTATAGGGGGAGCAGGATAGGGGTTACTAGGTATAATGTAGGTGGCAGCGGTGTCCGGGAGCGGCGGTTTAGGGGTTAATACATTTAGCAGAGTTGCGGCAGGGTCTAGGAGCGGCGGTTTAGGGGTTAATACATTTAGCAGAGTTGCGGCAGGGTCTAGGAGCGGCGGTTTAGTGGTTAATACATTTTTAATAGTTGCGGCAGGGTCTAGGAGCGGCAGTTTAGGGGTTAGTAACTTTATTTAGTTGCGGGAGGCTCCGGAGGCGCCGGTATAGGGGGTAGAACAGTGCAGTTTAGTGTGAGTGCTTAGTGACAGGCTAGCAATAAAACTGGGAAAAAGCCGAAGGGCAGCGAGATCGGATGAGCGATAAATCTCACAGTCCGCTGCTCATCGCCCCGCGGCTTTTTGACAGCTTTATTTGATAATTTAGGCGTATTTTTTTAGGTCCGCGGCGGCGAAGGTAGGCGAGCTTAGGCGGGCGTATTGGGCCGGCGAAGGCAGAAAAGTTGACGGCTTGATAACTACTCCCCTATGTCTGTTTATTTGCTGACCCATGTCTTTTAATTATTATACCAATAAATAAAAGTTTTTTAAGGAAAAACTGATGGATGAAACTCCCTTTCTTTACTCATCTTCAAGTTCCAGTTATCTGGACGCTATATGTTATGTATGGATAGGAGCAGGTGTGCCGAGATTGCAGTGTCCCGATTGGATAGAGGGTAGGTCACGTGATTGTGACGTAAGGGTATGGAAGATTGTGAGCCACGAGGAATGCTGAGAAGCGGAACAGCCGGACAAACACTGTGAGCTGAACATTTAGAGTGAGAGAGACCCCACCTACAATACGGCACAAGGTAAAGCCTAACAAAGTCATCTAGTTTGCAAGGGCTTTAACCTCATTTTGGGAAATCAATGTATTAATCATCTGGAAAATTGTTACCCTGTTCCACTCATAATAACACTGCACGGACACCTTTTTTACGAAGTATATTTACACTGATTATAAGTATTGGGACATTTTCTCATATTTGCTTAATATGTATAAACACATATTAACACATTAAACACATTAAATATATATGTATATCAGCCTATATAGATGCAGAAAAGCCGGCACCACTTTATTAAAATAAAGTCTTTATTTTACAAATTAAAGAACATTCCAGTCTGAAATTCCAGTCTGACATGTTTCGGCGTTAAGCCTTAATCATAGACATGATACATGGTAAAACATCTACTATATTTAAACCATATGCTGTTATTTCATTTGTTGTTACCTGATCAGGTGACGTAAATGTGTAATTGGCTTAGTCTGAAATATTAACCCTATAAAGTTTCTCCTAACACTGACTGCTAAATACTAGACGCCTAGATTACAAGTTTTGCACTATAGAGGGTGCGAAACGAGCGCAAAAAAAGTTGTGTTATTTTACCCTCCATAGCGCTACCATTACAAGTTTCTGAAAAGCCTACTTGTGCGTGCGATATGATGGCGATAAACTCCATATCGCATAAAATCGAAGGGCTGAGAAAAGATGCTTGTGCAAGCTTTCCCCATAGACATCAAAAGGGAGAGAGAGTAAGAAAAAAAACTAATACCTGAAGCGCGGAATGAAAAGCTCCGTAATGCAACCCCATTGATGACTATGGGGAAAAAAAAGTTACGTTTAAACCTAACACCCTAACATAAACTCCAAGTCTGAACACCCCTAATCTGCTACACCCGACATCGCCGACACCTAAATAAAGTTATTAACCCCTAATCTGCCGTCCCGACATTGCCGACACCGAAATAAAGTTAGTAACCCCTAATCTGCTGCTCCCGACATCGCCAACAGCAAAATAAAGTTATTAACCCCTATCCCACTGCTCCCCGACAACTATAATAAATGTATTAACCAATAAACCTCTGGCCTCCCACATCACCGCCACTAAATAAACTTATTTACCCCTAAACCGCCAGCCTCCCACATCACAAAAAACTAAATAAACTATTAACCCCTAAACCTAACAACCCCCTAACTTTATATTAAAATTACAATATCCTATCTTAAAATAAATAAAAACTTACCTGTGAAATAAAAAGAAACTAAGTTGAAACTATAAATTAACCTAACATAACTATTATACTACACTATTATACTAAAATTAAAATAACTACCAAAAAGTAAATTGCACATTAAAAAAAACTAACACTACTAAAAAAACTTTGTCTAAAATTACAAAAAATACAAAATACAAAATTACGAAAAATAACAAACGAAATATAAAAAAATAAAAACAATTACATCTAATCTAATAGCCCCAAAATAAAACACCCCCTAGCCTACAATAAACCTTAAAAGGGCCTTTTTGTTAGGAAATCAGCTCTTTTATCTTGAAAAAAATATAAATTCAAACCCACCACTCAACCAACCTCCCAAAATAAAAAATAGGTATTTCCGGTCTATTTTTGTAGCCACTTAGTCAAAAAACCTGGCCAAATTTAGTGCTCATGGTTTTTGTTTTGTACTTTTCACACAAAACTGCACTTGTACTGTTTATATCATCATTGCTTATTTTGCAAGTTATAGGGCAATAAATATAAGTAGCACTTTGCTATTTCCAAACCATTTTTTTTTTTCAAAATTAGCGATAGTTACATTAAAACACTGATAGCTGTCAGGAATCCCTGAATATCCCTTGACATGTATATATTTTTTTTAGTTGATAACCCAAAGTATTGATCAAGGCCCATTTTGGTATATTTCATGCCACCATTTCACCGCCAAATGCGATCAAATAAAAAAATCATTAAATTTTTCACAAATTTTTTCACAAACTTTAGGTTTCTCACTGAAATTATTTACAAACAACTTGTGCAATTATCTGGGATCCCCTTTGTTCAGAAATAGCAGACATTTATGGCTGTGGTATTACTTTTTGGTAATTAGAAGGCCGCTAAATGCCGCTGCGCACCACACTTGTATTAGGCCCAGCAGTGAAGGGGTTAATTAGGTAGCTTGTAGTGAGCTTGTAGGGTTAATTTTAGCTTTAGGGTAGTGTAGTAGACAACCCAAAGTATTGATCTAGGCTCATTTTGATATATTTTATGCCACCATTTCACCGCCAATTTCGATCAAATAAAAAAAAAACATTCACTTTTTCACTAACTTTGGGTTTCTCACTGAAATGATTTACAAACAGCTTGTGCAATTATGGCATAAATGGTTGTAAATGCTTCTCTGGGATCCCCTTTGTTCAGAAATAGCAGATATATATGGCTATATGGCTTTGGCATTGCTTTTTGGTAATTAGAAGGCCGCTAAATGCCGCTACGCACCATACTTGTATTATGCCCAGCAGTGACGGGGTTAATTAGGTAGCTTGTCGGGAGCGTGAAGGGTTAATTTTAGCTTTAGTGTAGAGATCAGTCTCCCACCTGACACATTCCACCCCCTGATCCCTCCCAAACATCTCTCTTCCCTCTACCACCCCACAATTGTCCCCTCCATCTTAAATACTGGCAGAAAGTCTGCCAGTACTAAAATAAAAGTTTTTTGTTTTTTTTAAATATCTGCTCAGCTGTGATGAACCTCCCTGATCCCCCCAAACAGCTCTCTAACCCTCCCCCTGCTACCTATTTGCTGCCATTTTGGGTACTGGCAGCTGTCTGCCAGTACCCAGTTTGCATCCCAAATAAAAATTTATTTTTCTTTTTTTTATACAATTTGCATTTTTCTGTAGTGTAGCTGCACCCTCTCAATACCCCCTCCCTCTCCCCCTCCCAGATCCTTTGATCATTATTTTTCCCTCCTCCCGCTCCCTCCTTCCCATTCAATTACAATGGTGGCAGTGGTTGCTGTGTGCGCACACACATGTGCACACGTGCGCCCCCTGCAGGCCCCCCACATGCTCCCAGCACCCGGCGTGTACCTTGCACATACAGGAACTGGATGCCGGGTAGCGATGGACCGCCCACCTGCTTCCCTGCAGCTGCTCCCACCCACCAACGATCGGCACCATCGCTGGCCGATGCAGAGAGGGCTCTCTCTGCATCGGTCTTGGAAAAAAGGTATTACAGTGATGCCTCAATATCGAGACATCACGGCAATACCTTGAAAGCGGCTGGAAGAGATCAGGATTGCTTCCAGCCACTTTAATCCCCAAACGACGTACAGGGTATGGTCTTTAAAGACCAGTTAGTGTGTGATGTACCCTGTACGACGTGTGTCGTTAAGGGGTTAAAAAAAACTAACACTAACCCCCCGAAGATCCACTCACAGATTCTGAAGTCCAGACATCCATCCTCATCCAGGCGGCGAGAAGTCTTCATCCAGGCGGTGTCTTCTATCTTCATCCCGGCGGTGCAGAGCGGACCCATCCTTGAAGACATCCAGCGCTGTGCGTCCTCTTCATACGGTCACCGCCGTACACTGGATCTTCAATGCAAGGGAGCCTTTTCAAAATGGTGTCCCTTGCATTCCTATTGGCTGATTTGATTCTTTAAATTCAAATCAGCCAATAGGATGAGAGCTACTAAAATTCTATTGGCTGATTTGAATAGCCAATAGAATTTCATAAGCTTTTTTACTTTTTTACTCCCATAAGCTAACCGCGTCGCAAATCGGTATCACATATTCAGCGCAAAGACTTATGCTGTGAAAATGGAGACATTTTACACTATTTTCACCTCGCCACACACAGGCAGGCACAGCAAGCTTTGCGCTGAAAATGTAAGCATCGTAACTCCCGTAACTGCCTGAAAATAACACCTAATGCATGCGCAATATCTATCTACCTGTCAACCCCCACCGCAATAACTAATAAAATATATTAACACCTAATCCGCCATTAACCCAATTCACAATATGCCTAATAAATGTATTAACCCCTAATCAACAATTCACCCACATCACAATCTACCTAACAAAACTATTAACCCCTAATCCGCCATTAAACCACAACACTATAAACCTAATAAAACTATTATCCCCTAATCCGCCATTAACTCACAACGCAATAAACCTAATAAATCTATTAACCCCTAACCTGCCAAATCCCCACAATGCAAATAACTAACGGCTAGATTACGAGTTTTGCGTTATGAGCGGCTCGGTGCTAACTTGTAAGTTATTGTCACCGCTCACCTCCCTATAATGCTGCTATTACAGGTTTGCAAAAACCCGGCGTTAGCAGGCAATATTGCAGCGTTGAGCAAAATTGAGCTCCATACTGCACCAAAATACCAGCGCTGCTTTAAGATGGTTTTACATGCTTATGCTAACCGCGTCGCAAATCGGCTAGCTGTTAGCTGTTCAAGTCAGTCAATAGGATTTCAGTAGCTCTCATCCTATTGGCTGATTTGAATTTGAAAAAATCAAATCAGCCAATAGGAATGCAAGGGACGCCATATTTAAATGCGTACCTTCAATTCACTATTCAGTGTACAGGTGCGATCGTACGAAGAGGTTCATTCACAGTCCATGGCTCAGCGGTCGCCAGTCCTGCTCCGCGCTCATCTCCTCTCTACGCCAGGCTTGGTCCTGGATGAAGAAGGAAGAGGTCCCGCTTGGAAGAAGATGTTGGGCGCTTGGAAGAAGACTTCACCGCCTGAAACAGAACCTTCTCCGCCATTCAGTAACGGTAAGTACCTATTTGGGGGTTAGATTAGGCTTTTTTTATTTATTTTTTTATTTTTTCCAGATTAGTGATTTATTGGGCACTCTTAAAAGAGCTTAATGCCCTTTTAAGGGCAGTAAAAGTGCTGAATGCCCTTTTAAGGGCAATGCCCATGCAAATGCCGCTTTAGGGGCAATGGATAGTTTAGGATTTTTTAGTGTTAGGTTTTTTTATTTTGGGGGGTTTAGTGGCTGGGGGGTTTTACTGTTAGATTGGGGACTTATTATTTTTTAAGGAAAAGAGCTGTTAGGGCAATGCCCTACAAAAGGCCCTTTTAAGGGCTATTGGTAGCTTAGTATTACATTAGTGAGTGTTTTTATTTTGGGGTGCTTTTTATTTTCATAGGGATTCGTTTAATTTTTTTATTTTTGATAATTTGGTTTATTATTTTATGTAATTTTAGATTAATTTAACTTTAGTTTTTTTTTAATTTTTAAGTAATGTTAGCTTTTTTAATTTAATTGTTTATAACTTAGTCATTTTTAATTAAGGTAATTGGGGTTAATTTAGGAGGTGTTAGGTTAGGGGGTGTTAGGTTAGGGGTCTTAGTAATTTAATTAGTTATTTGCGTTGTGGGGGTTTGACGGATTAGGGGTTAATAGATTTATTAGGATTATTGCGTTGTGTGGGTTTGGAGGCTTAGATGTTAATAGTTTTATTAGGTTTATTGCGTTGTGAGTTAATGGCAGATTAGGGGCTAATAGTTTTATTACGTTTATTGGGTTGTGGGTTAATGGCAGATTAGGGGTTAATATTTTTAATAGGAATTTTATGATGTGGGTGAGTGGCGGATTAGGGTTTAATACATTTATTAGGTAGTTTGCGATGTTGGGGTTGGCAGATTTAGAGGTTAATAATTTTATTAGGTAGCTTGAGATGTTGGGGTTGGCGGATTTAGGGGTTAATACTTTTATTAGGTAGATTGCGATGTGTGTGAATGGAGGATTATGGCTTAATAGTTTAATTAGGCCTATTGCGTTGTGGGGGGTTGTCGGTTTCAGGGTTAATACTTTTATTATTAGTTCCGATATGGGTTTGATGGCGGATATAGGGGTTTTACGTGTCTATTTTATTTTTGGGAGGCGGGTTAGACTTTTACTTGAGATTTGACCTTTTTTTTTATTTTTTTAGGTGCCGGCAGTTTCTAAAGTGCCGTAAGTCACTGGCGATTCCAGAAATTTGTATTTACGCTCATTTCTGGACATCGCTAGTTTATCCGACTTAAAGTGCCAGCGGGGTTTATGTGATACCCCGATGTGCAAGGTGAAATTATGTGCGGCGCGGGTTTTAACAGTTGCGCTGAAGCCTGCGCCGCATATGTAATCTCGCCCCCTATGTGCTTTAAGCATTCATGATGCTCCTCAACTTAGTATGTCCATGAACATAAGCGAAAACAGATACAAACTAATAAACATTATACATTGTGCGGATACAGTTTATTTATATAACCAGCACTGTACTTGAAGTTGACAGTAAAGATTGACGAGATGATAGTGATGCAAACATTCTAAGTATATATCAGCATATACTGTACATATATATAATGCTGTAATTGCTGCACTACTTACCCCTGTCGCTGCGCTTAGGTTTTAATGGCGTTCGCATTGCTGTTAACTTGTAATACCAGCGCACATTAGCGTGCACTGGTATTACACAGTGGAGCACAAATATCACTTTTTTTAAAGTGATATTTACTGCTCCACTTTTAATCTGGCGCTTAGTGTAAATTACAGGAAAGGGAATGGCTTCTCTGTACCTGCTTTCTTATACAGCACATATGAATTATAGGCTGCTATCTGTGTTAAGTATATGACTAATTTTTTGTACCAGGTTTTGGTCTTGCTGCAAACCAAATATGATTGTATACACTGATAAGCTAAATCTACTCCCCCAAAAATTTGCTGTACCGAACAATGCAGTTTGGTTTTTGGATTGGTGCTTCTGCTTCCTTTCCCCTGACAGACACTGGCACTGTACTTTCATCATGCATTGTGGATAGCAAGTACATTTTTTTTTGTTAGTTTACCAAGGGGCCAGCACTTCATCATGGCCTAAAGCTGATGCTGTGCCTCTATAGCTTTTGCTGTATATCAGCTTCTGGGGGGAACCTATGCAGTTTTTGCACACTGTGCCAGAGTTTCAAAATAAAGTAAATTTTTAAACAAATCGATGCTGCTTTAATAGTTGTTGATTCATTGATGGTAGCCTTTGTTCAGCAATGGTAGGAGGAGGCCCATAGAAACATGGCAACTAGGTGGATCAAGATAACTATCTTTCCCTTCATAAATGTGAAAATGCCCACAAAGAAACTGTAATGCGAGCTCAATCCTATTGGCTGATTGGATCAGCCAATAGGATGAAAGCTCAATCCTATTGGCTGATTGCAACAGCCAATAGGATTTTTTCAACCTTAATTCCGATTGGCTGATAGAATTCTATCAGCCAATCGGAATCTAAGGGACGCCATCTTGGATGATATCATTTAGTGTTAGGTTTTTTTTAAGGGTTTATTGGGTGGGTTTTAATTTTAGATTAGGGTTTGGGCTTTTGAAAAAGAGCTAAATTCCCTTTTAAGGGCAATGCCCATACAAATGCCCTTTTCAGGGCAATGGGGAGCTTAGGTTTTTTAGATTAGGTTTTTATTTGGGGGGTTTGGTTGTGTGGGTGAGGGGTTTTACTGTTGGGGGTATTTGTAATTTTTTTTTACAGGTAAAAGAGCTGATTTCTTTGGGGCAATACCCCGCAAAAGACCTTTTTAAGGGCCATTGGTAGTTTATTGTAGGCTAGGGTTTTTTTTTATTTTGGGGGGCTTTTTTATTTTCATAGGGCTCTTAGATTAGGTTTAATTAGTTTAAATATTTGATATTTTTTTTTTATTAAGTGTTTATTTTTTTTTTGTAACTTACGGCTAGGTTACGAGTTGTGCGTTAAGGTAAAAAAAACAGCCGCTGCTATTACGAGTCTTGCAGGTATCTGTGTCCTGCACACTTTGTTGGCCTTACCGCAATCCGACTTACATAAAGTTCGTTAAGGTCTTTTTCTATGGGACTTCCATAGCGCCGGTATTACGAGTTTGTCCTGGGAGGCCAAAAAGTGAGCGGTACACCCTCTACCGACAAGATCTGTAACCATTCTAAAGTCAGTAGTTATGAGTTTTACACTACAACGCTGTAGCATAAAACTCATAACTAAAGTTCTAAAAAGTACACTAACACCCATAAACTGAGGCCCTCCTGCATCGCAAACACTAAAATACATTTTTAACCCCTAATCTGCCACTCCGGACATCGCCACCACTAGAATAAACATATTAACCCCTAAACCGTCACACTCCCGCCTCACAAACACTAGTTAATTATTATTAACCCCTAATCTGCTGCCCCCAACATCACCGCCACCTACATTATACTTATTAACCCCTAACTAAAAAAAAAACTAAGCTCCCCATTGCCCTGAAAAGGGCATTTGGATGGGCATTGCCCTTAAAAGGGCATTTAGCTCTATTGCTGCCCAAAGCCCTAACCTAAAAAATAAACCCACCCAATATACCCTTAGAAAATCCTAACACTAACCCCTGAAGATTCACTTACCGGGAGAAGTGTTCATCCAAACAGCAAGATGTCCTCAACGAAGCCGGCAGAAGTGGTCCTCCAGACGGGCAGAAGTGGTCCTCCAGATGGGCAGAAGTCTTCATCCAGATGGCATCTTCTATCTTCATCCTTCCAACGTGGAGCAGCTCCATCTTCAAGACATCCAGCGCGGAGCATCCTCTTCAAACGACGTCTTCTTCGGAATGAATATCTCTTTAAGTGACGTCATCCAAGATGGCGTCCCTTAGATTCCGAGCGTCCCTTAGATTCCGATTCGCTGATCAGCCAATCGGAATTAAGGTAGAAACAATCCTATTGGCTGATGCAATCAGCCAATAGGATTGAGCTGGCATTCTATTGGCTGTTCCAATCAGCAAATAGAATGCAAGCTCAATCTTATTGGCTGATTGGATCAGCCAATAGGATTGCAGTTCAATCCTATTGGCTGATTGCATCAGCCAATAGGATTTTTTCTACCTTAATTCCGATTGGCTGATCCAATCAGCCAATAAGATTGAGCTCACTATCGAATTCTATCAGCCAATCGGAATTTAAGGGACGCCATCTTGGATGATGTCACTTAAAGAGATATTCATTCCCAAGAAGACGTCGTTTATAGAGGATGCTCCGCGCCGGATGTCTTGAAGATGGAGCCGCTCCGTGTCGGAAGGATCAAGATAGAAGATGCCGTCTGGATGAAGACTTCTGCCTGTCTAGAGGACCACTTCTGCCCGTCTGGAGGACCACTTCTGCCGGTTTCGTTGAGGACATCTTGCCGCTTGGATGAAGACTTCTCCTGATAAGTGAATCTTCAGGGGGTTAGTGTTAGGATTTTTTAAGGGTGTATTGGGTGGGTTTTATTTTTAGGTTAGGGCTTTGGGCAGCAATAGAGCTAAATGCCCTTTTAAGGGCAATGCCCATCCAAATGCCCTTTTCAGGGCAATGGGGAGCTTAGGCTTTTTAGTTATGATTTTATTCGGGGGTTTGTTTGAGTGGGTGGTGGGTTTTACTGTTGGGGGGTTGTTTGTATTTTTTTTTACTGGAAAAAGAGCTAATTTCTTTTAAGGGCTATTGGTAGTTTAGTTTAAGCTAGAATTTTTTTTATTTTGGGGGGGCTTTTTTTATTTTGATAGGGCTATTAGATTAGGTGTAATTAGTTTAAAGATCTGTAATTTTTTTTTAATTTTCTGTAATTTAGTTGTTTTTTTTGTGATTTAGCTAATTTAATTTATTTAATTGTATTTAATGTAGGGAATTTATTTAATTATTGTGTAAGGTTAGCTAATTTATTTTAGCTAGGTAGTTATTAAATAGTCAATAACTATTTAATAACTATTCTACCTAGTTAAAATAAATACAAACTTGCCTGTAAAATAAAAATAAACCCTAAGCTAGCTACAATGTAACTATTAGTTATATTGTAGCTATCTAACGCCTAGATTTAGAGTTGGGCGGTAGCCGTGAAAACCAGCGTTAGAGTCTCCTAACGCTGGTTTTTACCGCCCGCTGGTATTTGGAGTCAGTCAAGAAAGGGTCTAACGCTCACTTTCCAGCCGCGACTTTTCCATACCGCAGATCCCCTTACGTCAATTGCGTATCCTATCTTTTCAATGGGATCTTTCTAACGCCGGTATTTAGAGTCGTGGCTGAAGTGAGCGTTAGAAATCTAACGACCAAACTCCAGCCGCAGAAAAAAGTCAGTAGTTAAGAGCTTTTTGGGCTAACACCGGTTCATAAAGCTCTTAACTACTGTGCTCTACAGTACACTAACACCCATAAACTACCTATGTACCCCTAAACCGAGGTCCCCCCACATCGCCGCCACTCGATTAAATTTTTTTAACCCCTAATCTGCCGACCGCCACCTACGTTATCCTTATGTACCCCTAATCTGCTGCCCCTAACACCGCCGACCCCTATATTATATTTATTAACCCCTAATCTGCCCCCCACAATGTCGCCGCCACCTACCTACACTTATTAACCCCTAATCTGCCGAGCGGACCGCACCGCTACTATAATAAAGTTATTAACCCCTAATCCGCCTCACTCCCGCCTCAATAACCCTATAATAAATAGTATTAACCCCTAATCTGCCCTCCCTAACATCGCCGACACCTAACTTCAAACATTAACCCCTAATCTGCCGACCGGAGCTCACCGCTATTCTAATAAATTTTTTAACCCCTAAAGCTAATTCTAACCCTAACCCTAACACCCCCCTAAGTTAAATATAATTTTATTCTAACAAAATAAATTAACTCTTATTAAATAAATTATTCCTGCAGGGGTGCCCGTTGTCTCCACTGCTCTTTGTGCTGTCTATTGAGCCTCTGGCTGCCATGATTAGGAAAAATGCTGAAATTCAGGGAATGTTGATTCATGATACTATGCAGAAACTCACACTTTTTGCAGACGACCTCACCCTGTTCATCACGGAACCTGAGACCTCATTGCCGGTAGTCTTTGAATGTTTACGGACATTTGGTACGATATCATACTACAAGCTCAACTTTACTAAGACAGAGGCGTTGGTAATAAACTTGTCTACGGAGCAACTTAAGGGGCTCAAGGAGACTTACCCATTTGCTTGGTCCACGACCGAATTGAAACACTTAGGGGTTATCCTTTCCCCGGACCCAAAGATAGTAATTCGGGCAAATTACGACCCTCTACTAAAAGAATTTGATTCTCTTACTGCGAAATGGGTTAAATATGAGATATCATGGATCGGGAGAATACAGTCGGTGAAGATGTCCCTTCTCCCCAAGGTCACATACCTCTTTAGGTGTATACCACTGGCTGTCCCGCAATATATTCTTAGTCGTTTCCAGACGATCATAAACAGGTTTATCTGGCAGGGTAAACCCTCGAGGATAGCCATGCAACAATTACAACGGCCTGTTCTACATGGAGGATTGGCAGCACCCAACATAGGCAAGTATTATAAGGCGGCTATGCTCTCCCACGTGACTGCGTGGGGGGCCCCAGCTGAAGACACCAGGTGGGGACAGCTTGAGCAAGCTGTGCTCCCCTCAGGTCTGTTGCTAGAAGACCTTATATGGGTCCCTCAACATGCAGATACACTTTTGGGGGTTGAGAATCCTGTCATTAAAGCGGGCATTAAAATATGGAGAGAACTTAGTGGCTTGACCGGAGTGGCTCCGCACCCATCCCCAATCCATTCAATCAGGGCTCTGCTATCCTGCCTGCCGGAATCCCATGCGCAGTTGTGGTCTGGCTGGGGCATCAGGCATGTCAGAGATCTCTATACACCCCGAGGGTTGGCGATCCAAGCTTCGGACTTGTTGGACATAGATATCCCCAAAAAGTTCCACTTTGAGTATTTCAGGCTTATATCATTGTTGATATCCTGGAAGTTCCAAAAGGAGAAACCCAGAGAATTGACACAATGGGAAAAAAGATGGCTAGTGGGCAAGCCCCTACGCAAGGCGTTGACAATACATTATCAACTCCTATTAGATTCAGAAAGATTTACCAAAACCTTCCGCATTGTGGAATGGGAGAGGGATATGAGGAAGGAACACGAGGGGTTGGAGTGGCAACAGGCAGTTCAATACACAAGAGCGGCAATCCACTGTGTCTCATTATATGAGCTTTACATAAAACTAGTCCTACGCTGGCATAGAGTACCAGTTAACCTCAATAAGATGTTCCCACAGACTTCAGACAGATGCTGGAGGGGGTGTGGCCAAAGGGGTTCTCATTATCATATATGGTGGAGCTGTGCGGAAGTCAAGGTAATCTGGGACCAAATAGAGGTAATGTTAGATCAATTGGGGTTACTACACAGACTGACACCTGACACTGCCCTGTTCCATTTGGGACTAGGAAAACTGGCACAACCTGAGAGAATGCTTTGTATCACTATACTCCTAGCTACGAAACTAGCAATCGCAAGATGCTGGTTGGGAAAAACACAGGTCACACTCTTCATGATACGAGATATCATCGAATATATCCGTTCTATGGAGGAATTCTCTTTGAGATCCATGGGCAGAGCTGGATTACACGGGCAAGTTTGGGCACTCTGGGAAGTAGGAGTCAACAAATAGAAAGACATTTAATATACAGTGGCCTCAAGAGTGGAGACCACAGGAACAGTGTAGAAGATAGCCACCCGCTGTTGGGACTTGGGTCCCCCTCTCCCCCCCCCCTTTTTTTTTTTTTTTTTTTTTTTTCTTTCTCCTTTTTTCTCCTTGCTTCCTTTTTTCCCTCTCTCCCCCCTTCCTCACTCTCTTACTCCTTTCTACACACCCGGACGCCCTGCCGCCCGGGTACATTCTCAACCTTTGTACTGTTGAACAAGGTATAGCCTGCCTGGGTTTAGTTAACTGGGTATTCCTTATACACTTTATCTTATATTAATTAAATCTAGAGGAGGGGTCATGCCCCAGGCAAGGCATGTATGCAACTTCAGTTACTGTTTGTTCGGTCTATGTTATCTTAACTAAAACTATGATCTTTGAACTGAGCATTGACAGGTATAAGCCTTCAGGTAATAACCACCTTTGTGAGATTATAGGCTTACAGTAGATAACTCAGATGCATGTACTATTCGCTGTCTGTGAATATGAAGTTATGTAAAAAGAGGTATCACTCATGGCTAAGGAATGTCCTCTTTGGATAGCTCGCCAGAACTTTACATAATTCTAATGACATGTCTGTTTTATTGTTCATTTATGTTTGCTTTTCTGATGTGTATCATATGGACATGTTGCCATGATTCCCTTATGTAAATGTACTGTTTTATTTATGACTTTACCTCAATAAAAAATATTCTTTAAAAAAAAAAAAAAAAAAAAAAAAAAAATATTCCTATTTAAAGCTAAATACTTACCTGTAAAATAAATCCTAATATAGCTACAATATAAATTATAATTATATTGTAGCTATTTTAGGATTAATATTTATTTTACAGGTAACTTTGTAATTATTTTAACCAGGTACAATAGCTATTAAATAGTTAAGAACTATTTAATAGTTACCTAGTTAAAATAATTACAAAATTACCTGTAAAATAAATCCTAACCTAAGTTACAATTAAACCTAACACTACACTATCAATAAATACATTAAATAAACTACCTACAATTATCTACAATTAAACCTAACACTACACTATCAATAAATAAATTAAATACAATTCCTACAAATAAATACAATTAAATAAACTAACTAAAGTACAAAAAATAAAAAAGAACTAAGTTACAAAAAATAAAAAAATATTTACAAACATTAGAAAAAAATTACAACAATTTTAAACTAATTACACCTACTCTAAGCCCCCTAATAAAATAACAAAGACCCCCAAAATAAAAAAATGCCCTACCCTATTCTAAATTACAAAAGTTCAAAGCTCTTTTACCTTACCAGCCCTTAAAAGGAGCTTTTGTGGGGCATGCCCCAAAGAATTCAGCTCTTTTGCCTGTAAAAAAAAAACCATACAATACCCCCCCCAACATTATAACCCACCACCCACATACCCCTAATCTAACCCAAACCCCCCTTAAATAAACCTAACACTAAGCCCCTGAAGATCTTCCTACCTTGTCTTCACCATGCCAGGTATCGTTCCAGGCTCCGAAATCTTCATCCAAGCCCAAGCGGGAGGTAGACATCCATCATCCGGCGGCTGAAGAGGTCCAGAAGAGGCTCCAAAGTCTTCATCCTATCCGGGAAGAAGAGGCGATCCGGACCGGCAACCATCTTGATCCAAGCGGCATCTTCTATCTTCATCCGATGACGACCGGCTCCATCTTGAAGACCTCCATCGCGGACCCATCTTCTTCTTCCGACGACTTCCCGACGAATGACGGTTCCTTTAAGGGACGTCATCCAAGATGGCGTCCCTCGAACAGCCAATAGAATGCGAGCCCAATCTGATTGGCTGATTGAATCAGCCAATCGGATTGAAGTTGATTCTGATTGGCTGATTCCATCAGCCAATCAGAATTTTCCTACCTTAATTCCGATTGGCTGATAGAATCCTATCAGCCAATCGGAATTCGAGGGACGCCATCTTGGATGACGTCCCTTAAAGGAACCGTCATTCGTCGGGAAGTCGTCGGAAGAAGAAGATGGGTCCGCGGTGGAGGTCTTCAAGATGGAGCCGGTCGTCATCGGATGAAGATAGAATATGCCGTTTGGATCAAGATGGTTGCCGGTCCGGATCGCCTCTTCTTCCCGGATAGGATGAAGACTTTGGAGCCTCTTCTGGACCTCTTCAGCCACCGGATGATGGATGTCTAGCCCCCGCTTGGGCTTGGATGAAGATTTCGGAGCCTGGAACGATCGGTGATACCTGGCATGGTGAAGACAAGGTAGGAAGATCTTCAGGGGCTTAGTGTTAGGTTTATTTAAGGGGGGTTTGGGTTAGATTAGGGGTATGTGGGTGGTGGGTTGTAATGTTGTGGGGGGTATTGTATGTTTTTTTTTACAGGCAAAATAGCTGAATTCTTTGGGGCATGCTCCACAAAAGGTCCTTTTAAGGGCTGGTAAGGTAAAAGAGCTTTGAACTTTTGTAATTTAGAATAGGGTAGGGCATTTTTTATTTTGGGGGTCTTTGTTATTTTATTAGGGGGCTTAGAGTAGGTGTAATTAGTTTAAAATTGTTGTAATTTTTTTCTAATGTTTGTAAATATTTTTTTATTTTTTGTAACAGTTCTTTTTTATTTTTTGTACTTTAGTTAGTTTATTTAATTGTATTTATTTGTAGGAATTGTATTTAATTTATTTATTGATAGTGTAGTGTTAGGTTTAATTGTAGATAATTGTAGGTAGTTTATTTAATTAATTTATTGATAGTGTAGTGTTAGGTTTAATTGTAACTTAGGTTAGGATTTATTTTACAGGTAATTTTGTAATTATTTTAACTAGGTAACTATTAAATAGTTATTAACTATTTAATAGCTATTGTACCTGGTTAAAATAATTACAAAGTTGCCTGTAAAATAAATATTAATCCTAAAATAGCTACAATATAATTGTAATTTATATTGTAGCTATATTAGGGTTTATTTTACAGGTAAGTATTTAGCTTTAAATAGGAATAATTTATTTAATAAGAGTTAATTTATTTCGTTAGATTTAAATTATATTTAATTTAGGGGGGTGTTAGGGTTAAAGTTAGACTTAGCTTTAGGGGTTAATAAATTTATTAGAGTAGCGGTGAGCTCCTGTCGGCAGATTAGGGGTTAATACTTGAAGTTAGGTGTCGGCAATGTTAGGGAGGGCAGATTAGGGGTTAATACTATTTATTATAGGGTTATTGAGGCGGGAGTGAGGCGGATTAGGGGTTAATACATTTATTATAGTAGCGCTCAGGTCCGGTCGGCAGATTAGGGGTTAATAAGTGTAGTTAGGTGGAGGCGACGTTGGGGCGGCAGATTAGGGGTTAATAAATATAATATAGGGGTCGGCGATGTTAAGGCAGCAGATTAGGGGTACATAGGGATAATGTAGGTGGCGGGGGTGTACGGAGCGGCAGATTAGGGGTTAAAAATAATATGCAGGGGTCAGCGATAGCGGGGGCGGCAGATTAGGGGTTAATAAGTGTAAGGTTAGGGGTGTTTAGACTCGGGGTACATGTTAGAGTGTTAGGTGCAGACGTAGGAAGTGTTTCCCCATTGAAAACAATGGGGCTGCGTTAGGAGCTGAACGTGGCTTTTTTGCAGGTGTTAGGTTTTTTTTCAGCTCAAACAGCCCCATTGTTTTCTATGGGGGAATCGTGCATGAGCACGTTTTTGAAGCTGGCCGCGTCCATAAGCACCGCTGGTATCGAGAGTTGAAGTTGCTGTAAATATGCTCTACGCTCCTTTTTTGGAGCCTAACCCAGCCATTCTGTGAACTCTAAATACCAGCGGTATTTAAAAGGTGCGGCCAGAAAAAAGCATGCGTAGCTAACGCACCCCTTTGGCCGCAAAACTCTAAATCTAGGCGTTTGGGTTTATTTTATAGGTAAGTATTTAGTTTTAAATAGGAATAATTTAGGTAATGATAGGAATTTTATTTAGATTTATTTAAATATTTAAGTTAGGGGGTGTTAGGGTTAGACTTAGATTTAGGGGTTAATACATTTAATATAGTGGCGGCGACGTTGGGGACGGCAGATTAGGGGTTAATAAGTATAATGTAGGTGGCGGCGGGGTCCGGAGCGGCAGTCCTTACCTCTTGTTTCTAACCTTCTTACCCTTCTAGATAGTAAGTTCAAATGTAAATAGGGCCCTCAATTCCTCCTGTATCAGTTTATCAAATCTTGCCTTGTCTCTTACAAGTATTGTATCATTGTTTTACTTATATCAATTGTACCCATGAACAGCGCTGAGGAATATGTTGGCACTTTACAAATAAAGTATAATAATAATATTTTTGACACAAGGACCACACACAAGACACATCAATTCTGAAAGCTCTCTTGGCTTGTGAAATTATCAAAATGTTTCCAGTACTATGAAATTTTACCTTGAGAACAGTGAGCCTTCAGAGGGGTGTTTCCTGCATTTAACTAGGTGATGGTGATGCGTACTTTACAATAGGGCTCACATAAAAATAAAATTTAAAAATAGTATAAAACTAATAAATTGAAATAAAAATGTGTTGTAAAATAAAAAAATTTTAATCACATTTAAACGGTAATTAAATTGCTCTGCAAAAATGTTATTATATTGAGAAATTACAATTTGTATTCAAATTATGCCTCTCTAGGTCTATCTTGCCCTGTCTGTCTCGGCCTTGTGCCTAGCACAGTCGCCCTTCCCTTCCATGACAGGCCTCCTTTCACTTTATCCCTATCTTCCCTCATTCATTTATATTATTAGGAACGAATTTCTACATAAAACCACCACTTTATATTTTTACATCTTTTATTTACTTATTTATAAATATTTACTTTTATATTTAAGGTCCACAGTTTAAATTGTAATAAAACTAAACTGCACATGCAAAAAATGCTGTTAAATTCATATTTATAATACAAAACTTGAAGCCTTTTATTTTCCTCATTGCAAAATGAGTTTCCCCGCATCTTCTAATGGGTTGAATAGAGGTTGTTTCATGTGGGTAACTGAAATTTGCTCGTCAGGTCTGGCATATTCTCTAAACATTTTACCTTTGCAGATCTCACTGTTTTTTCTTGCAAATTAAAAGGTTCTTCAAGGGTCTGCTTAAGACTTTGCATCACTAATACTTCAGTGCATCATAACATATTTACCCCTTCTCTAATGCACCCTTCAGGTAAATCATGTATTCTTTTTTTTGGGGACATAGATAATGCAAATAATTAAGGAGGGAACATCAGTAAATTTGGGCTAAAAGTGCATTTCATTATAAAAAGTTACAAATCAGAAAAGAAGAGAGTTATTAACATAAAAATAAATTAACATCCAATATTGTTTGTATTAAAGAGGCCTGCTCCACTTTATATAACCTATCTTTATAAATTCTCCATATGCATATCCTTAATCCCTATATATTAAGAAATAAATATTGAAGTTATAGTTGATTAGCTGATGGTAATCATGACCTACCACAACTGCATTTTTTTTTTAATGTTACCCTAATATCTTTGTTCCTTAGAGTGTATATAACAGGATTAAATAATGGAGTTACTACTGTATTTAGAACAGATAAGATCTTATTCAAATTTACAGAATACCCTTTTGAGGGTGCAATATATAGAATAATCATAGTACCATAAAACATACAAACAACAATCAAATGGGCACTGCAAGTGGAGAAGGCTTTCTGTCTTCCTTTGGAAGAAGAGATCTGAAGGATGGAGGTAAAGATACATATATAAGTTATAATAACTAATACAAATTGGAAAAGACTCATAAAAGTAGCTGCAATAGATACTACAATTTGCACAGATGACGTGTCAGAGCATGAAAGTTCAAGGATAGGAGCAAGGTCACAGAAGAAATGGTCAATGACATTGATGCTACAGAAATTCAAGTTGAGTATAAATATATGAGAAATGCCCGACACCACAAACCCAGATGTCCATGACCAAATAACAAGGTATTGAAGAAGTCTATAATTCATAACTGAGCTATAGTGCAATGGTTTACATATAGCCAAATATCTATCATAAGACATCACTGTAAGTAGACAGGATTCTATTATTGCTGAGGCACCAAAGAAGTACAACTGTGTCAAGCAGTTTGCAGCAGGTATAGTGATTTTTCCTAGTAATATTACTTGAAGAGCATTAGGAGAAATATTAGTGCTTATTAAAATATCTGCAAATGAGAGGTGGCTGAGAAATATGTACATGGGAGATTGAAGTTGGTGGTTTGTTGACACTAATACAATGATCAAAACATTTCCAGCAATTGTGACTGTATACATTATGGTGAGAAAAATAAAGATTAAAATTCTATAGCTGTGAAGATTGTGAAGTCCAACAAGTATGAATTCTGTCACCATAGTGTGATTGTCCTTAAGCATCTCCTGTTAAAACACAAACAAGCAAAAACATGTTTGTTATTATTGACATTTTACACGTGCAATTATATCATATATGATATTTATTATAAACTTCATATGTATGTTAACATCTGCAATATGGAATTATATACCTAAAGGGACACTAAACACTTAGGGGCCCATCCATCAAACTCTGAATGGAGCTTGAGGCCCTGTGTTTCTGGCAAGCCTTCAGGCTTGCCAGAAACAGCAGTTATGAAGCAGCGGTCTAAAGACCGCTGCTCCATAACCTTGTCCGCCTGCTCTGAGCAGGCGGACAGACATCGCCGGAATTCAACCCGATCGAGTATGATCGGGTTGATTGACACCCCCTGCTGGCGGCTGATTGGCCGCGAGTCTGCAGGGGGCGGCGTTGCACCAGCAGCTCACAAGAGCTGCTGGTGCAATGCTGAATACGGAGAGCGTATCAGGTCTGACAGACATTTCATAAATTGGCCTCATAGTACATTTTATGAGCATAATAGTGAGGTTATTCCCCACCTCCCTCTAGAGATGGGTACCGCCATGTTGAAATGTACTTTTCATTGCATTCTAGTGCTGATGTGTTTGCACATGTGCATCAACTCTCCTTCAGATACCTAATGTGAAATGTAAGTTCCAAACTGGCAGCACCCATGATAAGAGGGAGGATCTTAAAACGTATTAAGTGTCCCTTTGTTGGATTTTAACACAGATAAGCCTATAAATAATTGTATAAAGATGATTTGTATTTTGTATATATGCTACATATGCTACATTAGGAAGGACTATTTGGGGCCAAAATGCATTTGTTGTAACTGATATAAAGCTCTTTATCCCTGACACCTGATGCCGTCATGACCAGTTAACGGCCAGGAAACGGACGGGTGAATCACAATTTATTATAATGCAGGGTATTTTAAGGTAGAGGTTAATACCTCACTGCTGTTAAATTATATTAATAAAAGTACATTTTTTTATAGTTAATATTTTCACAGTAGTTGGAGTGCTAAAATACTTTTTTCTTTTGTGTTTATTTTTTTCTTTTGTCAAAAATATTATGTCATGAATGAACATTGAGAATGCCAGGCTTACAGCCAATGTTACTTCTTTCTTTTATGGATGTTGACTTGTTTTTTTTTTTTTTTTTTTTATAATAGGTACTTCAAATGAACAAATAAAACATGTACATATGTTTTAAAACATAATTTTCTATAAACAATAGTGAAGTAAAGATAGTATGAATGCAGAACAGGGGCAAAACTACAGGGGGTGCAGAGGGCGCAACTGAGACTGGGCCCCTGAGGGTGGGGGCCCAGCTTAAAAAAAAATGTTTTTTTTTCTCAATAAAAACATTGACCTGCCACTGCCTGCACTGATATCATGTTAGTGTGACATGATGCTTTACTAGTGTCTCTTAATACAGGGGTTAGTGTTTCTGTTTTACCTATTGGTGTTTATGTGTGTGCGTGTGTGTATGTGTGTATGTGACTGTGTTTGTATTTATGCATGTTTGTGTGTGTGTGTGTGTGTGTGTGTTTGTGGAACCAGCAAATTACAGACCTTGCTACTACAGCATGGGAGGGCAGGGGGTAAACAGTGTCAGGCTATACAGTACCACTATATACAGTACGGGGGGCTGGACCATGTCACAGACTACTGTGGTCACTTTATAAAGTGCTGGGGCGGGTAGGGTCAGGCCAGCCATCTCACCGGCAGATTACAGACTGTGTCACTGACTCACTATATACAGTACTGGTGGGTTAAACAGTGTCACTATATACAGTAATAGGGGGTCAGACCATCTCACAGACTGTGGGCACAGGGTACCTCCTTTTATAGACATGTAATCTGATTGACATTTTTTTCTGTGTTAAATGTAAAAAAAAAGAAAAAAAAAAAGATATGTATCAAATTCACCTTTTTTGGGGGTGGGGGTAGGGGAGCCCTTCCTAGATCCTTGCACCTGGGCCCTGTGGTTTCTAGTTATGCCTCTGACGCAGAACATCTATAGTACATATGGCTCTTACAATAATAAAATGCACTTTTAAGGCATAACTGCTTTAAACATAAGGGAGTACAATATTATATACATAAAAAAGGAAAAGTGAAAACCCCAAGATGACATTTGTTTATATTAAGAATAACTCAAACATCATGTTATACTGTATCCAATGCAAAAATTACCAAAACACACTTTAAGGTATTATATATCTTGCATGCCATTCTTAAAGGGATATGAAACCCACATTTTTTTCTTTCATAATTCAGATAGAGCATGCAATTTTAAGCAACTTTCTGGTTTGCTCCTATTATCAATCGGCTAGATTACGAGTTTTGTGTTATGAGCGGTGCGGTGCTAACTTGCAAGTTATTGTCACCGCTCACTTCCCTACAGCGCTGCTATTACAGGTTTTCATAAACCCGGCATTAGCAGGCAATATTGCAGCGTAAAGCAAAATTGAGCTCCATACCGCACTCCAATACCAGCGCTGCGGTGAGCTGCGGTGAGCTGGTTTTACATGCTCGTGCACGATTTCCCCATAGACATCAATGGGGAGAGCCGGCTGAAAAAAAGCCTAACACCTGCAATAAAGGAGCGTAAAGCTCTGTACAGCAGCCCCATTGATTCCTTTGGAGAAACTCAATTTATGTTTACACCTAACACCCTAACATAAACCCCGAGTCTAAACACCCCTAATCTGCCACCCCTGACATCGCCGACACCTTCATTACAGTTATTAACCCCTAATCTGCTGCCCCCGACATCGCCGACACCTACATTACACTTATTAACCCCTAATCTGATGCCCCCAATGTCGCCGCCACCTACATTATACTTATTAACCCCTAATCTGCCGCCCCCAATGTCGCCGCCACCTACATTACAGTTATTAACCCCTAATCTTCCGCCCCCAACGCCGCCGCCACTATACAAAAGTTATTAACCGAAAGAGAGAGAACAGCACTCCATGAGATAGAACAGAAGCTGGAATAACTTCCATGCATGTTCATTTTTATTGTAACTCCTCAGGGTCCACGTTCTTTTTGCACACTATGCCCCTTCACAGAGAAAAAAATATCCTGAAGCATATCAGTCTGATCCTGCCCAATGACAGTCCAGCGCCGAAATATCAGGCAATTCTTCTCTGAACAAGGAAAGCAACAACCCCAGACGATCGTTACGGCCTCCTATGGGCCTCGTCAGTGAGGTGCAGTTGTATCTCTCTAAGGGCAAGTGTGCATGGAGTCCATGTCTGGTTTCCCCATTACTCTTAGGGTGACCCAAGAGCAATTTGCATAAAAATCGAAAGAGAGAGAACAGCACTCCATGAGATAGAACAGAAGCTGGAATAACTTCCATGCATGTTCATTTTTATTGTAACTCCTCAGGGTGCGTGTTCTTTTTGCACACTATGCCCCTTCACAGAGAAAAAATATCCTGAAGCATATCAGTCTGAACTTGCCCAAAGTTATTAACCCCTAACCCTAACACCCACTAACTTTAATGTAATTAAAATAAATCTAAATAAAACCTACTATTAATAACTAAATAATTCCTATTTAAAACTAAATACTTACCTATAAAATAAACCCTAAGCTAGCTACAATATTACTAATAGTTACATTGTAGCTATCTTAGGTTTTATTTTTATTTCACAGCTAAGTTTGTATTTATTTTAACTAGGTAGACTAGTTACTAAATAGTTATTAACTATTTACTAGCTACCTAGCTAAAATAAATACAAATTTACCTGTAAAATAAAACCTAACCTGCCTTACACTAAAACCTAACCTTACACTACAATTGAATACATTACATTTATTAAATACAATTAACTAGATTACAAAAAAAAAAACACACTAAATTACACAAAATAAAAAAGAAATGATCAAATATTTAAACTAATAACACCTAATCTAATAGCCCTATCAAAATAAAAATGTCCCCCCAAAATAAAAAAAAAACCCTAGCCTAAACTAAACTGCCAATAGCCCTTAAAAGAGCCTTTTGCAGGGCATTGCCCCAAAGAAATCAGCTCTTTTACCTGTAAAAAAAAATACAAACAACCCCCCAACAGTAAAACCCACAACCCACACAAACAAACCCCCCAAATAAAATCCTAACTAAAAAAAACTAACCTCCCCATTGCCCTGAAAAGGGCATTTGTATAGGCATTGCCCTTAAAAGGGCATTTAGCTCTTTTTCCGCTCAAACCCTAAGCTAAAAATAAAACCCACCCAATAAACCCTTAAAAAACCCTTAAAAAACCTAACACTAACCCCCGAAGATCCACTTACAGTTTTTGAAGACATCCATCCTCAACGAAGCCGGGAGAACGGCGGAATAGGGGTTAATAACTTTTATTAGTGGCAGCGATGTCGGGAGTGTTAGATTAGGGGTTAATAACTTTATTATAGTGTTTGTGATGTGGAAGGGCCTTGGTTTAGGGGTTAATAGGTAGTTTATGGGTGTTAGTGTAGTTTGTAACATTTTAGTTATGAGTTTTGTGTAACAGTTTTGTTGCGCAAAACTATTACTACTACTGGTCTCATATAGCAGAACGGATCGTGTTGGTATAGGCTGTAACGCAAGCATTTTAGCCTCACCTCACAACCTGCAATACCGGCACTATGGAAATCTCACACAAAAAGTAATTTTTTTGAGTGCGGGATTGACGTTGCGTTACAGGCTAAAATGCTTGCGGTATAGCTATTCTGACAAGACTCGAAATGGCTGCATTACGGTTTTAATGCTGAAATGGCCATTTATTCAGCGTTAAAACCGTAATCTAGCTGAGAGTTAGGCTAAAGCTTCATGAGCCCACCAGGCTTGTATGTGTCCATGTTAGCCCACTCTAAACTTCCAGCTAAATAGACTGTTTGTGGCAAAGTGGTATAGGCAATCCCAGCTTGGAGGCTAAAAAGTTGAGATTGGTGACTATATCCAATATAACATCCAAATATCCCAAACAGTAGGGGGCACAAGAACATATATAAAAAAGAATGCAAATAAAATTATAAATATAAATAATACATGTTAAAAACAGAATACAATCACTATCAATTGCTATAATCACCAAACGCCAAATAATCAAAATAGCAAAAGAAAAAACAAAAACCAGATTAGATAAATCCAAGAGCAACAATCCATGAGCCCAACTCCCAGAGGATAAGTGGTTACTGTTCTTTGGACACTTTCTCAGGCTGCTATCTTCTTAAAACTTCAAAGAAAAGTCACTAAAATGATGCAAAAAACAAAGAGGTGCCCATGTGTGTATCAATCTCCAACAATCTGTGACTTCAGGACACTGGAAGCAAGGGTACTCGACTCGCATGGATGAATGATGAAACAGCAAAGTTACACACCGAGAAATGCGTTGCATATTATTTGGAGACTAAAATGATATGTACTCCTGTTCAGCACTTTGGTAATTGTGTATGTTTTATCATTTTTATTAAATTGAATGTTTTAACAAGTTATTTTCTGAACTGATTCTTTTTGGGAAGATTGCTGCTGCCTCTGGACGTGAAGAGTGTCTGGGTGTCAGCCAGCTGACAGGCTGAGAGTTGTCAGTGTGCCTCTGCTAGCACAAGAGAGTGCTTTCTCTAAATGTGAGTACCCTTGTTTCCAGTGTCCTGAAGTCACAGCTTTTTGGAGATTGATACACACATGGGCGCCTTTTTGTTTTTTGTATCATAACATCTAAATATACTGCATACACCAAAGAACATTGTCACAAAGGTTCTATTAGTCCTACACTAACATCAATATCCATATAGCTAGGGTATCTGTGAAACGGACTAGGTTTAGCTAAATCAATTGTACAAATATCTGTACAATAGGTTGCTAACCTCTGCTCAACTACTGTATAAGCTCCACTAGACTCAGCACCTGTTCCCTCTTGGTATAGTGAGCTTAAAGGGACAGAAAATACCTTAAGATTTTTAAATAAAATGTTTAGTTATGCATATTGAAACAACAATGCAATATATTTTCATTAATTATTTTGCCCCCTTTTCATGTATTTTAGCCCCGAAAATTAATTTCTACTTCTCAGAACATGAAAAGGACCCTGCTGACTTATCAAGGCTAACCCTACTACATATATTTTACTAATTGGCTTTAACTGATAACAACTGCAAAACTGAGTATTTTATACTAACTTTATGACACTGGTTAGCCTTGCAGTCTGCAGTCTACAGCCCAGATTGGCTTCTCTAAATAAGACAAATGGTGGGTGGAATTTGACTTTTGAAAATTAATTGCAGTAACAAGGGTGTTAATTTGTTTTTAAAACATTAAGACTTGGTTAATTTGTTGTTCTATAACAACACAGGAATGTCTTGTAATTACAAGGTATTTACTGTCCCTTTAATACGAATGTGCTATTAGCCTTATCACATGTCTGCTCCTCCGTACAAGCTGTTGTCAGCTATGAAACCTATGGGAACTGTGTTGCTCATTAAGGGGAGTTCACTAATATGCTTTATGCTAAGGAAAGACCCTAAGTTTACAATGAAATGCTCTGTAAAATGCTGGTGATTTTTTGCAAATTAGACCCCTAGGGGCCGATTATCTAAAGGTTTCTGGGATGGCAAGATTATATGACAATGATCACCAGTCGTGGTGGAATTATATAAATCCACTTTTAAACTTTAAATAGGGTGTCTAACTAAGGGGCATATAGTGCATTTTCGCATGGGAAGGAGATGCATACATTACAAAAGGGCACAGTTAAAATTGTAATTTAAAAATCATACAAACCAATAATTTAACCATTCACACAAAAATACACAGAAATTGTATTGTTAAGATGCATAAAAAATCTTTAAAAAATTGTTCACCAAAAGTTGTATTTTAAAAACGTAAAATTTGCATGGAAATTACACAGGAATAAATCGTATTAAATATGCACATCATAAATCGTAATTTAATTACACATGGATGTGTAAAAAACACATACAAATTTGCAGTTAAAAGTACAAAATACAAAATGTAATTGTTGTTTTTTCGTAAAATGGGCTGAACATGGGTGTTCCATGGGCATGTATTAAATTTTCTTTAAAATCACAGTTAATTCTCTAACCATTTCTGCCCTACAGTTCACACTGCTTTTTCTCGCAAATTAAAAGGTGGAGAGGTTGTGACAAAATTCTCAAAATACTTATTACTCTAATAGAAAAACCCATTCATATGAAAATATAGAAAATTTTAAGATGCTGAAAGCAGTGCAATGTGATTTATATTGGCTGCAGGATTTAACTTTTAAAGTGCTCCCCCTGCTCGCTGCTAACTTTGCCCTACACAGTAAAGTTTCCATTTCCAGCGAGATCTATTAATTTCAATTGGAGACATCTCGCCACTTGCAGGGATTGCCTCATTTTTTTAAGACAATTCAACCAGGGCTGGAAGGGTCGGTGTGAAAAGCACATCTGATCTGGTGAGGTTTAGATAATCATCACCTTTGTCTGAGTTCACATACAGTAGACAAAAGTGAGCAGTATGGCACTGCATACCTGAATCACATGGTGGGAAACTGAAGGACAAGCTCAAAAAAGGCTTCCAAAATCCTCAAAATTCAAGACTAGAGTAGTAGGCAAATGTATAAATAATGATAGCTCTCAGTAACAGCAGTGGCACAATACAAATAGGCATTGAAACTGGATGTCTCAAAAATCTCTAGTTATGTGGAAAGCATCAGGTACTGTGCCGTATCATGGGTTCCACCCAGAAGCTTTATTTGGGAATATCATATCGCTTAAAGTGAATGTAAACTTGAGCGTACTCACTCAAGTCATAGGATAGTATTTAAAAAAAATTAAGGGCGGAGTTTGGCCGTGCAAGAACATGGCCGCACTGAGCTTAGGCTCCGGAGCACCTTATCCCCAACGCCTAGCTAAAAAGGCATACTGTGCTTGCAAAACACGCAAACTGGATTTCTAAAATGCCCAACACTTGAAAGGCCATACTTTTGGTTCTGGATCACCAAATCTGAGGAGCGGCACGACCGTCCGATCACATCTGGTGAGCCAAAATCATAACTTGCGCCACGCGCCCTACCCGCAGCCACAGACCTGAGAAGCGATGCAGCAACAAACAACAGCTAACGATCCGGTCTGAAAAACAGGAAAACTCAAAGCATTGAAGCTACTGACGTCCTACACAAGGGTAGAAATAACCCAACAAGGTAAAGCATATTCCATTTGGCTAAACAAAACAATCTATAATGGGGGAACACCAGGTAGACAATATCCTCACATAAAAGCTACCTGGAGGTACCGGAGCAAATGGGAATACCCATACATATAACTCTACCCTTATCATAAACATGATAAATGATCTATAAGATAACTACATTACAGACTCAACATAAAAGCTGATTTATATTATAAGAGAATGGCCTAATACATACAGAGGTCTGCAATAGATACAATTGATCTGGACTATAAACTAAGAAGACAGTTCAAGAACTAGATCCAGATCAATATAACTATATACTTCCTCTCACTCAGACAAGATAGTTTATAAATCAGGAGCATACTCATTATAGACCAAAACAGACTTCATAATGACTACTAGAAAATCCACTAAGACTGACAAGGGTGGAGGACCTTCTGGCAACTCTAAAACACTTTAGAGGCTCCCAAAATCAAACAAAATCTAACACGCCAGACACACTACAAAAGAGCAATCAATACCACCAACAGCTTCAAGAAATGGCTATAGAACGAGCCCACAATGCGCTAAGACCACGTCCTAAACCAACTGCCCCACCTAGAGATGTTATAGTCAAATTACTCCACTTCAAGGACAGATAATAAATATGGAATGCAGAAAGATCTATGCACCCTCTTCAATTCCTAAACAAAGAACTGCAAATATATCAAGATCTAAGCCCCCCACCATAGAAAAGAGAAAATCCCTGAAGTTTATAACCTTGGTACTACAGGACCATAAAGTTAAATACAGATGGGGCTTTCCTTTCAGCCTGATCATTCCTCATGATGGGAAAATGCTGATGTACAAAGATACCACAGATCTTAATAATATCTCCAGATCCCTAGGACTCTCATTCAATTTGCCACCTACCTTCACAGATGAAGATGACACCTCAACCTCACATCTCAATAGTTCTTCTTCCATCAAACAACACCCTGGACCACAGTAACAATAAAAAAGACAAGCAACCCAACTCTTCCACACGTCAGCCTATAACCTGAAGGGAAACAACTTGCTGATAGGATTACTACTTTCCAGGTGACATGATAAGTACTTTTTATTACCTATTTTTCCTTTAAAGGAATATTTGTTGCTCTAGTTATATCCCTCTGAATGCATGGACCTTCCTATATAAGGACACTACCCTTAATATAAGCAGACATAAAATCATGCCTTGACTTTGCTGAATGTAATAACAAGCACAAGTTACAAGATGTACAAGATGTGGCCACCACAATAGCATTGTGAACTCTAGAAACATAGTTAAATGGCTAGAACTTAGACTCTTCCTAAAATAGGATATAGGCAAGATAGCTAAGGCGATGAGGAGGAGAGGCATCCCCCCACCTCTCACAACTCCTACCAGAGAGATGATTCCAATTTGTTATATTGTTTTTTATATTGCTAAGTTGCATATGTTATGTATTGTTAATGTTTTTCTTAATTGTTTATTGTATTTCTGTCAGAGCATGCACTCAACCACAGTCTTAACTAACAACACAACCAATATGTTACCCAATATCATAAATACATATCTCTCCAAACAAAAACTCATATACAGTGGGGCAAAAAAGTATTTAGTCAGCCACCAATTGTGCAAGTTCTCCCACTTAAGAAGATGAGAGAGGCCTGTAATTTTCATCATAGGTATACCTCAACTATGAGAGACAATCACATTGTCTGATTTGGAAAGAATTTATTTTCATATTATGGTGGAAAATAAGTATTTGGTCACCTACAAAAAAGCAAGATTTCTGGCTCTCACAGACCTGTATCTTCTTATTTAAGAGGCGCCTCTGTCCTCCACTCATTACCTGTATTAATGGCACCTGTTTGAACTTATCAGTATAAAAGACACCTGTCCACAACCTCAAACAGTCACACTCCAAACTCCAATATGGTGAAGACCAAAGAGCTGTTGAAGAACACCAGAAACAAAATTGTAGACCTGCACCAGGCTGGGAAGACTGAATCTGCAATAGGCAAGCAGCTTGGTGTGAAGAAATCAACTGTGGGAGCAATAATTAGAAAATGGAAGACATACAAGACCACTGATAATCTCCCTCGATCTGGGGCTCCACGCAAGATCTCACCCTGTGGGGTCAAAATGATTACAAGAACGGTGAGCAAACATCCCAGAGCCACACGGGGGGACCTAGTGAATGACCTGTAGAGCTGTGACCAACGTAACAAAGGCTACCATCAGTAACTGAATTGAGCCCACGCGGTGCTGGGAGAAGACTAAGTTGTCGTGAACGTGCAATGTGGTATTCTTTGAGGAAGACGAACGTATTTATCACAACTTTTTATACAGCATCATTTGAGGCTCATTTATTGGAATTCCTTTAGATAATTCATGAACTATTATTAGGCGCATATTTAGGTATATTTAGCAAGATCTGAGCTACATCTCCAGTGAGCAATTAATCTCTTGTTTACTGGAAAGACGAAACGCATAAAAAAGGCGAAAGATAGCAGCTGCTGTGTGCGGAATGTGACAAAATCTCTCCCAGAACACAGAAAAAAACCCACAGACCTTTTCACTCAATTGCTGAACTAGCCATCTAACTTTCTACACTCTCTCCCAGAACACAGAAAAAAACCCACAGACCTTTTCACTCAATTGCTGAACTAGCCATCTAACTTTCTACAGATTGGAGGACTACAACAGAGCCGTCACACCTAAGCTGTGAGCAAAGACGGGTTTACACACATCCGAGGACATCAAAAGAAGCCACCCGCAGCATTACCTACATTACCTACATTACCTACTGAGTGAAAGGATATACAAAGTGACATTCTTCATTTGTCATCGTCATCCAGAATCGGTTAGGAGCATTCAAGTAAGTAAAACTATCGTTCCTTACTTTTCACTATGTGCTCCTAATCCGTAGAGCTCTGGCAACATAACAATTAAACATCCGGGCAACGTACAAATAGCAAACTCTTCTTACTAAAAAAGACTACAAAAGGTCCTTTCAGTTTGAACGAACTATTCATTTCAGTCGGCCGACTGCATTCTGCTGCACAAATATCATGTTAGCATAAATATTATGTTCACATAAGAATTTAACTATCACAACTAAAAGAACCTTCTTCTGAAATTGTTTTTTTTTTATATTGACCGATTTTTAGACATGTTTTACTAACCATTTCTCTACACATATCCTTTACATAAAATTACAAACATACACAAATTACATGTATGTATACCTAGAGGAGCCAAATTAGTACATATTTAGTAAACTAATAGTAATCAACTATTCCTATTGACGTGTAACTACTGTGAACTGAAAGTTTGTCCATATTACACTAGGTTTTGATGAACTAGGTGTCTTTGCGTTTATAAACAAACAGATCATTATTAACTACATCTATAGGAAAATATTTTTCCAAGAACTTATGCACCTCTCAGAGTAAGACCGATACATACATAGACACTAGAAGCCCTTCTCATATTCCGTACACAATCACTTGAAATTCTCACTACACCAATATATGATCTTTATGTATCTTTATTAATTTTTAAAAGATTTGTTTAGATTTTTTTAGATTTTTTTAAATTCTAACAAGAATTCTTACAAAATTCCAACGAACTGTTTTTAGAAGAACATTTGTACTTTTTATAGAGCAACTTGTTACAGATAAACTTGTATTCAAATAAAGGATAATATTTACCAATTTTATGTCTATCATTATATTAAACTGACCAAATACAAATTTAAACATATAGTAACTAATTTCAACCCATTTCTATAGTTGCGGCATTTATTTGCGCCCGAAACTCTGAAATTCTCTTTTGCACTTACTAATCCAATATCAATCAGGGGTTGATATCTCAAGAGTTAAGGGCTAGCCAACACCTAGGCAGCGCAGGAAAGTCTTTGAAATACCTGCACTTTTTTACCATCAGTAACACACTACACCGCCAGGGACTAAGATCCTGCAGTGCCAGACGTGTCCCCTTGCTTAAGCCAGTACATGTCCGGGCCAGTCTAAAGTATGCTAGAGAGCATTTGCATGATCCAGAAGTGGATTGGGAGAATGTCATATGGTCAGATGAAACCAAAGTAGAACTGTTTGGTAGAAACACAACTCATCATGTTTGGAGGAGAGATAATGCTGAGTTGCAACCAGAGAACACCATAACTACTGTGAAGCATGGGGGTGGCAACATCATGCTTTGGGGCTGTTTCTCTGCAAAGGGAACAGGACAACTGATCCGTGTACATGAAAAAATGAATGAGGCCATGTATCGTGAGATTTTGAGTGCAAACCTCCTTCCATCAGCAAGGGCATTGAAGATGAAACATGGCTGGGTCTTTCAGCATGACAATTATCCCGAACACACTGCCTGGGCAATGAAGGAGTGGCTTCGTAAGAAGCATTTCAAGGTCCTGGAGTGGCCTAGCCAGTCTCCAGATCTCAACCCCATAGAAAACCTTTGGAGGGAGTTGAAAGTCTGTGTTGTCCAGCGACAGCCCAAAAACATCACTGCTCTAGAGAAGATCTGCATGCAGGAATAGGCCAACATACTAGCAACAGTGTGTGACAACCTTGTGAAGACTTACAGAAAACGTTTGATAACAAAGGATATATAACAAAGTATTGTGATTAACTTTTGATATTGACCAAATACTTATTTTCCACCATAATTTGCAAATAAATTCTTTCAAAACCAGACAATGTGATTGTCTGGATTTGTTTGCACATTTTGTCTCTCATAGTTGAGGTATACCTTTGATGAAATTTACAGGCCTCTCTCATCTTCTTAAGTGGGAGAACTTGCACAATTGGTGTCTGACTAAATACTTTTTTGCCCCACTGTACCTTCACATGACCTCTCATGGCTTCACAACCACACAACCACACAACTAATAATTGTCTAAACATAATTACCATAAATGCTAAAGGCCTTAATTCCCCTAGAAAACAAACCACAGCAATAGCGGATTTCAAACGCCAGACAGGTGATATAATTCTATTACAAGAAACCCACTTTCTCAAAGGCAGAGAACCCAAAACATTCTATTATAAATATGGTAGAACATTCTATGCTTTGCATCCAAATAAAAAATCCAAGGAGTAGGAATTATTATTAAATCAAATATCCCCTTTCATGAGACATCAACAATTAAAGATAAAGAAGGGAGATATCTGCTTCTTACAGGCCTCCTGTACGGCCGACCAATTACCATAGTCTCTATATATACACCAACCACAAAACAACATGTGTTTCTCAAACTTATATCAAATCTAGTCTTAGAACACCAAAAAGGCACACTCATTATAGGAGGAGACTTGAACCTAACCCTAAACCCAGAACTATATTGCTCTACAAATAATAACTTCCACCGCTTCGGCCTGCATAAAAAAGACCAACCACATACTCAAAGAACTCACATGCCTAGACATCTGGAGAAGTTTACACCCATTGACCAAAGATTACACTTTTTATTCATTTCCACATAAAATATATACAAGAATAGATTATTTATTCACAGATATTACCAGCATGAGTTTATTACGATCAGCAATCATATCCCCAATCTCCTGGTCGGACCAGGAAGAGTCAAATGCTCCTATGGAGACTAGATGAAAACATATTAATGAACCCTGAACTTCAAACGAAGCTCCAGGAAAACATTAGGGATTTTTTCCAGCACAATCACCAAAATGACACCACCCCTCAAAACAACTGGGAAGCACATAAAAGTACAATTTGAGGAGTCTTAATAGCTCAAAAAGCCCACATGAATAAGCTAACAAATCCAAAACAAAAAATTGGACAAACCCTTTTCCCTAGAAGATCTCCAAAAAGTAATAAAAGATGTTCCATCTAATAAAGCACCAGGACCTGATAGGTTTACTTATAAATACTACAAAATACATATAGAACATCTAGCAACTCACATGCTAGCCTACTTCAACAATATTGATATATCACATCCCTTTTCAAAAAATGCCTTAGAAGCCCACATTACTGTACTTTTCAAACAAAAAAAAATCACCGGAACTGACCTCAAACTATAGACCAATATCATTGCTAAACACGGATATTAAATATATATAAAAATATATATAAAAATCTCAGAATTTCAGTATATAGAACCAATTTGATGAAGGAAAGTCTCACTATCCTATGTCTTGAGCGAGTATGCTAAAGTATACATTCACTTTAAGGTTAGTGATTTTAAGAAACATAGGCCTAGATTTGGAGTTCGGCGGTAAAAGGGCTGTTAACGCTCCGCGGGCTTTTTTCTGGCCGCACCATAAATTTAACTCTGGTATCGAGAGTTAAAACAAATGCTGCATTAGGCTCCAAAAAAGGAGCGTAGAGCATTTTTACCGCAAAAGCAACTCTCGATACCAGAGTTGCTTACGGACGCGGCCGGCCTCAAAAACGTGCTCGTGCACGATTCTCCCATAGGAAACAATGGGACTGTTTGAGCTGAAAAAAAACCTAACACCTGCAAAAAAGCAGCGTTCAGCTCCTAACGCAGCCCCATTGTTTCCTATGGGGAAACACTTCCTACGTCTGCACCTAACACCCTAACATGTACCCCGAGTCTAAACACCCCTACCCTTACACTTATTAACCCCTAATCTGCCGCCCCCGCTATCGCTGACCCCTGCATTACACTTTTAACCCCTAATCTGCCGCTCCGTAAACCGCCGCAACCTACGTTCTCCCTATGTACCCCTAATCTGCTGCCCCTAACACCGCCGACCCCTATATTATATTTATTAACCCCTAATCTGCCCCCCACAACGTCGCCGACACCTACCTACACTTATTAACCCCTAATCTGCCGAGCGGACCTGAGCGCTACTATAATAAAGTTATTAACCCCTAATCCGCCTCACTAACCCTATCATAAATAGTATTAACCCCTAATCTGCCCGGAATTAAGGTAGGAATTTTCTGATTGGCTGATGGAATCAGCCAATCAGAATCAAGTTCAATCCGATTGGCTGATCCAATCAGCCAATCAGATTGAGCTCGCATTCTATTGGCTGATCGGAACAGCCAATAGAATGCGAACTCAATCTGATTGGCTGATTGGATCAGCCAATCGGATTGAACTTGATTCTGATTGGCTGATTCCATCAGCCAATCAGAAAATTCCTACCTTAATTCCGATTGGCTGATAGAATCCTATCAGCCAATCGGAATTCGAGGGACGCCATCTTGGATGACGTCCCTTAAAGGAACCGTCATTAGTCGGGAGACATCGGAAGAAGAGGATGGATCCGCGTCGCCTGCTTCAAGATGGACCCGCTCCGCACCGGATAGAAGAAGATCGAAGATGCCGCTTGGAGAAGATGTTTGCCGGTCCGGATGTCCTCTTCTTGCCGGATAGGAGGAAGACTTTGGAGCACCGGATTATGGATCGCCAACCCCCGCTTGGGTTGGATGAAGATCTTGGAGCCAGGACGGATCGGTGATACCTGGATGGTGAAGACAAGGTAGGAAGATCTTCAGGGGATTAGTGTTAGGTTTATTTAAGGGGGGTTTGGGTTAGATTAGGGGTATGTGGGTGGTGGGTTGTAATGTTGGGGGGGGGGTATTGTATGTTTTTTTTTACAGGCAAAAGAGCTGAAATTCTTGGGGCATGCCCCGCAAAGGGCCCTGTTCAGGGCTGGTAAGGTAAAAGAGCTTGTAACTTTTTTAATTTAGAATAGGGTAGGGAATTTTTTATTTTGGGGGGCTTTGTTATTTTATTAGGGGGCTTAGAGTAGGTGTAATTAGTTTAAAATTGTTGTAATATTTTTCTTATGTTTGTAAATATTTTTTTATTTTCTGTAACTTAGTTCTTTTTTATTTTTTGTACTTTAGCTAGTTTATTTAATTGTATTTATTTGTAGGAATTGTGTTTAATTAATTTATTGATAGTGTAGTGTTAGGTTAATTGTAGGTAATTGTAGGTAGTTTATTTAATTATTTTATTGATAGTGTAGTGTTAGGTTTAATTGTAACTTAGGTTAGGATTTATTTTACAGGTAATTTTGTAATTATTTTAACTAGGTAACTATTAAATAGTTATTAACTATTTAATAGCTATTGTACCTGGTTAAAATAATTACCAAGTTACCTGTAAAATAAATATTAATCCTAAAATAGCTATAATATAATTATAATTTATATTGTAGCTATATTAGGATTTATTTTACAGGTAAGTATTTAGCTTTAAATAGGAATAATTTATTTAATAAGAGTTAATTTATTTCGTTAGATAAAAATTATATTTAACTTAGGGGGGTGTTAGTTTTAGGGTTAGACTTAGCTTTAGGGGTTAATCCATTTATTAGAATAGCGGTGAGCTCCGGTCGTCAGATTAGGGGTTAATAATTGAAGTTAGGTGTCGGCGATGTTAGGGAGGGCAAATTAGGGGTTAATTCTATTTATGATAGGGTTAGTGAGGCGGATTAGGGGTTAATACATTTATTATAGTAGCGCTCAGGTCCGCTCGGCAGATTAGGGGTTAATAAGTGTAGGCAGGTGTCGGCGACGTTGAGGGGGGCAGATTAGGGGTTAATAAATATAATATAGGGGTCGGCGATGTTAGGGGCAGCAGATTAGGGGTACATAGGGATAACGTAGGTGGCGGCGATTTGCGGTCGGAAGATTAGGGGTTAATTATTGTAAGTAGCTGGCGGCGACGTTGTGGGGGGCAGGTTAGGGGTTAATAAATATAATACAGGGGTCGGCGGGGTTAGGGGCAGCAGATTAGGGGTACATAAATATAACGTAGGTGGCGGTCGGCAGATTAGGGGTTAAAAATTTTAATCGAGTGTCGGCGATGTGGGGGGGCCTCGGTTTAGGGGTACATAGGTAGTTTATGGGTGTTAGTGTACTTTAGGGTACAGTAGTTAAGAGCTTTATGAACCGGCGTTAGCCAGAAAGCTCTTAACTCCTGCTATTTTCAGGCGGCTGGAATTTTGTCGTTAGAGCTCTAACGCTCACTTCAGAAACGACTCTAAATACCGGCGTTAGAAAGATCCCATTGAAAAGATAGGCTACGCAAATGGCGTAGGGGGATCTGCGGTATGGAAAAGTCGCGGCTGTAAAGTGAGCGTTAGACCCTTTAATCACTGACTCCAAATACCAGCGGGCGGCCAAAACCAGCGTTAGGAGCCTCTAACGCTGGTTTTGACGGCTACCGCCGAACTCCAAATCTAGGCCATAGACTTTTATAGGGTTAATTCGGTTTTGTACAAGAGTACAATGTTTAAGTCAGGAAATTTTGTGTTTAGCATATAAAAAAAAAAAATCATGCTGCACTAAAAATTATTATTTTTTTTACTGGAAGTTTTAAGAAATGTTGACTTTTAAAAAAATATTTCTTTTGACTTATACTGTACATATAATAATTAGAAAAAACATGCCAAATGTACTATGACCAAGATGTCCAAAGTTACCCACTTTGCAGCTTTAAAAATATGTGCTATGAATGTTACATATTATATTAAAGGTAAAAATAATCATTTTTAATATAAATAAAGAAAATTCTTAGTTCTATTTTATACAGATTTTAATAACAGTGGTTAATGAGATATGGTTAAGATAATGCTGTATGTTCCAAATAAAAATATGCCAATTGCTAAAAAAAAGGGAGACTTTGTGACTGCAAAATAAAATAATTAATTATGTGAGAATTTGACTTGCATAACATAACACAGACTTCATACGCCTAACCCTGCTATAAACTATCCCAAGCTACAGTATACTTAGTAGATATAATAGCATAAATAATGCAAATCAATGCAAGTTGTGTTAGTAAAATGATTGTGGCACACATTGTCTACAACAGTTACAGTCCAGTTTAGCTCCTCTAAATTAGACAAGTGGTGCATGTGTTTGGCTATTAAAAATTGCACCAAACAAGGTGTTAAGATGTTCCTTAATTAATATGTTTGTTATGTTCATTTATTGAAAGACTGCAGAATAGAGTTGTATTTACAGATGCTATATCTCCATGTTACAAGAGTCCCCTAACACTAAAATTGTATTAAAGGAAGTAATTAAAAGAAAGGAAACTTCAAACTACATCTCCCCTGCTCCCGTATATATCATACTGAAAATGGTTTTCACAATATTTAAACAAAGAATTTGAAGGAGCAAAGTGGGAACATCAAGCTCCTAACACTACCATAGCTCATAGATCTGAAACCTCATTTAAAAGAGGAAACTTTGAAATACGGATCCTATTTAAATTAATCACAATTTCCATTCTAAGTTGTTCATGTGACTTTGTGCAGGGTTTTAAAATTCAATGGCATTTACAAAGTCTATTATGGCCAATTTATCACAATAATTTCAAGTGTTTTGGGGCTTAATTCTCTATAGCTCTAATGACTGGAAACATAATATTCTTTATGTGGAGAGACACTTACTTTACAAGAAAGGGCTCAGTAAAATAAGCTGATGATTTCTCTCTTTGCCAGCAAGTTTTTTTTAGAATTGGGCACTTTATCTCACATTGAAGAAGCATTTTTTTCATGCATATTTAAACATTTTAAAATAATTTCTGCTTGAAGGTTAAAAGGTTAAAGGGACAGTAAAGTAAAAAATAATAATTCATGATTTAAATATGTAATGTCATTTTAAACAACTTTCCAATTTACTTTTATTACCAATTTAGCTTTGTTCTCTTGGTATTCTTAGTTGAAAGCTAAATCTAGGAGGTTCATGTGCTAATTTCTTAGACCTTGAAGACTGCATCTAATCTGAAAGCATTTTGACAGTTTTTCACCACTAGAGGGTGTTAGTTCATGTGTTTCATATAGATAACATTAAGCTCAGGCACGTGAAGCTCCTAGGAGTCAGCACTGATTAGCTAAAAATGCAAGTCTGTCAAAAGAACTGAAATAAGGGGGCAGTTTGCAGAGGCATAGATACAAGGTAATCACAGAGGTAATAAGTGTATTATTATAACTGTATTGGTTATGCAAAATTGGGGAATGGGTAATAAAGGGCTTATCTATCTTTTTAAACAACAAAAATTCTGTTGTTTACTGTCCCTTTATGTTAAAGCTGGTTATTTTAATTTCAAAGCTAACAGAAAGTGCATGTTTGTCTACAAATGATTCTTAAGGACTGATTGCTCAATTTATCAGCAATATTCCAATTCAATATAAAAAAAACTTTCAAGCAATTTAAAAAAGAAAAAGTGGTTGGAATTTTTAAATTCAACAGTTTTAAACATAAAAAAATTGCTCTCTTTTTCTTGGATGTGCACACAGTTTAACAGTGTAATAATGTAAGTGCAAACTTAAAAAGGAAGGGTGAAAGAGGAAAAAAGTCTGAAATGTCATAAAGACAAAGGTGAGGCAGAAACACACAAGTAAGTGAGAGGTAAAAATCGAATAAATATTTTTACTTTTCTTTTTAATAACCAATAAATATGATAACATCTGAAAACTGGAAAAGAAAAAAAAATGCTAATTCAGTGTCAACCTTATATTTTCAGCTGTTAAAACCAAGGGTGATACCAACATTTTTAAGTGAGACAGTTGCTAAAATTTATATTTAAATAAATATTATCAAGAGTGGACATTCATTCATCTCTAGATTTTTTTTTTGTTTCATTAAAAGTTACAAAGTATCATTACCTGTTGTTTCCAATTTCCTGTTTATCTAAGATAAAAATACGTCTAGTGATGATGCAGATACTGTAGCACAACACAGATTATCTTTAATTCTTGTTTCTTCTAGTGATAAATCTTTGGTCAACAAAGTAATTCTGTATGGATATTCATTGATTGGACTCCTTGATGTACCCTGATGTGTAAAAAGGTTGTCTTTATATATCAATAGCTCAGATAAGGGATTACCCATGGGAAGTCTCAGCTGTTTTTAGGGAGTTTGTTAATTAAAGAGCTAAAATATTAAATAACTGCTGAATATTCTTCTTCATATTATGACTCATTAGGATCTAAGAATTGAGATGCCTTTAGAATGTATTATAACAGTTATATCATGTAGGCTATTCAGCATTAAAAAATGTGACAATTACTATGATTATTTCTCAAATACAAATGCACACTAAAATATATTGAATGTCTTTAGTGAAGAGGGGTGTTATTTTTCAGTCATATCAATAGCACATTTATTTCAGTCTGATTTTTTGCAGTCTATCAGTGCTGTAAATAGATATTCCTGCTATATTGGTGAATTCCTGTTAAATAATAATTATCGTAAATGGATTTTAAAAATTAAATAACTGGTAGACAGAGTGATGCATTCATAGCAAAGATTTATCACAGATATGCATATGCATTTTTTAAAATAATGTTAGAATTTTAAATATTGAAAAATAAGTGCGAAGTTTTAATGTAATAAAGCAATTTACTGCACCTAGATTTCCCTCTTTGCAGATACCAATGGGGAGCAGCTATAAATGAGTGTAACAAATGCAGTGTTAAAGGGTCACTGAACCCAATTTTTTTCTTTCGTGATTAAGATAGAGCATGCAATTTTAAGCAACTTTCTTATTTACTCCTATTATCAATTTTCTTCGTTCTCTTGCCATATTTATTTGAAGAAGAAGGCATCTAAGCTATATTTGGATTCAGACCCTGGACAGAGCTTGTTTATTGGTGGGTGAATTTATCCACCAATCAACAAAAACAACCCAGGTTGTCCAGCAAAAATGGGCCGGCATCTAAACTTACATTCTTGCATTTTAAATAAAGATACCAAGAGAATGAAGAAAAATTGATAATAGGACTAAATTAGAAAGTTGCTTAAAATGTCATACTCTATCTGAATCACAAAAGAAAAAAATTGGATTCAGTGTCCCTTTAAGTCAGGAGTCTTCACTTTAAGAGGAATTGGAAAACTCACAATTATCAGAAAAACATGACATTAAAAAGGTGCAAAATAAAAAAATGAAATAATGAAATAAAAATAAATAATGAAAGTATATTCCTTTTTTTATCTACATATGACTAAACATTTTATATTATAATTTTAAAGTGTTTAATATGCCTTTAATCAAAGTACAGATCTTAGGAATTAATACAAAAATACAACACAAAGAATTGTAAACTTGAAAATATCAGAACAAAGACCTCCAGCTGAATCTTCTACAATTCCTTTTGCGAAATGTGTTGAATCACCTTTTGCAGGAATTTTTAAACCGTTGGGCTAGATTACAAGTGCTGCGCTATTGTTTGCATGCAAGCAATATCGGGTTTTATCACCTGTTTGTATGCAAGTTAAATAGCATTCGTATTACAAGTTGAAAGTAAATGTGAATGTGTGAGCGCTAATGCGATTTACGCTACAATGATTACCACAACTTTAAAGCTCTGGTTAATTGTTATGTGAGACAATAAAAAATGCTTAACACATCAAAAATACAGTTAAAAATTACAGTTAAATAGTGATGTCGTGAACAGATCACCGGAGAACAGTTCCCGGCGAACATAGCTTGTTTGCGTTCCCTATTCGTCATCATTGAGTAAACTTTGATCCTGTATCTCACAGTCTGCAGACACATTACAGCCAATCAGCAGCAGACACTCCCTCCCAGACCCTCCCAGCTCCTGGGCAGCAGCCATTTTAGATTCATTCTGATCCTGCATTGTTAGTGAGAGGAGGGACAGTGTAGCTGCTGCTAATTTAATAGGGAAATCGATAGCTAGGCTAGTGTATTCAGTGTCCACTACAGTCCTGAAGGACTCATCTGATCTCTGCTGTAAGGACAGCACCCCAAAAAGCCCTTTTTAGGGCTACATCAGTCGTTTTTTTTTTCTTCTTTGTAATCTAATAGCAGTTGCCTGCCTGCCACTGCCAGCCTGTGCCTACTTGCTCAATGCCACCACTCATATCTGGTGTAACATTAGTGTAAATTTAAAAAAAAAACGTTTACATCAGTCTGCTAGTGTAATCTAATTTCAGTAGCCAGGCCAGCCTGCCACTGCCAGCCTATGTGTCCGGCTCACAGCATATACTGTGCCTACTTGCTCAGTGCCACTACCACTCATATTATCTTGTTTAATAGTAGCGTAAGTGTACATTTAAAAATAAAAAAACTATTTTGACTGTGAAACATCAGTCTGCTTTTTTGTGTCAGGCTCACAGCGTATAGTGTAAATTTAAAAAGAAAAAACTTTTACATCAGTCTGCTAGTGTAATCTAATTTCAGTTGCCAGGCCAGCCTGCCACTGCCAGCCTGTGTGTCAGGCTCACAGCATATACTGTGCCTACTTGCTTAGTGCCACCACTCATATCTGGCTGGTGTAACAGTAGTGTAATTTAAAAAAAAAAACTTTTACATCAGTCTGCTAGTATAATCTAATAGCAGTTGCCTGCTTGCCACTGCCAGCCTGTGTGTCAGGCTCACAGCATATACTGTGCCTACTTGCTCAGTGCCACCACCACTCATATTATCTTGTTTAATAGTAGCGTAAGTGTACATTTAAAAATAAAAAAACTATTTTGACTGTGAAACATCAGTCTGCTTTTTTGTGTCAGGCTCACAGCGTATAGTGTAAATTTAAAAAGAAACAACTTTTACATCAGTCTGCTAGTGTAATCTAATTTCATTTGCCAGGCCAGCCTGCCACTGCCAGCCTGTGTGTCAGGCTCACAGCATTTACTGTGCCTACTTGCTCAGTGCCACCACTCATATCTGGTGTAACAGTAGTGTAAATTTTTTAAAAAAACTTTTACATCAGTCTGCTAGTGTAATCTAATTTCAGTTGCCAGGCCAGCCTGCCACTGCCAGCCAGTGTGTCAGGCTTACAGCATATACTGTGCCTACTTGCTCAGTGCCACCACTCATATCTGGTGTAACAGTAGTGTAAATTTAAAAAAAAAAAAAAACTTTTACATCAGTCTGCTAGTGTAATCTAATTTCATTTGCCAGGCCAGCCTGCCACTGCCAGCCTGTGTGTCAGGCTCACAGCATATACTGTGCCTACTTGCCCAGTGCCACCACCACTCATATTATCTTGTTTAATAGTAGTGTAAGTGTACATTTAAAAATAAAAAAACAATTTTGACTGTGAAACATCAGTCTGCTTTTTTGTGTCAGGCTCACAGCGTATACTGTGCCCACTGGTCCAGTGCCACCACTCATATTATCTTGTTTTATAGTAGTGTAAGTGTACATTTAAAAAAAAAAAAAAAAATTGACTGTGAAACATCAGTCTGCTTTTTTGTGTCAGGCTCACAGCGTATACTGTGCAAACTGGTCCAGTGCCACCACTCATTATCTTGTTTTATAGTAGTGTAAGTATACATTTTAAAAATAAAAAAACTATTTTGACTGTGAAACATTAGTCTGCTTTTTTATGTCAGGCTCACAGCGTATACTGTGCCCACTGGTCCAGTGCCACCACTCATATTATCTTGTTTTATAGTAGTGTAAGTATACATTTTAAAAATAAAAAAACTATTTTGACTCTGAAACATCAGTCTGCTTTTTTATGTCAGGCTCACAGCGTATACTGTGCCCACTGGTCCAGTGCCACCACTCATATTATCTTGTTTTATAGTAGTGTAAGTGTACATTTTAAAAATAAAAAAATATTTTGACTCTGAAACATCAGTCTGCTTTTTTGTGTCAGGCTCACAGCCTATACTGTGCCCACTTGCCCAGTGCCACCACTCATATTATCTTGTTTAATAGTAATGTAAGTGTACATTTAAAAATAAAATAACTATTTTGACTGTGAAACATCAGTCTGCTTTTTTGTGTCAGGCTCACAGCGTATACTGTGCCCACTTGCCCAGTGCCACCACTCATATTATCTTGTTTAATAGTAGTGTAAGTGTACATTTTAAAAATAAAAAAAATATTTTGACTGTGAAACATCAGTCTGCTTTTTTGTGTCAGGCTCACAGCGTATACTGTGCCCACTTGTCCAGTGCCGCCACTCACATTATCTTGTTTAATAGTAGTGTAAGTGTACATTTTAAAAATAAAAAAACTTTTTTGACTGTGAAACATAAGTCTGCTTTTTTGTGTCAGGCTCACAGCGTATACTGTGCCCACTTGCCCAGTGCCACCACTCATATTATCTTGTTTAATAGTAGTGTAAGTGTACATTTTAAAAATAAAAAAAATATTTTGACTGTGAAACATCAGTCTGCTTTTTTGTGTCAGGCTCACAGCGTATACTGTGCCCACTTGTCCAGTGCCGCCACTCACATTATCTTGTTTAATAGTAGTGTAAGTGTACATTTTAAAAATAAAAAAACTTTTTTGACTGTGAAACATAAGTCTGCTTTTTTGTGTCAGGCTCACAGCGTATACTGTGCCCACTTGTCCAGTGCCACCACTCACATTATCTTGTTTAATAGTAGTGTAAGTGTACATTTTAAAAATAAAAAAACTATTTTGACTGTGAAACATCAGTCTGTTTTTTTGTGTCAGGCTCACAGCGTATACTGTGCCCACTCACAGTAGCTTGCACGCATAGTAGCACTAATTGAAAAAAAATGACAGGTAGAGGCAGGCCAACCCGCAGGGGCCATCGTGGTCGTGGTGCTGTGATTCCCTTTGGCCATAGAATAATGCCCAGTGTTAGGCCACGTACCATGAAAACAAAAAGTTCTGATGAAATAGTTGACTTTATAACACAGGACACCCAATCTTCTACAGCTTCCGCTCATAACCTTGACGCACCATCCTCCTCCTCTAGCTTAGCTTCGGGCACCTCTCAACTTACCACTTGCCCGCCTGCCGCCACCACCGACACTAGCACCACAGCCGCCTCACTCTGATCTGTCAGAGGAGTTATGTACACCTCAGTGTGAAGAAATGAGTGATGCGCAACCATCATTGATAGAGGATGTAGATAACTGTGATATGTCTCAGTCAGGCAGCATTACAGACATGGACGACGCACGGTGTGATGATGATGATGATGTTGTACCCGCCGTTGCTTCCGTTGTTGAGTTGTCAGATACAAGTGAAGGGGTTGATGATGACAATGCGTCCGTGGATGTCATGTGGGCGCCCGGTAGAAGAGAAGAAGAACAGGTGGAAAGTTCAGATGGGGAGACAGAGAGGAGCAGGAGGAGGAGACGAGTTGGAAGCAGAGGGAGGTCGTCGCAAGGAGCTAGTGGCACAGTCAGACAGCATGCATCGGCACCCGGGGTCAGCCAGACAGTACGCCAATCAACACATGCTGTTGCCATCACCAGAATGCCGTCATCGCAGAGCTCAGCAGTGTGGCATTTTTTTTATGTGTCTGCCTCTGACAGCAGCAATGCCATTTGCAACCTGTGCCAAAAGAAACTGAGTTGTGGGAAGTCCAACACCCACCTAGGTACAACTGCTTTGCGAAGGCACATGATCTCACATCACAAACGCCTATGGGATGAACACATGAGGACAAGCAGCACGCAAACTCAAAGCCGCCATCCTCCTCCTGGTCCAGCATCTTCAGCCACGTCAACCACTGCTGTGCTCCTTGCCCCCTCTCAGCCATCCGCCAATCCGTCTCTCTTCCGGAGCAATTCCTGCTCATCTGCCCACAGTCAGGTGCCTGTCAAGGACATGTTTGAGCATAAGAAGCCAATGTCACCAAGTCAACCCCTTGCCCGGCTTCTGACTGCTGGCTTGTCTGAACTGTTAGCCCGCCAGCTTTTACCATAAAAGCTGGTGGAGTCTGAGGCATTCAAAAAAATTGTAGCTATTGGGACACCGCAGTGGAAGGTACCCCGGGCAAAATTTCTTTGCACAAAAGGCAATCCCCAACCTGTACTCAATTGTGTGAAAGGAAGTAATGGCATCTCTGGCACACAGTGTTGGGGCAAGGGTCCATCTGACCACTGACAGCTAGTCTGCAAAGCATGGTCAGGGCAGGTATATCACCTACACTGCGCATTGGGTAAACCTGCTGACGGCTGCCAAGCATAGAATGCCTGGCTCTGCAGAGGAGTTGGTGACACCACCACAACTTGCAGGCAGGCCTGCTGCCACCTCCTCTACTCCTCCTACTCCATCCTCTTCCATAACCTCCTCGGCTGAGTCCTCTTCTGCATCTTGCTCCACATCAACGGCACCCCCCCAGCTCCCCAGGTACTATTCGACATCCCGGATACGTCAGTGTCACGCCGTCTTGGGGTTGACTTGCCTGAAAGTGGAGAGTCACACCGCACCAGCACTCCTGTCTGCCCTGAACGCACAGGTTGATCAATGGCTGACTCCGCACCAACTGGAGATCGGCAAAGTGGTTTCTGACAACGGAAGTAATTTGGTGGCGGTATTGAAATTGGGTAAGTTGACACATGTGCCGTGCATGGCACATGTGTGTAATCTGATTGTACAACACTTTGTGCATAAGTACCCAGGCTTACAGGACGTCCTGAAGCAGGCCAGGAAGGTGTGTGGCGCACTGTCAGATATCCAGCGGCGAAACAACCTGCCAGTGAGGCGCTTGATTTGCGACAGCCCGACACATTGGAATTCAACACTCCTAATGTTCAACCGCCTGCTCCAACAAGAAAAAGCTGTTAATGAGTATTTGTATGACCGGGGTGCTAGGACAGCCTCTGGGGAGCTGGGGATTTTTTGCCACAATACTGGACGCTCATGCGCAATGCCTGTAGGCTCATGCATCCTTTTGAGGAGGTGACAAACCTAGTCAGTCACACCGAAGGCACCATCAGCGACATCATACCATTTGTTTTCTTCCTGGAGCGTGCCCTGCGAAGAGTGCTGGATCAGGCCATAGATGAGCGTGAAGAGGAAGAGGAAGAGTTGTGGTCTCCATCACCACCAGAAACAGCCTTATCAGCATCGCTTGCTGGACCAGCGGCAACGCAGGAAGAGGATTGTGAGGAAGAGGAGTCAGATGAGGAATGTGGCTTTCAGGAGGAGGAGGAAGACCAAGCACAACAGGCATCCCAGGGTGCTCGTTGTTGTCAGCTATCTGGTACCCGTGGTGTTGTACGTGGCTGGGGGGAAGAAGATACCTTCAGTGAGATCAGTGAGGACGAGGAACGGGACATGAGTAGCTTGGCATCCAACTTTGTGCAAATGGGGTCTTTCATGCTATCGTGCCTGTTGAGGGACACTCGTATAAAAAAGCTGAATGAGAACGAACTGTACTGGGTGTCCACGCTACTAGACCCCCGGTATAAGCATAAAGTGACTGAAATGTTACCGAATTCCCGCAAGTCGGGAAGGATGGAGCAGTTCAAAAATAAATTAAAAAGTATGCTTTACACAGCGTATAAGGGTGATGTCACAGCACAACGGGAATCTAACAGGGGAAGAGATGAAAGTAATACTCCTCCTCCCACGACCACGCCGGCAAGGACAGGACGCTTTCCAGACGTGTTGTTGATGGAGGACATGCGGACCTTTTTAACTCCTATGCATCGCCACAGCCCTTCGGGATCCAGCCTCAGAGAACGACTCAACCGACAGGTAGCAGACTACCTCGCATTAACTGCAGATCTCGACACTCTGAGGAGCGATGAAACCCTTGACTACTGGGTGTGCAGGCTTGACCTGTGGCATGAGCTATCCCAATTTGCAATCGAACTTCTGGCCTGCCCCACTTCAAGTAACCTGTCAGAAAGGACCTTCAGTGCAGCAGGAGGTATTGTCACTGAGAAGAGAAGTCGCCTAGGTCAAAAAAGTCTTGATAATCTCACCTTTATTAAAATGAATGAGGGATGGATGCCGAAGGGACTGACATTGGGAGATACATTCGAGTAAAAAAGACCTGATGAGATGAGCTGCCTTGGGCTACAAATGGTCCACACGCTGCTGTATTTTATCTTCGAATGCCGGTTGACTTGCGTGACTTATCCGCCAACAACTAGGGTTCAAGCCGCAATATTTTAGGGAACTTTCTAACTGTCAAACAAACATCAATTTTTCTGGCCGCTGCTACAGCAGCGGCTGCAACAATACCTAATTTTTCAGGCATGTGTACATGCCTAATTTTTCTGGCCTCTGGTGCTGCACTGTGGCTTAAAAACCAAAACCAAAAAAAAGGCACATAACAAGGATTAAACTGCTAAGAATAGTACTACTTAACACACCACTCATATCTGGTGGCACAGTAGATTGCACGCGCAGTGCCCCAAATTTGAAGTATGTGGACCGACCAAGCATCTTTTTCCATCTCCCGGTTCCTAAAAATTATCTCCGGGATCCTAAAAACGATGCCATACCTGTACTCGATTGTGCAAAAGAAAGTCATGGCATATGGGGTCTTTCATGCTGTCGTGCCTGTTGAGGGTCGGGGACCCTCGTATAAAAAGGCTGAAGGAGAACAACCTGTACTGGGTGTCCAAGCATCTTTTTCCATCTCCAGGTTCCTAAAATCCATGCCATATACACGTCCCCTGATAGGGGACGTAACAGGGATTAAACTGATAAGCACGTTATTCCAAACAATTTAGGAATTTTAGGTGATTTATGCCCTTTATGGATTAAAAACAGACTCTGCATCAACTATGTAATTTTCCATGGGAGTTTTGCCATGGATTCCCCTCCGGCATGCCACAGTCCAGGTGTTAGTCCCCTTGAAACAACTTTTCCATCACTTTTGTGGCCAGAAAGAGTCCCTGTGGGTTTTAAAATTCGCCTGCCTATTGAAGTCAATGGCGGTTCGCCCGCAAAATTTTAGGTTTATAAAGATATAAACACATAAACACCACTGCATATATATATATATATATATATATAACACATAGAAACAACCAGCACTCACCAGCTAGCTCACAGGTAAGATAAAATCACAACTGGAAAGGTTAGTTACCGCATCTGGCCAAATGGGAAAGCTCAGGCACCACGTCAAGGTCCTTTCCACTGCCTGAGCTTTCCCATTTGGCCAGATGCGGTAACTAACTTATCCAGTTGTGATTTTATCTTAGCTGTGAGCTAGCTGGTGAGTGCTGGGTGTTTCTATGTGTTATATATATATATATATATATATGCAGTGGTGTTTATGTGTTTATATCTGTGAGCTAGATGGTGAGTGCTGGGTGTTTCTATGTGTTGTATTACTTTTTGTTTGTATGATGGTGTGGCTGTGTTAGGGACTCAGGCAGTGGAAAGGACCTTGACGTTGTGCCTGAGCTTTCCCATTTGGCCAGATGCGGTAACTAACCTTTCCAGTTGTGATTTTATCTTAGGTGTGAGCTAGCTGGTGAGTGCTGGGTGTTTCTATGTGTTGTATTACTTTTTGTTTGTAATCCCCCTTGTTTCTTGCACCCATTCCGGACTGGGGTTAACTGCCTGTGGCTCTGGTGACATCACAACTTTTTTGGAGTGCTATTTAGCACCCAGGGCTGGATGTTGCTGAGTCACAGGATGTGTACCTGGTCCGGTCTTGGAGTGCAGTTCCCTTCCATGTTTTGTATTTTCTCTGGGTGATTGCATCCACCTGTGCACCCCTTCTTTGTTCTCAGTCTGTTTGGCTTTGTGAGCTTGCATGATGGTGTGGCTGTGTTAGGGACTCAGGCAGTGGAAAGGACCTTGACGTGGTGCCTGAGCTTTCCCATTTGGCCAGATGCGGTAACTAACCTTTCCAGTTGTGATTTTATCTTAGCTGTGAGCTAGCTGGTGAGTGCTGGGTGTTTCTATGTGTTGTATTACTTTTTGTTTGTAATCCCCCTTGTTTCTTGCACCCATTCCGGACTGGGGTTAACTGCCTGTGGCTCTGGTGACATCACAGCTTTTTTGGAGTGCTATTTAGCACCAAGGGCTGGATGTTGCTGAGTCACAGGATATGTACCTGGTCCAGTCTTGGAGTGCAGTTCCAAAAAAAAAATTTGACTGTGAAACATCAGTCTGCTTTTTTGTGTCAGACTCACAGCGTATACTGTGCAAACTGGTCCAGTGCCGCCACTCATTATCTTGTTTTATAGTAGTGTAAGTATACATTTTAAAAATAAAAAAACTATTTTGACTCTGAAACATCAGTCTGCTTTTTTATGTCAGGCTCACAGCGTATACTGTGCCCACTGGTCCAGTGCCACCACTCATATTATCTTGTTTTATAATAGTGTAAGTATACATTTTAAAAATAAAAAAACTATTTTGACTCTGAAACATCAGTCTGCTTTTTTATGTCAGGCTCACAGCGTATACTGTGCCCACTGGTCCAGTGCCACCACTCATATTATCTTGTTTTATAGTAGTGTAAGTGTACATTTTAAAAATAAAAAAATATTTTGACTCTGAAACATCAGTCTGCTTTTTTGTGTCAGGCTCACAGCCTATACTGTGCCCACTTGCCCAGTGCCACCACTCATATTATCTTGTTTAATAGTAATGTAAGTGTACATTTAAAAATAAAATAACTATTTTGACTGTGAAACATCAGTCTGCTTTTTTGTGTCAGGCTCACAGAGTATACTGTGCCCACTTGCCCAGTGCCACCACTCATATTATCTTGTTTAATAGTAGTGTAAGTGTACATTTTAAAAATAAAAAAACTTTTTTGACTGTGAAACATAAGTCTGATTTTTTGTGTCAGGCTCACAGCGTATACTGTGCCCACTTGTCCAGTGCCACCACTCACATTATCTTGTTTAATAGTAGTGTAAGTGTACATTTTAAAAATAAAAAAACTATTTTGACTGTGAAACATCAGTCTGTTTTTTTGTGTCAGGCTCACAGCGTATACTGTGCCCACTCACAGTAGCTTGCACGCATAGTAGCACTAATTGAAAAAAAAATGACAGGCAGAGGTAGGCCAACCCGCAGGGGCCATCGTGGTCGTGGTGCTGTGATTCCCTTTGGCAATAGAATAATGCCCAGTGTTAGGCCACGTACCATGAAAACAAAAAGTTCTGATGAAATAGTTGACTTTATAACACAGGACACCCAATCTTCTACAGCTTCCGCTCGTAACCTTGACGCACCATCCTCCTCCTCTAGCTTAGCTTCGGGCACCTCGCAACTTACCACTTGCCCGCCTGCCGCCACCACCGACACTAGCACCACAGCCGCCTCACTCTGATCTGTCAGAGGAGTTATGTACACCTCAGTGTGAAGAAATGAGTGATGCGCAACCATCATTGATAGAGGATGTAGATAACTGTGATATGTCTCAGTCAGGCAGCATTACAGACATGGACGATGCACGGTGTGATGATGATGATGATGTTGTACCCGCCGTTGCTTCCGTTGTTGAGTTGTCAGATACAAGTGAAGGGGTTGATGATGACGATGCATCCGTGGATGTCACGTGGGTGCCCGGTAGAAGAGAAGAAGAACAGGTGGAAAGTTCAGATGGGGAGACAGAGAGGAGCAGGAGGAGGAGACGAGTTGGAAGCAGGGGGAGGTCGTCGCAAGGAGCTAGTAGCACAGTCAGACAGCATGCATCGGCACCCGGGGTCAGCCAGACAGTACGCCAATCAACACATGCTGTTGCCATCACCAGAATGCCGTCATCGCAGAGCTCAGCAGTGTGGCATTTTTTTTATGTGTCTGCCTCTGACAACAGCAATGCCATTTGCAACCTGTGCCAAAAGAAACTGAGTTGTGGGAAGTCCAACACCCACCTAGGTACAACTGCTTTGCGAAGGCACATGATCTCACATCACAAACGCCTATGGGATGAACACATGAGGACAAGCAGCACGCAAACTCAAAGCCACCATCCTCCTCCTGGTCCAGCATCTTCAGCCACGTCAACCACTGCTGTGCTCCTTGCCCCCTCTCAACCATCCGCCAATCCGTCTCTCTTCCGGAGCAATTCCTGCTCATCTGCCCACAGTCAGGTGCCTGTCAAGGACATGTTTGAGCATAAGAAGCCAATGTCACCAAGTCAACCCCTTGCCCGGCTTCTGACTGCTGGCTTGTCTGAACTGTTAGCCCGCCAGCTTTTACCATAAAAGCTGGTGGAGTCTGAGGCATTCAAAAAAATTGTAGCTATTGGGACACCGCAGTGGAAGGTACCCCGGGCAAAATTTCTTTGCACAAAAGGCAATCCCCAACCTGTACTCGATTGTGTGAAAGGAAGTAATGGCATGTCTGGCACACAGTGTAGGGGCAAGGGTCCATCTGACCACTGACAGCTAGTCTGCAAAGCATGGTCAGGGCAGGTATATCACCTACACTGCGCATTGGGTAAACCTGCTGACGGCTGCCAAGCATAGAATGCCTGGCTCTGCAGAGGAGTTGGTGACACCACCACAACTTGCAGGCAGGCCTGCTGCCACCTCCTCTACTCCTCCTACTCCATCCTCTTCCATAACCTCCTCGGCTGAGTCCTCTTCTGCGTCTTGCTCCACATCAACGGCACCCCCCCAGCTCCCCAGGTACTATTCGACATCCCGGATACGTCAGTGTCACGCCGTCTTGGGGTTGACTTGCCTGAAAGTGGAGAGTCACACCGCACCAGCACTCCTGTCTGCCCTGAACGCACAGGTGGATCAGTGGCTGACTCCACACCAACTGGAGATCGGCAAAGTGGTTTCTGACAACGGAAGTAATTTGGTGGCGGTATTGAAATTGGGTAAGTTGACACATGTGCCGTGCATGGCACATGTGTGTAATCTGATTGTACAACACTTTGTGCATAAGTACCCAGGCTTACAGGACGTCCTGAAGCAGGCCAGGAAGGTGTGTGGCGCACTGTCAGATATCCAGCGGCGAAACAACCTGCCAGTGAGGCGCTTGATTTGCGGCAGCCCGACACGTTGGAATTCAACACTCCTAATGTTCAACCGCCTGCTCCAACAAGAAAAAGCTGTTAATGAGTATTTGTATGACCGGGGTGCTAGGACAGCCTCTGGGAGCTGGGGATTTTTTGCCACAATACTGGACGCTCATGCGCAATGCCTGTAGGCTCATGCATCCTTTTGAGGAGGTGACAAACCTAGTCAGTCGCACCGAAGGCACCATCAGCGACATCATACCATTTGTTTTCTTCCTGGAGCGTGCCCTGCGAAGAGTGCTGGATCAGGCCATAGATGCGCGTGAAGAGGAAGAGTTGTGGTCTCCATCACCACCAGAAACAGCCTTATCAGCATCGCTTGCTGGACCAGCGGCAACGCAGGAAGAGGATTGTGAGGAAGAGGAGTCAGATGAGGAATGTGGCTTTCAGGAGGAGGAGGAAGACCAAGCACAACAGGCATCCCAGGGTGCTCGTTGTTGTCAGCTATCTGGTACCCGTGTGTTGTACGTGGCTGGGGGGAAGAAGATACCTTCAGTGAGATCAGTGAGGACGAGGAACGGGACATGAGTAGCTTGGCATCCAACCTTGTGCAAATGGGGTCTTTCATGCTATCGTGCCTGTTGAGGGACACTCGTATAAAAAAGCTGAATGAGAACGAACTGTACTGGTTGTCCATGCTACTAGACCCCCGGTATAAGCATAAAGTGACTGAAATGTTACCGAATTCCCACAAGTCGGGAAGGATGGAGCAGTTCAAAAATAAATTAAAAAGTATGCTTTACACAGCGTATAAGGGTGATGTCACAGCACAACGGGAATCTAACAGGGGAAGAGATGAAAGTAATACTCCTCCTCCCACGACCACACCGGCAAGGACAGGACGCTTTCCAGACGTGTTGTTGATGGAGGACATGCGGACCTTTTTAACTCCTATGCATCGCCACAGCCCTTCGGGATCCAGCCTCAGAGAACGACTCAACCGACAGGTAGCAGACTACCTCGCATTAACTGCAGATCTCGACACTCTGAGGAGCGATGAAACCCTTGACTACTGGGTGTGCAGGCTTGACCTGTGGCATGAGCTATCCCAATTTGCAATCGAACTTCTGGCCTGCCCCACTTCAAGTGTCCTGTCAGAAAGGACCTTCAGTGCAGCAGGAGGTATTGTCACTGAGAAGAGAAGTCGCCTAGGTCAAAAAAGTCTTGATTATCTCACCTTTATTAAAATGAATGAGGGATGGATGCCGAAGGGACTGACATTGGGCGATACATTCGAGTAAAAAAGACCTGATGAGATGAGCTGCCTTGGGCTACAAATGGTCCACACGCTGCTGTATTTTATCTTCGAATGCCGGTTGACTTGCGTGACTTATCCGCCAACAACTAGGGTTCAAGCTGCAATATTTTAGGGAACTTTCTAACTGTCAAACAAACATCAATTTTTCTGGCCGCTGCTACAGCAGCGGCTGCAACAATACCTAATTTTTCAGGCATGTGTACATGCCTAATTTTTCTGGCCTCTGGTGCTGCACTGTGGCTTAAAAACCAAAACCAAAAAAAAGGCACATAACAAGGATTAAACTGCTAAGAATAGTACTACTTAACACACCACTCATATCTGTGGCACAGTAGATTGCACGCGCAGAGCCCCAAATTTGAAGTATGTGGACCGACCAAGCATCTTTTTCCATCTCCCGGTTCCTAAAAATTATCTCCGGGATCCTAAAAACGATGCCATACCTGTACTCGATTGTGCAAAAGAAAGTCATGGCATATGGGGTCTTTCATGCTGTCGTGCCTGTTGAGGGTCGGGGACCCTCGTATAAAAAGGCTGAAGGAGAACGACCTGTACTGGGTGTCCAAGCATCTTTTTCCATCTCCAGGTTCCTAAAATCCATGCCATATACACGTCCCCTGATATGGGACGTAACAGGGATTAAACTGATAAGAATAGTACTAGTTAACACACTACTCCTATCTGGTGGCACAGTAGATTGCACACAGTGCTCTGAAAAATTGCAGAATGACATTTGGCAGATGGACATTTGGCAGACGGACATTTGGCCGACAGGCAGAAAGCTAAAGAATGTTCCGATTTCGGCCGAGGGCAGATACACAGAGTGCTCTGTTCTAATCAGAGCCTCGGGCATTGCAACTGCCTCTGGGAACCTTACCATGGGTCTCAGACCGCCCGTCTTGTAATTCTCTGTCTGGGAAATTATCTGTCTATCAAATCTATCTATTTATCTATCAAATCTATCTATCTATCTATCGTATCTATCATCAAATGTATCTATTGCATCTATTGATCTATGGGGAGTTTGCGGTTGTGCAAATGGACTGTTTGCGGTTGTTTGCGGTGCGTTAAACGGGGAGTTTGGTCTGTCACTGTGAAGCGGGCGTAACCCTTACACTACATGAACGATACAACATCATACCTGATGTTTTAAAGCACGTTATTCCAAACAATTTAGGAATTTTAGGTGATTTATGCCCTTTATGGATTAAAAACAGGCTCTGCATCAACTATGTAATTTTCCATGGGAGTTTTGCCATGGATTCTCCTCCGGCATGCCACAGTCCAGGTGTTAGTCCCCTTGAAACAACTTTTCCATCACTTTTGTGGCCAGAAAGAGTCCCTGTGGGTTTTAAAATTCGCCTGCCTATTGAAGTCAATGGCGGTTCGCCCGCAAAATTTTAGGTTCACGTAATCACTACAGTTAAACTGATATTTACACTGCCTAATAAAAATGTAGCCACAAATCAGCAAGCGCTACCTAGAGGCTAATCCAAAAATGGGTAAGCTCCTAAGCTTACATTCCTGCTTTTCAAATAAAGATACCAAGAGAATTAAGAAAAATTGATAATAGGTGTAAATTAGAAAGTTAGAAAGTTGCTTAAAGTTGCATGGTCTATCTGAATCATGAAAGAAAACATTTGGGTTTCATATCCCTTTAAGATAGAGATACATGCATACACATGTCTAAATATGTATATACATGTATGTATATATATATATATATATATATGTATATGTAAATATATATATATATATATATTTGTTTATATATGTGCACATGTATTTTTGTGTATTTATAAGTGTTTATATGTACATATATATAAAGATATAAACACATAAACACCACTGCATATATATATATATATATATATATATATATATAACACATAGAAACACCCAGCACTCACCAGCTAGCTCACAGCTAAGATAAAATCACAACTGGAAAGGTTAGTTACCGCATCTGGCCAAATGGGAAAGCTCAGGCACCATGTCAAGGTCCTTTCCACTGCCTGAGCTTTCCCATTTGGCCAGATGCGGTAACTAACTTTTCCAGTTGTGATTTTATCTTAGCTGTGAGCTAGCTGGTGAGTGCTGTGTGTTTCTATGTGTTATATATATATATATATATATATATATATATATATATATATATATATATATATGCAGTGGTGTTTATGTGTTTATATCTGTGAGCTAGCTGGTGAGTGCTGGGTGTTTCTATGTGTTGTATTACTTTTTGTTTGTATGATGGTGTGGCTGTGTTAGGGACTCAGGCAGTGGAAAGGACCTTGACGTTGTGCCTGAGCTTTCCCATTTGGCCAGATGCGGTAACTAACCTTTCCAGTTGTGATTTTATCTTAGGTGTGAGCTAGCTGGTGAGTGCTGGGTGTTTCTATGTGTTGTATTACTTTTTGTTTGTAATCCCCCTTGTTTCTTGCACCCATTCCGGACTGGGGTTAACTGCCTGTGGCTCTGGTGACATCACAGCTTTTTTGCAGTGCTATTTAGCACCCAGGGCTGGATGTTACTGAGTCACAGGATGTGTACCTGGTCCGGTCTTGGAGTGCAGTTCCCTTCCATGTTTTGTATTTTCTCGGGGTGATTACATCCACCTGTGCACCCCTTCTTTGTTCTCAGTCTGTTTGGCTTTGTGAGCTCTCATGATGGTGTGGCTGTGTTAGGGACTCAGGCAGTGGAAAGGACCTTAACATGGTGCCTGAGCTTTCCCATTTGGCCAGATGCGGTAACTAACCTTTCCAGTTGTGATTTTATCTTAGCTGTGAGCTAGCTGGTGAGTGCTGGGTGTTTCTATGTGTTGTATTACTTTTTGTTTGTAATCCCCCTTGTTTCTTGCACCCATTCTGGACTGGGGTTAACTGCCTGTGGCTCTGGTGACATCACAGTTTTTTTGGAGTGCTATTTAGCACCCAGGGCTGGATGTTGCTGAGTCACAGGATGTGTACCTGGTCCGGTCTTGGAGTGCAGTTCCCTTCCATGTTTTGTATTTTCTCTGGGTGATTACATCCACCTGTGCACCCCTTCTTTGTTCTCAGTCTGTTTAGCTTTGTGAGCTCGCATGAAGGTGTGGCTGTGTTAGGGACTCAGGCAGTGGAAAGGACCTTGACATGGTGCCTGAGCTTTCCCATTTGGCCAGATGCGGTAACTAACCTTTCCAGTTGTGATTTTATCTTAGGTGTGAGCTAGCTGGTGAGTGCTGGGTGTTTCTATGTGTTGTATTACTTTTTGTTTGTAATCCCCCTTGTTTTTTGCACCCATTCCGGACTGGGGTTAACTGCCTGTGGCTCTGGTGACATCACAGCTATTTTGGAGTGCTATTTAGCACCCAGGGCTGGATGTTGCTGAGTCACAGGATGTGTACCTGGTCTGGTCTTGGAGTGCAGTTCCCTTGCATGTTTTGTATTTTCTCTGGGTGATTACATCCACCTGTGCACCCCTTCTTTGATCTCAGTCTGTTTAGCTTTGTGAGCTCGCATGATGGTGTGGCTTTGTTAGGGACTCAGGCAGTGGAAAGGACCTTGACGTGGTGCCTGAGCTTTCCCATTTGGCCAGATGCGGTAACTAACCTTTCCAGTTGTGATTTTATCTTAGCTGTGAGCTAGCTGGTGAGTGCTGGGTGTTTCTATGTGTTGTATTACTTTTTGTTTGTAATCCCCCTTGTTTCTTGCACCCATTCCGGACTGGGGTTAACTGCCTGTGGCTCTGATGACATCACAGCTTTTTTGGAGTGCTATTTAGCACCCAGGGCTGGATGTTGCTGAGTCACAGGATGTGTACCTGGTCCGGTCTTGGAGTGCAGTTCCCTTCCATGTTTTGTATTTTCTCTGTGTGATTTCATCCATCTGTGCACCCCTTCTTTGTTCTCAGTCTGTTTGGCTTTGTGAGCTCACATGATGGTGTGGCTGTGTTAGGGACTCAGGCAGTGGAAAGGACCTTGACGTGGTGCCTGAGCTTTCCCATTTGGCCAGATGCAGTAACTAACCTTTCCAGTTGTGATTTTATCTTAGCTGTGAGCTAGCTGATGAGTGCTGGGTGTTTCTATGTGTTGTATTACTTTTTGTTTGCAATCCCCCTTGTTTCTTGCACCCATTCTGGACTGGGGTTAACTGCCTGTGGCTCTGGTGACATCACAGCTTTTTTGAGTGCTATTTAGCACCCAGGGCTGGATGTTGCTGAGTCACAGGATGTGTACCTGGTCCGGTCTTGGAGTGCAGTTCCCTTCCATGTTTTGTATTTTCTCTGGGTGATTACATCCACCTGTGCGCCCCTTCTTTGTTCTCAATCTGTTTGGCTTTGTGAGCTCGCATGAAGGTGTGGCTGTGTTAGGGACTCAGGCAGTGGAAAGGTCCTTGACATGGTGCCTGAGCTTTCCCATTTGGCCAGATGCGGTAACTAACCTTTCCAGTTGTGATTTTATCTTAGGTGTGAGCTAGCTGGTGAGTGCTGGGTGTTTCTTTGTGTTGTATTACTTTTTGTTTGTAATCCCCCTTGTTTTTTGCACCCATTCCGGACTGGGGTTAACTGCCTGTGGCTCTGGTGACATCACAGCTTTTTTGGAGTGCTATTTAGCACCCAGGGCTGGATGTTGCTGAGTCACAGGATGTGTACCTGGTCCGGTCTTGGAGTGCAGTTCCCTTCCATGTTTTAGTAGAAAACGGGGGGCTGAGGGCTGGTGGGTTAAGAGTAGATAAAAAATTATAGGGAAAACAATAATGAATAATAATAAATGTATTAGCCCTATAATTTCAGAGAGAGGCAGGAGGGATACATATGGATGTACCATTAATTGCAAAGACACAAAAAAAGTTCACAAAAATCTGACCAAACCTCCCGGTAGACCAATTGTATCCGGTAACAATAATCTAACAGAGTCTGCGAGCAAATATGTAGATCAGAGGTTGAGGGAATACTTAACAACACTACCATCATACGTCCGAGATATGATGGAAGTATTACAAATCTTACAAGATCTCTACCTGGGAAAAGATACCTGGCTCATTACAGCAGATGTGGAATCTTTATACACCAGTATCAGACATGAAGATGGTATACAAGCAGTGAGGTACTTTCTATCCACAAATTCATTGGATAATGAAGAACATAATGAATTTGTCATTTCCCTGTTGCAATTTGTTCTAACTCATAATATCTTCACCTTCAAAGACAGTTTTTTCCTTCAAACACAAGGCACAGCGATGGGCACCTCGTGTGCCCCCACGTATGCCAATCTATTTTTAGGTTTTTGGGAACAAAAAGTAGTCTTCACAGATATCATGGAAAAATTCACCAACCATGTAGTACTCTGGCTTAGGTACATTGATGATGTGCTCTTCTTGTGGGAAGGCACACGTGAAATGTTAGATGAATTTTTATCAATACTTAATGTTAACAATCTCAACATCAAACTAACCTACCAAGCAGAACTACATGAGATTAACTTTCTGGATCTCACAATAACCAAAAATCTAGATGAGACAGTGCAAACTAAGATCTTTAGGAAGGAAACGTCAACAAATTCATTACTGCATGAATCGAGTGCTCACCCCAATAGTACATTAAGAGCAATACCTTACGGGGAATTCCTTCGACTTAGACGCAACTGTTCAGATACCACAATCTTTGAAAATGAGAGTAAGGACTTAATAACAAGATTAGTCCAGAGGGGATACAGTAAGAGGTCTGTAAAGAAGGCTAAATTTAAAGCCCTAAAAACAGAAAGATCTGAATTACTTCATCCAAAAAAGAAAGATACCTCCAAAGCTATTCCTAGGTTAATTACCACTTATAATCCACAAATGCAGCATGTAATTAAAATATTCAATGATAATTGGTTCATCCTAGAGAATGACCCAGATCTCCAAGATATAATAGGAGACAGAGTCAAAATTGGATATAAGAGACCCAGAAACTTGAAGGACCAATTGGTCAAGAGTCATTATGTGCACAATCCAAGAAAAAAAGACACCGACCCAGGCATGTATCCTTGCTGTACCTGTACAGCATGTCCTTTTGTCAAAAAGATAAAAGAGATCAAAGATAAATATGGCACGGTCCATAAACTCTACCAACACTTTACATGTAGGACTTCTGGTGTAATCTATATTATCTTTTGCGAATGTGACAAAGCCTATGTAGGAATGACTACTAGAGAGGCACGAGTAAGAATATTGGAACACAAGAATAATATCAAAAATGCTGAAAATGATCTCCAAAATGGTAAAAAGATCACTAGTGTCGCCAAACATTTTCTAATTAAACATAGAAGCCAATACAACCATATGAAATTTGCAGTATTACAGAAAATATCACTGTGCATAAGAGGTGGCAATGTTGAGAATGCACTACTGAAGGCAGAGTGCAGATGGATACATTTGCTCAATACTGTACACCCAGCTGGATTAAACGAGCATAATAACTACAACGTTTTCCTACAAACTTGATAAAATTACTACTGGTACGGGTTAACATATATATCGTTTACCCTTTTAAAACTGCCTCTAGATGGAACGTTACAATTAAGTGTTTGAATAACTTTAGATAATTAAAAAAGCACATATATTAGCAAACATCTTTGCTATCTTACTATCATTATATCACTTTATTATTTCACTATTAGATCATACTAATTTAATGGTATGTCTCCCCATTACCACTTTGTCTGGTACTTACGTTAATTATCACGTTAGATAACTCAAGAACACTTTTTATATTTATAATAAAAAAAAAATTCAATCGATCCAGTCCTACTTTTCTTTTTTCACGTTTAAATTACACCGCACTTCTCTTAACGCTATGTTGTTGTTTCACATATGTATTTTAGCACATTCTTCTCACATATTATTTTTTCTTCCATCTCGTAGAAGGTTTAAGTTAATTTTGCAACCATAATATGTCTACAATAAGAAAATACCGTAATGCTCAATATGCTGCAAAATATATTGACAAGCACACATAGAAAATGCAGTACTGCCAGTTCTGATACCCAAGCAGTTTAACTCAGCATCCCTTCTTGTTTGTGTGATAACCTGTATATTATAGATCAAGGCTTGTGTCACACCAATTCTACCTGACAACAGATGATGCTCGCAAAGATAATATGATTGGATCATCCATGGGTGTGCCTCATTTATACTGACCAATAATAGCCGACAATCTGATATTCGGTGAGCCAATCAATGGTCCTGCCCGGGTCTTTCAAATGAATATAACATGACAAGTCCGGCCGTCGCGTACCCCTCTGAAGAAGCGTTATGTGAAACGTGCGTCAGGGGCATTGCTCACGAGGTCATAGTACCTCACTGTTTTTAGCCGCTCGCTCGCTAGTATATTTTCTACAATTATAGAATACATGCGTGTGTGAAATTTGAGCAGATTAACAATAATACAGTCTCCGATATAGTAGAGACCTTTGCAGATGGTGATATGAATGTTGAAGTGTTATTAGCTAGAAGTAATATTAATGATAGCCTCCGCTATAGAAGAGGCTTTTTTTAGCCAGGGGTTATGAGAGTTCCTTACTTTGTTAATTTGCACAACGGATAACTCACAATATCTTAAATTACATGTGTTTAGCAAACAAGGTGGCAACTAGATATTAGTGCAAGGCCTAAACCATATGTGTTTGGCAAGTAAGGTGGCAACTAGATATTAGTGCAAGGCTTACTTTAATATAATAACTATAGCAATTGGTTAACAAAAAATCAACAGTACTGACATACAGGTTATAATATTTGATGTATATCATCTTAAAATATTTTTGTACATATGGAATAATACCTCGGCATTACCTAAGCTATACCACAACAGTGCAGCCTAGCATACAATCTTTTGTAACTGGGAGATATTAGGTATCATTTCACTTTTCCGGTTGTGCTAATATGTATCAAACATACAATTACATTTATTAGTAAGCACACATATACCGGTCATACTATTTAGAATACCGGGTCACACAACACCACAGTGGTCAGACCTGGACTGCTGAACCTAAGCTCTCAGTCATATCGCAATATATTTAATTTACCCTGGTGATACCGGGTGTTACTTTGTGTCTACTATCAGTACACATACCACTTATAATTTCTCTGAGCAATACTGCTGAACTCCAGCTCTCAGTTATATTACAATATAATTAAAATATTCTTGTGATATCGAGTGCTACCTTGTGCTCACTATCAGTGCACATACTATTGAACTTTATGATACCCTGAGTGCTAAAACTGAATAAGTTATATATACATATCCTAGCTATTACTCTCTGCACACACCATCCAAGGGTCCATTATTTACTGTGCAATAGTTAATCTGCATATTATTAATAATCTTAGGAATCTTATAGCATCTGCTTATATTAGATATCCTTAAGAACCCAATTTGCAGAGATTACTGCAAAAATAATATTTCCGTTTCCCACGCTACATATTGAATTCTTCTAAATTAAGACACGAGCTTGAGCTATTTTTAATCAGTGTATGTGTGAATGTTTGTCTGAGTCCTGCTGGACTTTACTTTTTGTCTCCCAATAAAGATTTGTGTAGTATGAATGGTTTTCTGAGACAATTTTAACTTCATTCTAATTTCTATTTGGGTATTTGGGGTCCCATTTACTCCCAGACACAGAGCATTGCTCTCCTATATTAAATCCACCACCTTATGTTGATAATCTAAACCAGTGGGTTTTTCAAGATATATACTTAGAGTCAGACAGGCCTATCCCTTTTCTTGCAAGATTCCTTTCTGTCTTTGCAATTAATGGTACATCCATATGTATCCCTTCCATGTTTTGTATTTTCTCTGTGTGATTACATCCACCTGTGCGCCCCTTCTTTGTTCTCAATCTGTTTGGCTTTGTGAGCTCGCATGATGGTGTGGCTGTGTTAGGGACTCAGGCAGTGGAAAGGACCTTGACGTGGTGCCTGAGCTTTCCCATTTGGCCAGATGCGGTAACTAACCTTTCCAGTTGTGATTTTATCTTAGCTGTGAGCTAGCTGGTGAGTGCTGGGTGTTTCTATGTGTTGTATTACTTTTTGTTTGTAATCCCCCTTGTTTCTTGCACCCATTCCGGACTGGGGTTAACTGCCTGTGGCTCTGGTGACATCACAGCTTTTTTGGAGTGCTATTTAGCACCCAGGGCTGGATGTTTCTGCGTCACAGGATGTGTACCTGGTCCCGTCTTGGAGTGCAGTTCCCTTCCATGTTTTATATATATATATATATATATATATATATATATATGCATTAGAGCCCTTTGCAGTCAAGTAGATGAAAAAATGAAAAATCATATTTATGCAATATTCACATTTAATAAAGTATTATAGTGTGCATTTACTGTAAATCTTTTTCATTCCAATGTTCTTCATATGTATTTTTAAATAGATAATCCTATATGTATCTGTATATATCTATACCTATATATAATGATAGATAGATAGATAGATAGATAGATAGATAGATAGATAGATAGTAGATAGGAAAGAGAAAATGTAGACAGGAAAGTTGCACTAGGCTCACCACTTCGTAGCCTTTCAAAATAAACTACCATCTTTGCAAGTATTAAAGTCAACAACAGAATACTCAAAAGGATGGCGCTAAAAAGCTAGAAGTAGAGGATAGAAAGTACAAAGTTGCAGTTTATGAACAGCTTTAATATAAATAGGTATGAATCACCAATAAAATCTTCCACAATTATATTCACAAAATTCTGTGAAAATAGATTACTGGGACGTCTCCCAGGTAAAAACAGTAAAAATCTTCCACCTTCGTCTTTAAGGATCCTCTCGAGCGGCAAACTCCGCTTGCGCACCTGACCACCTCTGTATTACCTTGATAGTGACGTCTTCAATAATACGTTGGGCTACTCCAGGATAGAGATAGATAGATAGAAAAATATAAATATATATTTTACAAAAATGCCATAAGATATATATAGGAATATATATTTAACAATAAATAGAACATATTCTGCCATGTTCAGAACATTAGAATGTTCATTATGCCATATAAGCTTCAATATTTGTGCTTTTAAATAACCACAATCGGATTTGTGCAACTTGTTGGGTGTTAGATTTTTTTTTTATTTTTTTTTAAATCACAGTTCCATTAAAGTCTATGGGAGAAATGTGATTATGCGTTTGCGACCTCACATATTTGTATTTATTTTATCACAAATATGTGTGTACTTGGGCACAAACCTTTTTACTTTCAACTCGTAGTACAAACACGAAGCACCAAGTGCAAAAAAATACTAACCGTTTTAACGCTCGAACGAAAGCACAAAATTGTACTCCGCTCGTAATCTAGCCCATTGTTAGGCATTAGAAAACCCCTGGATAATTCATGTAATATTTGTAATAATTGTTTTTCACTTATTATGACTTAAAGGGACAGTGTACTCCAATTTTTTTATTGTTGAAAAAGATAGATAACGCCTTTACTACCCATTCCCCAGTTTTGAACAACCAACTTTGTTAAATTAATATACTTTACGACATCTATATTTCTGCATGTTTCTAAGCCTCTGCAGGCTCCCTTTATCTCAGGGAATTTTTAAAGCAAGACACTGCTCGTTTATGTGTACCATATAAATAACATTGTGCTCACTCCCATGGAGTATTAATATCACCATGTTGGTTGTGCAAAACTGGGGAATGGGTAATAAACAGATTATCAATATATTTAAACAATAAAAAAAATTTGTGTAGACTATCCCTTTCATGTAATGCTTCCATGTTTTTTGGTTACATTGCAGCATTATTTTAAACTGAGGTCCTGATGATCTAAAGCTCTCTGCTCTAGTAAAATGATCTAATATTTTTCATCAGTAAAGAAACATTTTACCTTGAGAGCTGTTTATCTCACTATACTGCGTTCTGAATGTGAAGGATCCACGCATTGCCAAAAACAGCTCCGCACCTCCGGGAAGAAGGTAGAAGATGGTGCCGCCCTGGAAGAAGATCTTTGCCGCCTGGATGAAGACTTTGTTCTGCCTGGACTTCCGGACTTCAGGAACGGTGAGTACATTTTCTGGGGTTAGTGTAAGGTTTTTTTTGGGGTGTTTTTTTTTTTTAGATTAGGGATTTTTTATTTTTAATGGACACTAAAGAGCTGATTGCTCTTTTAAGGGCAATGCCCATACAAATGCCCCTTTAGGGGCAATGGGTAGCTTAGGTTATTTTTAGACTTAGGTTTTTTATTTTGGTTTGGGGTTGGTTGTGTGGGGGTTTACTGTTAGGAGGGACTTTGTAATTTTTTTTAGGTAAAAGAGCTGTTTAACTCAGGTCAATGCCCTACAAAAGGCCCTTTTAGTTTATTTGTAGCTTAGGGTGTGTTTTTATTTTGGGGTGGCTTTTTTGTTTTTATAGGGCTATTAGATTAGGTTTCATTTTTATTCTTTTGGATAATTTCATTTATTATTGTTTGAAATCTTAGTGTTTTTTTTATTTTTCATAATTTTAGTGTTTTTTTTTTAGTAATGTTAGTTTTTTTTATTTTTTCTTACTGTTAGGATTTTAAATTTTTGTAACTTAGGTTTTTTATTTTTCATTAATTTTAGTTTCTAAAATAGTAATGTTAGGTTTTTGTATAGTTTAAGCTTAGTTTTTTCATTTCACAGGTGAGTTTTTATTTATTTTATGGTAGTTATATTTTAAATTAAATTTTAAGTTAGAGGGTGTTAGGTTTAGGGGTTAATAGTTTAATTTATTGTGTTGTGATGTGGGGGCGATGGTTTAGGGGTTAATAGGTTTAATTTAGTATTAACTATGTTAGGGGCCGATGGTTTAGGGGTTAATAGGTTTAATATAGTAGTTGCGATGTGGAGGCCTGGCGGTTTAAGGGTTATTAGCTTTATTATAGTAGTTGCTATGTGGGGGGCCGGAGGTTTAGGGGTTAATAGGTTTATTATAGTAGTTGCTATGTGGGCCCCCCGCAGTTTAGAGGTTAATATGTTTATTTAGTGTTGGGGCAGCGGTTTAGGGTTTAATAGGTTTATTTAGGTGATAGCGGTGCGGGGGCGGCAGTTTATGGGTTAATTAATTTATTTAGTGTCTGTGATGTCGGGGGGCAGCGGATTTTTATTGTTTAAAAAGAGAGAATCCTTTTATTACCTATTCCCTAGTTTTGTATAACCAACATGGTTATATTAATGTATTTTTTACTTCTGTGATTACCTTGCATCTAAACCTCTGTGGACTGTCCCCTTATTTCATTTTTTTCAACAGACATGCATTTTAGTCAATTAGTGCTGACTGACAAATAACTCCAATAAAGTGACCACAATATTATCTACATGCCACACATGAATTAGCACTGTCTATCTGTGAAAAACTGTCAAAATGCACTGAGATAAAATGTGGCCTTCAATTGCTTAGAAATTAGCATATGAGCCTACCTAGGTTTAGCTTTCAACAAAGAATACAAAGGGAACAAAGCAAGTATGGTAAACGTACATTGGAAAGTTGTTTAAAATTGCATGCCCTATCTGAATCATGAAAGTTTAATTTTCCCTAGACTGCCTCTTTAAGATTGTAAAATTTCCATTCTATGAATTAGAAGATATTGGAGTAAAAACTAAAAGTGTACAAACACAATGCAATGAAATATTCTATAAATATCAAATCATCAGCTAGTAAAACATAGTTTATTAAGCAAAAACTGTTTGCTATCAGTTACTTATAGAAACAAGAAAGCATACAAATAAAGTGTCCCATAAGGTTTAGACTAAATAACTAAACCGTTGTCTAAAAAAAATAAACTCAATTATTTTAAATTAAAATGAATTGTTTCCTTTTACAAAATGCAATCTATTTAAATAGAAATGATTTTTGCATTTTCATTTTGACATGTCCCTTTAAGAGGGGAAGAGATTAGCTGTTATTGCTATTAACATTTTGCACTGGGTTATTGGGTTCTTGAACTCTTGGTCATATTCAGCTCAGTGGCGGATCCAGAGCCTGGTCTCGGGAGGGGCACTTCAGAATACACAGAATATTCACAGACAATACATATATATATATATTTATACACACATATATATATATATATATATATATTTACACACACATATATATATATATATATATACACACACATATATATATATATATATATATATAGTTACACACACATATATATAGTTACACATATATCTATATATATATATATACACATGTGTGTGTATATATATATATATCTATATATATATATATATATATATATGCATACACACACACATGTATATATATATATATATATATATATATATATATATATATATATATATATATATATATATATATATATATATAAAAATAATATCCATGTTTACTAAAAAAATGTATTAAGCCACATGCCTAACCGTGAAAGTTTCCACTATTTCCACTGTTTTTGCCAATTAAATTAATATTCAGCAGCTCTATTTCCCTTCCCTTTCAGCTTATGCACTCGTTGGTCTTAGTACTACTGGGTAGTACATATTATGCTGGAGTTACAAATCCCTTTACCTTGTCCCACAGCAGCAGCACAGGGGTAGAATCTTATCTGCATTCTGCAACAGCGGAGCGATCCGAGCGAGGCTCACAGAGAGAGTCAAATCGGGGGGAGGGGCTGTACTAAACAGCACATCAGCCTGTTCTTCTCCACCTGACCTGACCCGCTGTGAATGATGATGTCACACTGGGTTAACCGGCGGCCCGGTTCTATTTATTGTTGTGACATGATGTTGTAGTTTTACTACAGTGATGCGTATTAAAACTACATCATGTCACAACAATAAAATAACATTTTGGGGCAAAGTTAAGTAACGGCCACTGCGCTCCTGCTCCTTCACACTGTGCAGCGGCGCAGCTTGCTGTGCTTCTTTCTCTCCACACAACAACACACTATGTGCAGCTGCCGCTCGGCCCACCAGCTGGTATATTCTCGGGGGGGGCAATTGCCCCGTTGCCCCCCCCCTGGATCCGCCACTGATTCAGCTGCAGTATCCTTTTATAGATATGGGAAAATCTTGTCACATTATACAGATAAGTATCTTTATTCCAGCATAGATTCTGATTGCTTTTTTTGTAGAGATATAGGGGGGTAGTTATCAACGTGTCTACTTTTCCTGCCTTCGCCGGCCCAATACTCCCGCCTAAGCTCGCCTCACATCGCCGCCGCGGACCTGCAAAAATTCGCCTAAGTTATCAAAAAAGCTGTCAAAAAGCCGCGCACCAAGTACGGGGCGATGAGCAGCGGACTGTGAGAGTTATCACTCATCCGATCTCGCTGCTCTTCGGCTTTTTTACAGCTTTCTTGCTAGCCTGTCACTAAGCACCCACACTAAACTACACTGTTCTACCCCCTATACCGGCGCCCCCGGAGCCTCCCGCAACTAAATAAAGTTACTAACCCCTAAACCGCCACTCCTAGACCCCGCCGCAACTCTTATAAATGTATTAACCCCTAAACCGCTGCTCCTAGACCCCGCCGCAACTCTTATAAATGTATTAACCCCTAAACCGCCGCTCCCGGACACCGCTGCAACCTACATTATACCTAGTAACCCCTATCCTGCCCCCCCTATACCGTCACCCTCTATAATAAAGTTATTAACCCCTATCCTGCTGATCCCGCACCTTGCCGCAACTAAATAAATAGTTTAACCCCTAAACCGCCGCTTCCTGACCCCGCCGCAACCTATATTAAATTTATTAACCCCTATCCTGCCCCCCCTACACCGTTGCCACCTATAATAAATTTATTAATCCCTATCCTGCCCCCCACTACACCGCCGCCACTGTAATAAAAGTATTAACCCCTAAACCTAAGTCTAACACTAACCCTAACACCCCCTAACTTAAATCAGCCAATCAGATTGAGCTCACATTCTATTGGCTGTTCCGATCAGCCAATAGAATGTGAGCTCAATCTGATTGGCTGATTGGATCAGCCAATCGGATTGAACTTGAATCTGATTGGCTGATTCGATTAGCCAATCAGATTTTTCCTACCTTAATTCCGATTGGCTGATAGAATCCTATCAGCCAATCGGAATTGAAGGGACGCCATCTTGGATGACGTCCCTTAAAGGAGCCTTCATTCATCGGTAGTCCGTCGGTAAAGAAGGATGTTCCGCGTCGGCGGGATGAAGATTGAAGATTGAAGACCCCGCTTGGAAGATGACATCGCCCGGATAGAAGACTTCTTCAGCGCCTCTTGGAAGATGACATCGCCCAGATGGAAGACTTCTTCAGCGCCGACTGGAGGATCACTTCATCGGATGGAAGATTTCTTCAGCGCCCCTTGGAGGATAACTTCTGCCGCTCCGGATCTCCTCTTCGGTTCCATCGCTGCTCAGCTGAGTGAAGACGACTCAAGGTAGGATGATCTTCAGGGGATTAGTGTTAGGTTATTTTAATGGGGGTTTGGGTTAGATTAGGGGTATGTGGGTGGTGGGTTTTAATGTTGGGGGGTTGTATTTTTCTTTTACAGGCAAAAGAGCTGAATTCTTTGGGGCATGCCCCACAAAAGGCCCTTTTAAGGGCTGATAAGGTAAGAGAGCTTGAACTTTTTTAATTTAGAATAGGGTAGGGCATTTTTTTATTTTGGGGGGTTTGTTATTTTATTAGGGGGCTTAGATTAGGTGTAAGTAGCTTAAAATTGTTGTAATATTTTTAAAATGTTTGTAACCTATTTTTTTTATTTTTTGTAACTTAGCTTTTTTATTTTTTTGTACTTTAGTTAGTTTATGTAATTGTATTTAATTGTATTTATTTGTAGTTAATTTATTTAATTTATTTAATGATAGTGTAGTGTTAGGTTTAATTGTAACTTAGTTTAGGATTTATTTTACAGGTAATTTTGTATTTCTTTTAGCTAGGTAGTTATTAAATAGTTAATAACTATTTAATAACTATTCTAACTAGCTAAAATAAATACAAAGTTACCTGTAAAATAAATATAATTCCTAAAATAGCTACAATGTAATTATTAATTATATTGTAGCTATCTTAGGGTTTATTTTACAGGTAAGTATTTAGTTTTAAATAGGAATAATTTATTAAAGTATAGTGTAGTGTTAGGTGTAATTGTAACTTAGGCTAGTTTTTATTTTACAGGTAAATTTCTCTTTATTTTAGCTAGGTAATCTATTAAATAGTTAATAACTATTTAATAGCTATTGTACCTAGTTAAAATAAATTGAAAGATGCCTGTAAAATAAAAATAAATCCTAAGATAGCTACAATATAATTATTATTTATATTGTATCTATATTAGGGTTTATTTTAAAGGTAAGTATTTAGTTTTAAATAGGATTAATTTAGTTCATAATAGAAATATTATTAAGATTTATTTAATTAATATTTAAGTTAGGGGGGTGTTAGGGTTAGTGTTAGACTTAGGTTTAGGGGTCAATAAATTTATTACAGTGGCGGCGGTGTAGTGGGGTGCAGGATGGGGTTAATAAATGTATTATAGGTGGCGACGGTGTAGGGGGGCAGATTAGGGGTTAATAAATTTAATATAGGTTGCGGCAGGGTCTGGGAGCGGTGGTTTAGGGGTTAAACTATTTATTTAGTTGCCGCGAGATGCGGGATCGGCAGGATAGGGGTTAATAACTTTATTATAGAGGGCGGCGGTATAGGGGGGGCAGGATAGGGGTTACTAGGTATAATGTAGGTGGCGGTGGGCTCCGGGAGCGGCGGTTTAGGGGTTAATACATTTATTATAGTTGCGGCGGGGTCAGGGAGCGGCGGTTTAGGGGTTAATATGTATAGCGTAGCTTGCGGTGGGCTCCGGGAGCGGCGGTTTAGGGGGTAAACACTTTATTTAGTTGCGGCGGTGTAGGGGGGCAGATTAGGGGTGTTTAGACTCGGGGTACATGTTAGGGTGTTAGGTGTAGACCGCTCCCATAGGAATCAATGGGATATCTGGCAGCAGCGAACTTGTACTTTCGCTATGGTCAGACTCCCATTGATTCCTATGGGATCCGCCGCCTCCAGGGTGGCGGTTTGAAAACCAGGTACGCTGGGCCGGAAAAGTGCCGAGCGTACCTGCTAGTTTTTTGATAACTAGCAAAAGTAGTCAGATTGTGCCGAACTTGTGTGCGGAACATCTGGAGTGACGTAAGCATCGATCTGTGTCGGACTGAGTCCGGCGGATCGAAGTTTACGTCACAAAATTCTACTTTTGCCGGTCTCTAGCCTTTGATAACTAAGGCGAATCAGCCTCGCCACAAATACGCTGCGGAATTCCAGCGTATTTGAGGTTGACGGCTTGATAACTACCCCCCATAGAGATGAAGTTGAAAGCCAAGCTGTGTGCATCTGTAACACAATAAAAAGGTTGCAAGAAAAGGAAGAAAATCAAATGATTACAATAAATAAATACAAAATATATGTAACATAAAATTACTGATGAAAGACTAATTTAAATATGTAGATACTGAATCCAATAATTTTAATGTCTAAGTAATGTGAGATGCAGAGTTAAGTCCCTTATATCTAAAAAGCTAATATATATCATATGCAGACATGTATAATGTGTTTAATATGAGAATGAACCACTCATATGTACAGTAGATAATGTATTTTAAGGAAAGCAGTAGAGGTTTATTGCCATTACTTTTACTTTGACAATAATGTGCTGATAATACTTTTTTGGTAAATTTTCTGGAAAGGTAGATCACACAAAAAAACAAACAGGAATTTCATATAGTATTAAAATGTTCCTAGTTTATCTCTATTTGATTAGTAAACTTAAATTTGGGAAGGAGATGATGGAGAATTTCTTTTGATGGTTTATTCTGATTCTTGTATTTCCTTTTTGTACTTTTTTTAAAAAGCAATAGTCATAGTGGATTATGTCCTAAAATTGTTATGAATTCAACAACTAATCATTTAAAAAAATAATAATAATAAAAAAAAACATGCAACCACCACAGTGTAATCAAACAGCTTGGCGCATCAATTAGGCTCAAAAAAAGTGAATTAACTTGAATAATTCAACATATTCAAGCAAAAGATATATAAGTAGAATGACTTGCAGATGCCATTCTTATCATGTTTGGCATTGTTAAAAAAAAAAAAAAATATTGTTGATACATCAGCTACTCATTTTCAGGAAAGAGGAATAAATTAACCATAGAGTAATGAGAGTAAGACATTTTAAAATGGTTTAGTAGATTGTAGATGGACAAAGTAAAAAGAGAATGGGAATAAGCATAGAGAAGAAAAAATAATGGTACAAGTACATGCCATATCAGCAATGTTTTCCTGGACAGTTATGATTTACATATGCTGCAGGATGTGCAGGACGGAATATGACTGTGAAAAATTAAAGTGATTGGGAGAAGCAAAGCATATCATAACCCCATAAACAAAATTAGTTTCCCCAAAAATATATCCTAAAGTCAAACAAAGATATAGAAAAGCAAAATAGGTTTTAACAGACCATGATTACTATCATAGATGATGGGGGGTGCTCACTATCCTGTTGCAAAATACAGAGCCTTTGATAAAATGCGCATTGGGCGCTCAGTGAGACCAGCAACCTAATATATTTGGGACTTATAGATACCACTCTAGTATTTGTTTTTTTCAAGCTATGTGCTAATCCCTCAACACTGCTCCAATCCTCCATTTTAAGTAGTCTATCTGTGTAATCCGTGAGCATATTATGGTGTACACCGGACTGAGGTCTTTTACCTTCTTGATTGTAGACTGGGGTTTACTTTAAAAGGGAACTGACCTTTTCCCTTGCACACATAGTTCTTATCATGTGCAGTACTCACCGGTTTAGCATTTACTTTGCTGATAATAGGATATTAGTTTTACAATGGTTTGCTGGTACTCCTCCCTTTTTTCTATTTTAATCTAAGTTTTATGCATACCTACACTGTTAGTTTGTTACATTATAATTACAGGTAGCCCTCAGTTTACGCCGGGGTTAGGTTCCAGAATGAATGGTTGTAAATTGAAACCGTTGTAAATTGAAACCCAGTTTATAATGTAAGTCAATGGGAAGTGAGGGAGTTCTGTTCCAGGCCCCTCTCAAAATTGTCATAAGTAACACCTAATACATTATTTTTAAAGCTTTGAAATTAAGACTTTAAATGCTAAACATTATAAACCTAATTAAATAATCACACAACACAAAATATATAATTAAACTAAGTTAAATGAACAAAAACATTTGCTAAACAGTATTATAAACCTAATAAAATAATCACACAACACAGACTTTACTTGCATTTTTTTGCAAACAGTTCTTTCTATGCATTCCAGTCTGGACTGATTTATAGACAGGAAGATCTTGTTCCTTTGAAAGCTGCTCCATAGCTCAGGTCTAGCTAGCTACACTGATTAATTTCAGTCTGCTTGTGTGCTTGGCTTGCATATCTTTGCTGCAACACAAGCAGACAGCTCCACATACTGGCTATTTTAATCAATGCACTGCTTCTCAATGCTTTTCAATAGCAGTCACATGACTGAAAAAAAAGGTTGTTATTCTGAAACGGTGCAAATTGAACCGTTGTAAACTGAGGGCCACCTGTCAACCCACCTTGGCAGCCTCTCCTGCCTTATCCTCTTACACTGTTATTATGGTATTAGATTCTCTTTGAGTGCTCTATTACTGTCCACCTTTCTCTCTTTTTCATATGGAATATGACCGTTGCTGTCTAGAAACACAATGCACGTTCCTCCCTGTACACCCTGCAAAACATGTAACTCATAACTTTGAAGGAAAACATGGCTGAGGTAGCAATCCTAGGTACAAGGAATAGATGACTAAACATTGAGAGTTGTAAGGGATTAGACACATCATGATTCCATGCAAATATAATTAATCAAACAGTTAATTTATTAGCACTTCAAATAAAAACTGTGCTTTTAGAGAACATATAAACTGTTACTGCAGGACACCTAGGGCCTTGGAATAAGGCTTTGTTTACATCCCTGCTCCTTGCACAACATAAACAATATAGGCTTCCAGTATTACATAGCGCTATGAGAAACTAACTTTATTATGACTAATTAAATAATGTTTTTAAACAATTGGCGGGAAAGTAACATCATCACGGCTTGTTAATATATTGTTCTCAGTCTTGTAATAAAAAAAATAGTTCTGTGATTCTGCGGATAAAAGAGCTGCAGGTAAGCTACAACTGTCTCTCTGACGCCATGCAGGGAGAGATAGATGCAGACTGAAAGCTTTGTTCAGTGTTGCTTTTGAATATAATCACAGTGTTGAACCTGGACTGTTCTTGTTGAGATGAGACTAGACTGAAGATCTTCTACAAAGTGTTTTTCATCTGACGAGATAGATTTCCTCCTGTGTGTGGTGACTGTTATCTTCTTCCCTGCCAGTGTATTCCACCTTTAGCAACTAACAAGCCATTAACAATCAAAGCTAAGTATTGCCTAATGTATATTTTTTATTGTTTAAGATAGGTTACTTTTATTGAAAACTTATTTCACACATTTCCTGTGTCATCCCTTTATTCAGTACTAATAGTCCCTTAGCACTCTCCCTGGTGCAAACAAGAGGACAGAATAACATTAAAATAGTTCATACAGCTTGAATATAACCATTTAGTTGTACTTATATGAAGTACTTACCATGGGCCATGAGATATTTTTTTAAAATTCAAAGTTGTTAACACAATTTTTCTGAGATTAGCTTTATGAATTAGAAAATATTGTTTTTCTTATGGCAAACCTGATATCTTTATTCCTTAGAGTGTATATAAATGGATTAAAAAATGGAGTCACTACAGAATTTATAAAAGATAGAGCTTTGTTGAAGTTCAGTGAATACCCTCTAGCAGGAGACATGTACAAAATAATCATGGTCCCATAGTAAGTACAAACAACAGCCAAATGAGCACTGCATGTGGAGAAGGTTTTTTTTCTTCCAGTGACTGAAGAAATCTGAAGGATGGAGATGAATATGCAGATGTAAGTTACAATGATAAATACCAATTGGAAAAGGCCCATAATAATGACTGCAATAGATACTTGAATTTGTACAATTGATGTGTCAGAGCATGAAAGTTCAAGGAGAGGAGCCAAATCACAGAAGAAATGGTCTATGGCATTAGGGCCACAGAAATCAAACTCAGCTATGAGTATATGAGTGAGTCCAGATAAAACAAATCCAGACATCCAACAACAAGTAACCAGGTAATGAGGAAGCTTATGGCTCATAATTGAAGTGTAGTGCAATGGTTTACATATGGCCAAATACCTATCATATGACATTACTGTAAGAAGGCAGGATTCTATAATCGCAGAAGCACCAAAGAAATAAGATTGTGTAATGCAATATCTGGCAGATATGGAGCTTCTGCCTAGTAATATGACTTGTAGCATGTTGGGAGCAATGTTAGTACTTATTAAGATGTCTGCAATTGAGAGGTGGCAAAGAAATGTGTACATAGTTGAATGGAGTTGGTGACTTGTAGATACAAGTGCAATGATCACTACATTTCCAGCAATTGTAGCAGTATACATTATAATGATAAGTAAAACAAGAGGAAATTTATAATTGTGAAGATGCTGAAATCCGAATAGTATAAATTCCATTACCACAGTATTATTGTCTTGAAGCATCTCCTACAGACAAAAAAAAAATTGGTTGGATTGTTATTTCCTCTGATACAGTAAAATCCAGTGTGGCTTGAAGGTAAATTTATTAATTCATAATATTTATTAGTTTATAAAATGACATTGTTCTCTTGAAAATCTCTCTTTTAAAAACACTAATTGTGCTACAATTGTACTATTAAAAGAACCAGCTTTTATATAAAATATTTAGTTCGATTTTTTTTTTGTAATGAAGTCAGGGCTAGAATTATTTTCTTTTTTTCGGGGGGGGGGGGGGGCAAATGCATGCATTCTTTATTCAATATACTACATTCCAGACTCAAATATAGAATATATGTGAGCAAATATAATTTAATGTCATATCATACAATTTTTCTGTACCATATTATTATATAGAGCCAGATTACTGAGTGGAGCAGTATTTTGCGTTTCTGCTATAGAGCTAATTGCGCTACAGTTAAACTTTTTGCGCTCATCTGGTTGCGCTGGTATTATTATTTGAAAGTAAATTGTATGCCTCTCACGCCAACCCAACGGACACAAACAGCTTACTTCTAGTGCAATTAGATTGTCGCACAAACAATAACCTATTCCCTCATAGAAGTCAATGGAGAAAAAAAAAGTGTAACTGTATTTTGTAATGTATTTTTATGTGTTTGCGACACTATTTAATTTCGCGAAACAGTCAACCACAGTTCTGAAATCGCGGTAATGATTGTGCTCAACTTGTAAGATGAGTGCAATTTAACCGGCGTGCAAACGACCGTGAAAACCCGAGCGCAATTGTTTGCATGCCGCTTGTAGTCTAGCCCATAATAAGCAAATATTTGAATGTGTCATAGGGAATTTCTACCATTCTTCAATCCAATACCAATGCTACATAGAATGGGCTTATATCTATTTGAAAAAATGAATTGAAATGTTTACACTTTGTGTAATCATCTGAGTTATTGAGGGTATGTTTGTTAATTCCCATGACAACCTAAACATATTTTTTATTAAAATAAAAAATATACTAGTTTAAAAAAAATAATTAAAAACAAACAAACCAAATAATAATGATCTATATTTATCTACATATTGCCAAAAACAATAGTTTAATATGTCTGATAACCTTAGCCAAATACAGAATCTGTGCCACACAAGGCTTCATTTTAACTTGTCTGCATATTTACTGTGCATTTTACATGCCTGCTAGAAAGCATGGATTTATCAAAAAGATAAAAAATAACATGTCAGTTATAGTCAACTAGACAGAGAAAATACACTCAGACATTCATAAATATAATCAGCTAGAAGTCAGTGGTGGGACATATGTACAAGTATTAACAACAATCTTCTTATATCAAATGATAACCTTTTTGTGTGTCTTGCACATATTTTTTTGGAAAATATATTAAAAATAATATATTTAAAGATATAATTACAGTGTTTCAAACAATGACATGCTGTCTCTAGTCATGAAGTGATATAGGATTACTTAAAATAATAACAATGATAATTACATTATTTATAATAATAGTACAAATAATAATAATAATAATAATAGGACTAATAATGCTAAGAAACTACATAGCAGCTTATTAAAGGCCACAAATCCAAAGTTATAGTTGTTCTAAAATGTTACTTACAATTATTAGTTGATATATTATCAGTGATTTAAGCTATACATTTTTTCATTCTTTACGTGTCCAAGTGGTGCTGATAAATTACTTTTAGCTAGGTTTTCCGGTGAAAATAATATATTCCTTTAATTGATTGCTAGTTTTATACAAAGAGATCTAAGTTTTGTAAATTATGTTCATTCTAAGCAAAAAAAAAGAATTTTATATACAGTACAGTTTTATATACAGTATATATATATAATATATATTGTTAAGCAAGTAAATTCTTACCAGTGTTTTTTTTATTATTTTATTTAATAGACCGGTCTGTTTAATAGTCAGCATGGACTGTCCTAATCCTCTGTGTAAAAATAAAACGTTCAGAACTTTTTATATGCCAGCTGATATTATAGAAAATGTACCCATGGGGGGTTTACAGCTGTTTTAGCTAATGAACCAATATAATAAATCACTACAGAATACACTTGTTGTGACAAATCCTAGAGGTATTTAGCTGTATTGTATATGTTCAATCATAATAATTAATATGTTATTCAGGGTGTACTCAAACAAAGGGGGATAAAGATAACCATAATAGTGATACATCCAACTCAATTAGAGTATTATTATCTGTTATTTATAAAGCTAATGTTACAATGCGCTATACAGTGGTACAGTACAAATATAAAAACAGACATTATTTGCATTAACAAACATAAACAAAAGGAGGGGAATGCCCTGCCCTTGAGAACACACAGTAGTAGGTGAACTTTTATACAAACTTAACAACATTATAGAAGTTCTCAAGCTTATCATCTAAAGAAAAGCAAATTGACACAGAAGGTAAGGGAGAAGGGAAAATAAGTCAGATGTAAGGAAGTTGATCTGAAATGAGTGATCTAATATGGAAAGACTTGAAGCAAGAAAATAAAGTGTTGAATAATGTATCTGTCATGATAGGTGTTTGTCTAAAAGAGTGATTCCTGTTCCTGCTGCTGAAAGGCGTACTGTACCTTTAAGGTGGCCAAGAAGATCAGTTAGGCCCTAATTGTAGTAGTCTTTATAAAGTCTGTGTTTGCAGAATGAGGTTGCTTGTGTATTAAATTATTACCAATTACTCTGGCAGTTACTGATTAGATTTGCTGGTTTGACTTCTGCTTCCATTGACTATGCTTTTGCATTAACCTTTTGTTTTGGACTGACTTGTTATATGCTTTTAGCTTGTTTGTGGTCTCTGCATTTGTTTTATGATTTTGTAGTTTTGTAGTTTAAAAACTACAGTATGTCTGTAAATACATATATACACATATAAATACATATGTATACATATATAGGCATATATATATGCATACATACATATAAATATTTAGACATGTACAGTATATGTATGTTTCTCAATGGCAAAGCCCTTTGCTTGCCTTTTTTCTAACACCTGAGATCTCATAACTTTGAGCCATTATAACTTTTGTTTTCAATATTTATTTTAATAATTTTATTAGATAGTGTTATTTTGTGTGAAATGTATTTTTGATGCGTTTTGTGGAACTTTTATGTTTTGTAAAATAGTTAACCAGAGCTCTTAAGTCACAGTAATCATTCTACAATCTACTGGGACTAGTTTTCACTGTATATGGTAATACATCCACATAAGCATTCTATTTATCAGGGATGGACATACTATAAGAGTTTTTTTCTTAATACCAACTTTTTTTTTTTTTCTTACTGGACACACTAATTGGAATTGAATATTTTTCCCCAGGACAATCTATTTGGAAACAATTTTAATTTTTACATTAGGGTACCCTATTGTTATTTATTTTGCACAATAAATTGTTTAAGTTTTATTAACATGATTTACATGTTTTTGTATAATCACTTTAGCCTCATTTGGCGCTACTTATCTGTGTAACTAACTAACTCTATTTTAGTTTTTTAGGTTAACTTATTTGGGGGTTTGTTGTAATGTGTGTGTAGGCACTTTAATATATTCATATCCACCTGGAGAATAAAGCTCCCACATGGCAGGTAATCCACAAATAACCAGATTTTCTTCTAAAATGTGATAGCAGGTATGTAGTATCTTTCACTTATGATCTAAGTTTAATGGAATACTTCTGTAAGACATTATCAACATATTGTGATCATTTATCAGTAATGCAGTTGATACCTGCAATAATGGGCCTCCCTGATGGGTTAACAGTACACATGAATATTAGGCAAGTGATAGTAAAATTGTACATCTGGCTGTTAGGGTATAAAATAATCCCTTTCTTTTTTGCTAAGTATATCCTCAGTATAGCCATATTCTGTTAAGTTTAATAATTTAGCAGAAAAAGTGATTAAACAGCCTGTGAGCTGTGAAACATGTTGCATCATTTGGTGTAAATGGTTTTAAGCTATTTTCTATTTAAAAAAATGATTATATTATATTGTAAGATGTCCTAGTCTAGACATTTATTTGCCTATTTTTTTATATTGTTTGATTCTTAAGACGTGAGAGCTTTGATCTGAGGCACTGTGAAGCCTCCGTGTGCCTTTACCAGCACTACAAAGTGCTTCATCACTTGTGAGTATAGTACGACAAGTGGGGAGGGGTTCTTGTGAAATCTTTTTCTGATACAAATACACATATGGAAGCGCATTTTCTGTATTATTCAGATTTACCTAGAGCAGACTTCCTGGAGCAGTGAACTGGGGCGCTGTGGATTCTCAGTGTGCCACTACCAGCACAATAGAGTGCTGCATTACTTGTGAGTATAATACCATAGGTAGGTTGGGGATTTTGTGAAGTTTTTCCTGACACAGATACACACATGGAAGCGCCTTTTCTTTATTTTCATTAAGATTTTTCTCACTGAAGAAGTATTGTGGAAAGAGTGGCTCTGTGACTATTATCCTGACCTCTGTATTTGGAGATTTTTCAGTCACTCTTACATGGTCAATTCTTTATGGTATTTGGGAATGGAACATTGGACATTGTACCATCAAACAAAATTGGTTTGTTACCATTTTTCTATATACCTATTTAAATTATTTGGTATTTTTCAGTCATTTTTATCTATTGGCACACCTATCTTCAAGGGGGGTATACTAACTTCATTTTTTGTGTGATAGCTTTATGTAAAACATGTTAAAAAACAAAAAACAAACACTTTTTTCCCCTTTTTTACTGGGACAAGATTATTATTATTATTATCGGTTATTTGTAGAGCGCCAACAGATTCCGCAGCGCTGTAGATGTCTAAGCATAGTAGACCTGATGCTAATGTTTAGTTATAATGGACAAAATTCCAGGGGGGGCATCTATCTTCCTTGCCCCCCCCCATCATCCACACTAAGTAATGGATGTGCATATTAACCATGAGCCGTCATGGTCATTAAAAAATAAGAAAAACTATTTACCTGAAATTCCAGTAATTTTTATATAATTATTATTGGCTATGTAATTACTTTCAGGATTCAGGCAAACAGTTTATCTATCATCAGAACAAAGGAATGAGATGGTTACTCAGGTTTTTACAATTAGTATAATAATAATATTTGTTTTATTTCAGTTGATTATAATAATATTATAACACATAACTCTATTATCTTTGCAACTACTGATAGCAATCTAGGTTTAACACAACTATGTTGCCTGTGCAACTACTAATAGCAATCTAAGTTTATTTATCTCAATACAATAATTAATATATCACTGTTCCACCGGGATTCATCATCCTGCTGTGGTGACTGGAGGAGACACGTCTGAGCAATTGGGCAGGAGAGGGGGTCTTGTGAAACAACACTGTTGATGCGTCTATTGGCAGGTGAGATCTCCTGACATATTGCTCAGAGATGCTTCCATATTAACAGTTTATATAACAGTTCTGGCATCAATTTACAGACCACTGAGACACTCCCTGCAAGTCGGACTGAAGCCTAAATAATTGGCCAAACCACTGTGGCTTTTAGTGTCACTCCTCCGCCACACCGCTGCTCGCTTTGGCTGTTGCCATAGATGCGTCGGTGGTGCAGAGCTTACAGCGATGACGTCATTGCCACATGCTGTCTCTCTCTACTGGATGCTCTGATTACACCTGTGTATCCTCCTTGGCGCCAATATGCACCTATGCAAGTATTCCGATCACCTTACATCACTGCCCAAGTATTGGTGTTACTGTGTGTGCTCCTGGGTGCTATTATCTGTTTGTGCTGGATTCCGATTTCATTACTGAACTCTGCCTGTTTGACTACTCTGCTTGCTTAACCCCTGAAGTGCTGGATTGCTATTACGTTACTGAACTCTTCCTGTCTGACTACTCTGCTTCCTTAATCCCTAAAGTACTGGATTGCCATAACGTTGCTGTACTCTGCCTGTCTGACTACTCTGCTTGCTTAACCCTTAAAGTACTGGATTGCCATAACGTTGCTGAACTCTGCCTGTCTGACTACTCTGTGTGCTTAACCCCTAAAGTACTGGATTGCTATACTGTTGCTGAACTCTTACAGAAAGAAGTGCACTCACAGAAGATCATTTCAGCCTTCATTGGGCCTCGTCAGTGATGTGTAGCAATATTCCTCTAAGCGCACTGAGCAAGGAGTCCACATCTGGTTGCCCCTTTTTCCCATAGGGAGACTAAATACATACAGAAAGAAGTGCACTCACAGGAACGAACTACTGGCTCAATACCATTGTTTGCCTGTTCTACTGCAATTTGCCAACTGGGTGCAGCATTTTAGCCCAGTAATGCTTTTCACAGAGTAGAACTTTCCTGTAGTATATCAATCTGATCCCGCCTATTACAGTCAGTCCAGCGCCGAAATACCAGGCAATTCCTCTGAACAAGGAACACAGCAGCAACCCCAGAAGATTGTTTCGGCCTTCATTGGGCCTCGTCAGTGAGGTGTAGCCATATTCCTCTAAGCACACTGAGCAAGGAGTCCACGTCTGGTTGCCCTTTTTTCCATAGGGAGACTAAATACATACAGAAAGAAGTGCACTCACAGGAACAAACAACTGGCTCAATACCATTGTTAGCCTGTTCTACAGTGATTTACCACCTGGGTGCAACTTTTTAGCCCAGTAATGCTTTTCACAGAGTAGAACTTTCCTGTAGTATATCAGTTTGATCCCGTCTATTACGGTCAGTCCAGTGCTGAAATGCCAGGCAATTCTTCTCTGAACAAGGAACACAGCAACCCCAGATGATCGTTTTGGCCTTCACTAGGCCTTGTCAGTGAGTTGTAGCCATATTCCTCTAAGCACACTGATCAAGGAGTCCACATCTGGTTGCCACTTTTTCCCATAGGCAGACTAAATACATACAGAAAGAAGTGCACTCACAGGAACGAACAACTGGCTCAATACCATTGTTAGCCTGTTCTACAGCGATTTACCACCTGGGTGCAACTTCTTTTAGCCCAGTAATGCTTTTCACAGAGTAGAACTTTCTTGTAGTATATCAGTCTGATCCAGCCTATTACGGTCAGTCCAGCGCCGAAATACCAGTCAATTCCTCTCTGAACAAGGAACAAAGCAACCCCAGAAGATTGTTTCAGCCTTCATTGGGCCTTGTTAGTGAGTTGTAGCCATATTCCTCTAAGCACACTGAGCAAGGAGTCCACATCTGGTTGCCCCTTTTTCCCATAGGGAGACTAAATACATACAGAAAGAAGTGCACTTACAGGAATGAACAACTGGCTCAATACCATTGTTAGCCTGTTCTACAGTGATTTACCACCTGGGTGCAGCTTTTTAGCCCAGTAATGATTTTAACAGAGTAGAACTTTCCTGTAGTATTTCAGTCTGATCCCGCCTATTACGGTCAGTCCAGCGCAGAAATACCAGTCAATTCCTCTCTGAACAAGGAACACTGCAACCCCAGAAGATTGTTTCAGCCTTCATTGGGCCTCGTCAGTGAGGTGTAGCCATATTCCTCTAAGCACACTGAGCAAGGATTCCACGTCTGGTTGCCCCTTTTTCCCATAGGGAGACTAAATACATACAGAAAGAAGTGCACTCATAGGAATGAACAACTGGCTCAATACCATTGTTAACCTGTTCTACAGCGATTTATCACCTGGATGCAGCTTTTTAGCCCAGTAATGCTTTTCACAGAGTAGAACTTTCCTGTAGTATATCAGTCTGATTCCACCTATTACGGTCAGTCCAGCACCGAAATACCAGGTAATTCCTCTCTGAACAAGGAACACAGCAAACCCAGGTGATCATTTCGGCCTTCATTGGTCCTCGTCAGTGAGGTGTAGCCAGGATTGCCTGGTATTTCGGTGCTGGACTGTACTGTTAAGTCAGGATCAAACTAATATGCTACAGGAATGTTCTCTGTGAAACACACATATTAAGCAAAAAGAGGATACTTCTAGGGTGGTAACTAGCTAAAGAACAGGGTATTATGCTATTGTTCGTTCCCAGGTTGAGCCCTTGTCTTTTTTATTTATGCAAATTATGACTCTTAGGGAAGTCTCCCTAAATGTGTGATGCGGTAATCCAGACGTGGACCCGTTGCTCAGTGTGCCTAGCGGGATATGGCTGCACCTCACTGACGAGGCCCACACTAGGCCAAAATGTACATCTATGGTTTTGCCTTTTCTCTCATTCAGAGAGGGATTGCCTAGTATTTCGGTGCTGGACTGTGCTTTTAAGTCAGGATCAGACTGATATGCTACAGGAAAGTTCTTCTCTGTGAAAGGCACATATTGAGCAAAAAGAGGCTGCTTCTAGAGTGGTAACTAGCCATAGAACAAGGTATTATGCTATTGTTCGTTCCCAGGTTGAGCGCTTCTTTCTTTTTATTTATGCAAATTATGACTCTTAGGGAAGTCTCCCTAAGTGTGATGTGGGAATCCAGACATGGACCCGTTGCTCAGTGTGCCTAGAGGGATATGGCTGCACCTCACTGACGAGGCCCACACTAGGCCGAAAAGTACGTCTGGAGTTTTGAATCATTCTATCGCACTACAAACCTTGTTTTCCTTACTAAATTACTTTGCCAGGGTTATATACTATTAGCTTAATTTTACAAAAAACCTATGCTCTAATTATCCCAGAGAGGGAAATTTTGAATTTGCGGCACCAATTTCCATTCTCTTGGTCAACAGAGAAGCTAAAACAACTTGGAGTATTTCTATTGCATGATATCCTCACAAGTATCTCATATAATTTTGAACCCGTATTGCATCAATTTAGGGACCTCATTAAATAGAGGAATTTTCCAAGTCTTTCATGGTGGGGCAGAATTGCTGCTGTAAAAATGAATTTACTACCCATACCAACATATTGGTTCAGTTGTTTCAAGATCCCTATCCCTAAATCTCTCATTATACAATTTCAATGATTGGGCAATTCATTTATATGAAAATGGAAATGCCCCAGAGTAGCCATAACATTTTTACATAACCTGGTTACGGCAAGGGGAGCCGCTATGTCCAACCTAATAGCTTACCATGAGGCTTCCCGATTAGCCTGTATCTTAGCCTGGGGCAACACTACATCTAATAGTATATGGTCAACACTTGAGCAAGCCTCAATTCCTTCTAAAGTCTCTCTTCAAGACCTTGGGGCATATTTATCAAGCTAAATATGGATCTTGATGCCCCTTGTTTCCCGCGAGCCTGAAGGCTCGCTGGAAACAGAAGTTATGAAGAAGTTTTGAAGCAGCGGTCTAAAGACCACCTCTGAGGCGGCGGACAGAAATCAACCTGATTGAATACGATCGGGTTGATTGACACCCTCTGCTAGAGGCCAATTGACTGTGAATCTGCAGGGGGCGGCGTTGCACCAGCAGTTCACAAGAACTGCTGTCGATAAATGCCTACAGCATATGCTGTCTGCATTTATCGATGTGGAGTGATGTGCAGCGGACAGGATACGTTACTTCGCACATTGTTAAATATACCCCCTTATCTGGATTCCAAAACATGTCAGAAAATTAGATATATCTGAAAATTATATAATTATTTTTAACCTTACATTTTGGGATACGATCCTTCATCTACAGGGGGTCTCTCCTTATCCATCCCCAATTCATTCCATCCCTGGTTTATTAATGGCTCTTCCAAACTCCCATACTGGCACATTGGAAGGATATGGGATTGAATCAGTCAACATTTTGTTCATTAACAATTCCATACTTACCTTAGTGCACTTCCAAACTTGGCTTTCTCATCCACCATTATTTAGCTTTGGAATTCCTAGGACTGAAGAGTTTCGTAAAATCATGTTTTTTTTTAAAACACCTCTAAGACAGGCGACTAATTGGGAAAGGCGGCGGTCAACCGGAAAACCTATACCAAGGATGTTCTCCCTTTCTTATATTGATGTGATGCAATCACCCTTCTTTTGTAAGACCCCATATATAAGACAATGGAAAAGATCTCTTTGATTTGAAGCTTCAGATAGCTCATGGAATTCCATGGTCCTTTTCCCCAATAAAGCAATTCATAGCACCACCCATTTTGAGCTTTTCTTTAAAATTCTTACTCAGAGGCATCTTACACCCTTCTGACCTTTAAAGATATCCAATCTAAATTCACCCTTGTGTTTGAGGGATTGTGGTAGGTTAGGGACAACCGTACATATGTGGTTGGATTATCCAAACATTAAATGGCTCTGGCCTAGATCTTTCTCTTATTGTATGAAATTTGGTATTGAAATTGTAAGGCAGACTTTGCCATATTTTTTGTAGACAACCTCCTTCTCATGTTCTCAATTTATGCAATTTATGATCAGACGCATATCCAGGCTGATACTTTACGAAAACAAGAATCCAAAATTAAAATATGCAGCTACGCCTGGAGGATCTTGAGGATCGCTCCAGGCGCAACAATATTAGATTAGTAGGGCTTCCCGAACAGTCAGAATTTGAGGATTTAATAAAATTTACGTCCACTACACTACCCCTCTCTCTTGGTATGCCATCCCACTTGCTACCACTCACGATTGAGCGTGCACATAGATTGGGCCCCAAGAAGTCATCCTTAGATGGAGTCACAAGGAGTAGGGTCTGTCTATTCAAACTTCTTAAATTTCAAGATAAAGTTGATTTATTGAAACTGTTTAAAAAATCTGATCCTCCAGTATTTGGAGGCAGTAGGATACTATTGTTTCAGGACTTCTCTTTTGAGACCTCATCTAAAAGAAGACTCATGGCCCCCCATTGCACACAATTAATAAATAAGGGGTTAAAGGCTCGTATGGTTTACCCTGCCAGAATTATAGTTGAGGATCTCTCTGGTACTAGGCATGTATTTGATGAGGTTACAGAAGTTAAAAAATACATTGAGAGTAGTTAATTGTAGAAATGCTAACAACTAGAGTCTATAACGTTATTAGCAGTGTTTAAGACTACACTCTCAATGCTAGAAATGTGTAGCGAAGTTGTTATTTTTTCCAATTGCTTTTTATGGCTGTGTTGTCTGTGTTTTTTTTTTCCTTCTCTTTTTTTTTTTTTGTGTTTTTTTTCCTCTCTCCTTGCCGTCGCCGCCGCTTTCCTCTTCCCCGGTTCCGTCCCCCCGGATCGCCCCGAATGGACTGCCCCCTACAAATTGCTTAATTAGTTAATTAATTTGAATCAGGATGGTGGAAGGAATTAATGTTCTATCCTGGAACATAGGAGGGATATCCTCCCCTATTAAACGTAAGTTGGTCATTAAGACCCTAGCAAGATATAATCCTGATGTTGTTCTCCTTCAGGAGACTCATCTTAATGAATATGAAGCTGCTAAATTGAAGATAAAATGGGTAGGGGAAGTAGTCTCTGCGACTGGTCCATCTAGAAAATGTGGAGTTGCTATTCTTTTTCATAAAGAGTTGGAATATAAGATAGATAAGATTGAAATAGATCCAGCCGCAAGATTTATTCTTATTCATGTGTTTATAAAGAACATTAAATTTATATTTTGTAACATATATGCCCCAAATAAGTTCTCTAGAGAATTTTGGGAGAAAATTAAAACTAAACTATTTCCTTTTATCACTGAAAATCTAATCTTAGGGGGTGATTTTAATGCCACTTTATGTCCGGTGTTAGATAGACTATCTAATAAAAATAGATTAGTGTATGAAAAACATGCAAAATATCTATCGCAATTTTGTGCTAGCTTAAAATTAGTAGATGTATGGCGTTTAAAAAACCCAGATAAACAGTTATTTTCTTGTGAGTCTAAAGCACATGGCACCTTTTCGAGAATTGACCTATTTTTAATTACGGAGAATCTATCTATTCAGAAATTAGAGACAGGAATTGGAGATATTATCATCTCAGATCATGCAATCATTTCTCCGGCATTTCTCACTGGCCTGGAAAAAAGGATTCAAACGCCTAGTTTTTATTTTCCGCGATATTTGTACACTAATCCTAAATTTGTTAATTTCTTGAAATCATGCTGGTAGCTATATTTCTTGGACAATATAAGTTATTTTAATAAACCTGAAATCTTTTGGGAAGCTTTTAAAGCAGTAATGCCGGCAGAAATACAAACATATCTTAGTATAGCGAAGAAAAAGAGTAAAGCATGGGAAATTCAAATCACAAATAAAGTCAGGAATGCATATAGAAAATATTGTTCAAACCGCTCTTCGGGAAATTGGAAAAAATATCAAGATAATAGGAAGGAAAGAGATCTGTTTTTAAAACAAAAACTTTTAGAAGAAGAAGCAAAAATTAACCTCCAATTCAAGGGAATGCATGGTTCCTCCGCTAAATATTTAGCTAGACTTATTAAGGTTAGAAAAAAGAAAAATCTTATTTCGGCGATCCAAATCGATAAGGGAAGATATACGGAGACTAATGGGATCATGGAGGCATTTTTTGCTTACTATCAACAATTATACTCTCGAGTTGAGATAGATAATATTAATCAAGATATCTTTTGGTCTATGATAAAAACACCCCAATTAAATAGTGAGGATTTAATATTGATCAATGCCCCAATATCTATCGATGAAATTAAAAAAGCCATAGATCATCTGAAGATGAATAAGGCTCCGGGACCAGATGGGTTCCCTGCAGAGTTTTATAAATGTCTTGGTGATGTTTTACTGCCCACTTTAGAAAAATTATTTAATTATTATTATAGTTCCAATAATATGATCTCTAGCTATTTCTCGGCGGCCAATATCTCGCTCATCTTAAAGAAAGGTAAAAATCCCGAAGATCTGGCCTCTTATAGGCCGATCTCGGTTTTGAACACAGACTATAAGATTTTAATGGCTATTATTGCTGCAAGATTATCTTCTTGTTTACATAAAATCATCCATCCAGATCAGACTGGATTTATGGTAGCCAGAAATCCTGTGAAAAATATCCGAAATTAATCAATTTCCTAGATTATGCTTGGAATATAGACAGGGAGAAGAAGACGCCATTATGGCAAGAGACTGCTATACTCTCTTTAGACGCGGTCAAAGCTTTTGATTCGATTGTATGGGAATATCTTTTCAGGGCAGTGGAGAAGTTTGGCTTAAAAGGGGAGTTTGCAAACTTTATTTTTAGATTATATCATAACCCAATATCCTTCCTGCTTATCAATGGGTCCTTATCTCCCAAAATAATATTGCAGAGAGGCACCAGACAAGGTTGCCCTTTATCCCCCTTACTTTTCAATATAGCGTTGGAACCACTTGCGATCAGATTTAGAGATGTATTGATAGGTGTCCCTTTTGGTATATATCGTCTTAAAACGCTGCTATATGCAGATGACGTGTTGGTCTTCCTCACTAATATTCAGCAGTCAGTTACTATGATCCTACATGTTTTAGAAGTCTTCAGCTCCTTTTCGGGTTATAAGATAAACTTAGAAAAGAGCGAACTAATGTGTATAAATAGCCCGCAGTTAGTAGACCTTAATATTCCATTCAAACTGGTTGAGATTATTAAATATCTAGGCTTAGTCTTGCATAAAAATCCGAAATGTTGGTATAAAGCCAACTTTGAGCCCCTTTTTCAAAAAATCGGATCTGATCTGCATCTTTGGGCCGCCTTCCCATTGTTTATCACAGCTAGAGTTAACCTAATAAAGTCAATAATCTTTCCGCGCCTATTATACCCTCTTCAGAATTTGCCTTTTAATGCTCAAGTCTCTAAATTTATTTGGAATAATAAAAGGCCCCGAATTGCGCTGGCTAGACTAATGCAAAATTGTGGCTCTGCGGGTTTGGCTCTTCCTAACCTCAAATTATACAACTTGGCTGCGATGGTTAAAACGGCAATAGACTGGCTTGCTGGTACTAATCTAGTTTCATCAGCAGAAATAGAAAATCATCTGATCACCCCATTTGCGTTAAAGGCTATATTACATACCGCAGCCCAGAAATTGCCTCAGAATGTTAGCTGTCTCATTACCATTAGAAACATAGTGTCGGCCTGGCAAAAGTTTTGCACTATGCTAGACATAGATTATTCGCTCTCTGAATGGCTTCCTATTGTAAATAATCCAAATTTCTTGCCAGGTCTCTATCAAAAAGTTTTTAAAGACTGGTCCGACAAAGGACTACACTATGTAAAGCAGCTATTTGATGAAAATGATCAATTATTAAGAGCGGATACTATTTTTAATAAATATGATCTAGGTAGATCTAATCTATTTGCTTATTTTCAAATTCTTCATTTTATTTTTTCACAAAATTGGCTATCTTCTTCATTCTCTGATTGGACGGATATTAAGCTTCTCATACAAAAATTCGTGGCAGGAAACTCCTCCATATCCTTGATGTATGATATCATGTTGACCAAGCAGAGCCTCCTATTTAGGGATAATATTTGTAAGTCCTGGCTACCATTAATCCCTTCGGTAAACCATGATAAGATCACTCAGAGCTTTGACTCTTTACGTAAGTGTAAGGTCCCGATATCCTCTAACGAATCTCATATGAAATTGATCAATAATTTTTACCTTTCGCCGTGGAAAATCTCTAGATTTTACCCAGCCTTGGTTAGTGTATGTCCTCGATGTTCACATGACAGAGCTGATGTACTCCATATGTTTTGGACATGCCCCAGGGTAAGACAGCTATGGTTAAAGATTATATTCTGGTTCAATAAATTATATAAAATATCAGTTGCTTTATCTGCAGAGGATGTCATTTTTTTATGTCCTCCACAAGAGGCTCTCAATATCAATACTATAAATAGTTTAAATACTATTATTCTTACGGTTAGATATTGTATACTTAAAAATTGGAAAGCTAGGCGGATACCGGGACTAGCTATGGTCTTCAGTTTTTTACAAGATCAAATTGCTTTCGAATCATTCCATCTACATGAAGCTTCTGAGAAAAGGATCAAGAAGTTTTTTTGGAAATGGACGCCAGTCATTCTGTCCTATCCATATCCCTTGCAAAAGAGGATTCTTTCTCCTTTTCGCTCCTCATTGACCTTTGCGGAATTAACACTACTAAATATTTTTCCCCATACATGGATTGAAGGCACTACGAGGGAGTCCTAGTCGGTGGCGTTCTGGGGGGGCGGGACGGGGGTGGGGTGGTGGCGGGGATGGGCATTTAGGGAGGAATATTTTGATCAGGTTTTTTTTTTTTTTTCTTTTTCTTTTTTTATGTTTCTTGTTGTTTTGTTTGTGGTTGTTGTTGGGTGCTCTGTTTTTTTGTTTCTCACCCACTCCTGTTTTCCATCAGTTTCTACATTTTTTTTACTATAGTGGTGAGAATGTAAGAATGAGAGAGAGGGATGGTGAGGATAGGAACCTGTTTAGGAAAATGCAGGAAAGTGTATTAATATGTGAGTATGTTCTAGGATTTTAGGTATATATGGTAGGAATATAGAACCACATTATGTTTAGTTAGCTACCCGAAATGAAATATGCAGATCTAAAGAGGTTTTAAATCTGTAGTTAACAATATTTAGTTTTTTGTTATATATTTTTGGTTACCATATTCATGTGTTATGACTACTTCTCATTTGTATGCTGAAAAAGGGAGGTTCAAAGTTTTCCTTCTCTATGTAACAAAAATGGAAAATAAGAGGTTTATTTATAATATCCTTTGCATGACTGTGATGTAACAGATTTGTTTATTGTGTAGCAATTTGATTACTATATTTTTTTTTTCATGTTTGCCATTTATATTTAACCTCAATAAAAAAAAATTATAAAAAAAAAAAAAAAAAAAAAAAAAAATGTATGCATTTACCTGTTTATGGCAGTTAAATTGGCCATTGCCAGGACTTGGTGCCAACCTAAGGGCCCTAGGTGGAACCAAGTTCTAAGCATCTTAACACACATTGAATCTATGGAAAGTACAGTTTGCAGCAAATAATAAAATGGAATTGCACTGCATAAGCTGGGAACTCTGGAGACAATGTCATGGGGTTGACTGTTGTAAAAAGCCAAGAGTCAGAAGGCCTCCTATTTCTTAATTCATATTACCCTGGTATATAGAATCGCACAATATAATACTGAAACTTTGGTGATCTCTACCCAAAATCATGGCTATGATGTAGATGTGGGACTGTATGGGTTTTATTTTTTATTTGTATTTATTATATTTTTTTATTATTTTCATTTATTTATACCTCTGAGTAGCCCAATTTCCATAAGTATCATAATGTTGATATACCTCCCACAACTCATTTACTTTACTTACTTTACCCCATAGTTCTTTCTAACATTATTACATCTAGAGGTATAGAGGTTTATTTTCCTCTATCACTTTCTGTTTTAACTTTAGTTTCTATAATTAAAGCAGCTACTTAGCTTAACTTATTGTTACCTGGAATATAAAGTTAAAGTATTTTGAATAATATGTTTTTCTTTTTATTGCTTAGTAAACCATACTTTTTACTTCTCTTCATAGAGAGGTAAAGAAATAATTTGTTAATTAGATCATTCTCAAATTAACAGACTCTCATTTTGAATTAAGAAGTCATAAAGTGGATTTGGATATTGTACACATCTTCCAATTTCATTGTGAAGTCAAACATGATATGTATATGTTAAAACTTGAAATGAAAATGAATCAATAAAAAAAAAAATATATATATATAAACTCCGCTGGCCAGTGAGACTTTAAAACAAAATGTCAACATAGAATTACATACATAATAGTTCACTGATCTCTGACAGCGAATACAATAAACAGTACCTGTTAGAGGTAAATATATTCTATATAGGTTTCCGAATATGCCTCACACTTGTTGAAAGTGGCATCAGGCAAGTTTTGCTTCTGTGTTGTCAATAGGTAACGCCTAAATCTTGGACTACAGTTCATCCACCACAAACTGTGTACGAGTGGGACGTACATCTGTCATTCATGTTAATTCAAAACAAAGTATACAATCAACTTCTTGATCATTGCACCGAGATCTCCTTTAAAGGTTGATTTGTTTGTCATATGAGCTTAATGTCATTTGTAGCAGTTTATATGCCATAAGTTGTGTCCGCTTTAGATTGGAAGGATATTAGACAAACCGCTGTTCCCATAATTCACTGGTTATCAAGATATATTAACCTTTTAACATATCTCACATGCATCACATCTGCGGCCTTCTTTTTGCTAGCGGTCGCTCATATTGATTGTTCAGTCACCACACTTATACCACAGTCTCATATGTGTTATTATGCAAGACGTTGCACACCACAGCTTACGCAGCTATTAATGTTTGCTGAGCTGTCATAAACCTTTCTAATTCAGCCGTACCTTGCAGATTATACTTCCCGGCTTTTGTTTGCATCAGACCATTGGTTTTCACGGCCACACAAGGTCTCCTCCACTTATATGCTTAGTGCGCCACTGATTATTCAGGAGGCGCCACTACTCCACACTCTATCCCAAACTTTGCCTGCTTGTTTAACTTCTCATATAAATCTTCACTAGATTATGCAGAGTTTGTATATATATATATATGACAGGAGCTTGCCAACGTACATTTCTCCCCCATAGCTCCCACATACAGGGGCTTTGTTAGGGCTCATATATATGTGTGTGTATTTTACATGAACAGTATCATATATATATATATATATATATATATATATATATATATATACATATATACAACAAAGATAAAGACAAAATTCCCAGCACACTAGAAGCGGAAAAACTAAGAATACACAGGTTCAGACCTGAGACATAGGGGCCTATCTATCAAGCTCCGAATGGAGCTTGAGGCCCTGTGTTTCTGGTGAGCCAGAAACACAAGTTATGGAGCAGCGGTCTAAAGAAATCGCAGAATTCAACCTGATTGAGTACGATCGGTTGATTGACACCCCCCTGCTGGCGGCTGATTGACCACGAGTCTGCAGGGGGCGGCGTTGCACCAGCAGCTCACAAGAGCTGCTGGTGCAATGCTGAATAGGGAGAGTGTATTGCTTTCTGCATTCAGCGATGTCTGTCGGACCTGATGCGCACTGTCGGATCAGGTCCGACAGACATATGATAAATAGGCCTCATACTATCTGCAATGTGCCACATTGTTCTATAGCTAGTTACCACCCTAGAAGTATCCTCTTTTTGCTTAATATGTGTGTTTCACAGAGAACATTCCTGTAGCATATTAGTCTGATCCTGACTTAACAGTACAGTCCAGCACCGAAATACCAGGCAATCCTGGCTACACCTCACTGACAAGGACCAATGAAGGCCGAAATGATCACCTGGGTTTGCTGTGTTCCTTGTTCAGAGAGGAATTGCCTGGTATTTCGGCGCTGGACTGACCGTAATAGGTGGAATCAGACTGATATACTACAGGAAAGTTCTACTCTGTGAAAAGCATTACTGGGCTAAAAAGCTGCACCCAGGTGATAAATCGCTGTAAAACAGGTTAACAATGGTATTGAGCCAGTTGTTCATTCCTATGAGTGCACTTCTTTCTGTATGCATTTAGTCTCATTTAGTTGCTAGGCCCAGGACCACGTCAAGGTCTCATCCTCCCTGGTCCCTAACTTAGAGCCATATAATGCATGCCTTCAATCAAACTGAGATACATACATGAGTGCCACAAGCTTTTTTTAAATTTACCTAGATACATAAAAAACATGGAAATAGACTGCACTCTCAAACTAAACCAGGTACATATCTCATGTGTCACAGGAGTAGTAAAGTCAGCACAGGAAAGGACCCCGAGGTTGGGAAGTGACAATGAGACACATTGCCCAAGCATGGAGGGATAGACTCATGATGTGACAAATCCAGAAGAAAAGAAAAAAACAAGGTTAGTTTAGGCCAAAGGCCAATACAGTGCAAGCTAAATACAGTGCCATATCAGGATCCAAAGGGGTAAACAATGTCCAGGCCAAAGTTCAGAATCTTTGGGACAACAGCAGAACCGAATCAGAATCCAAAGGCGAAGTCCAAGAAACAGACAGGGGTCATACATAGATGACAGCAGGAACAGGAATGGAAGTAGCACACCCAGGAATACAGTCCAGTTACACGAACAAACACAGGAAGCAGAAGAAGCTTTTCTAGGGTGTTCACTGAGTAACTGTCTGCAGCTGGCAGGCAGGTGGAGCCAGAGAGCAGGCAATAGAATAAGTAATTCTCAAACAGAGTTTGAGTCCTCCAGTGGCAACTCCAGCCACAGGCGTGACACCATGTTTGTTTTTCAAAACCATGTAATTATTTAACAGTTAAAGATACATGGGAAAACTACACCAAATTGATATGATCATTGAAAGCTGTTTTAAGAATAATGCACTGAGAACAAATTAAAATATATTTTAAAAAAAACTTTAAGCTCTTTAAATGTTGGGTGTCATTTTTTGGTTTGGTGAAAACACATAAGCATTTTTAAGAACATTTCAAAGGTGTTGGATACCACGCGTATTACAAGTTGAAAGTAAAATGTTTTCCCTTGCGTGCTAACCTGATGCACGCAAACAGCTGAACTTACAATATTTTGATCATGTTATTCCCCCATAGACTTTAATGGAGCGTGAAAAGTGGAGAAAAAATCCCACCCAAGAAATTCTCAAATATTTCCAAAATTAAATATTAATATTTCACATTCTAATGTTCTTCACATAGAGGTATATATACTATTTATTCATAAAAGCCTATTTCTACATAAAATCAGATGTTTTTTTGTTAAAATATATTGTCATGCACATGGGAGGGACCTCAGGAGTTTGAAGCTCATGTGAGATGGTGTTAGATTTAAGGCTGTCTTGTGCTCTAAAAGGGGCCAGAGGAATAGACTTCTATTTATTGTACAGGGACTGGAGACTCAGATATTGGAAGCAGGATTGGACATCAATAACTTCCACACAGGAACTGGAATAAGGAGAAGTAGCCCCTCTAGGACAAGAAACAGGAGTGCCCACTTTAGGGCAAGGAACTGGAGTGTCCACTTTATGGAGCCGAAGACAGGAGTGCCCACTTAAGGCTGAGACAGGAGTGTCTCCTTAAGGCCGGGATAGGATTGCCCACTTGAGACCAAGACTGGAACAGAATACAGAAGCTGGGCAGACACCCTCTTCAGAATTTGGGTACAGTAGCTGGCTACTGGTACTTGGCAGTTACCCTCTGCAGAACTTGGGTACTGAAGCTTAAAAATGGTGCTTGCAGATGCCCCCTGCAGGATTTGGTGTTTAAACAGAATACCAGTGCTTGACAGGCATCCTCTGCAGGACTTGGTGCTGAAACAGGATACTAGTACTTGGCAGTTGCCCTCTGTAGGACTGGACAGGAGCATGATATCATAGTTACAGGATGGTATACAACAAAGATAAAGACAAAATTCCCAGTGCACTAGAAGTGGAAAAACTAAGAATACACAGGTTCAGACCTTAGACATAGGGGCCTATCTATCAAGCTCCGAATTGAGCTTGAGGCCCTGTGTTTCTGGCAAGCCAGAAACACAAGTTATGGAGCAGCGGTCTAAAGAAATCGCAGAATTCAACCTGATCGAATACGATCGGGTTGATTGACACCCCCTGCTGGCGGCTGATTGACCACGAGTCTGCAGGGGGTGGCGTTGCACCAGCAGCTCACAAGAGCTGCTGGTGCAATGCTGAATAGGGAGAGTGTATTGCTCTCTGCATTCAGCGATGTCTGTCGGACCTGATGCGCACAGGTCCGACAGACATATGATAAATAGGCCTCATACTATCTGCAATGTGCCACATTACAAGTCTATAGATAAAAATCAATTAGATATCGATAGGATATGAGACCATCCAAAAAAAAAAAATGTAAGCAATAGTTGGGTAAATATTCTAAAACAAAAGTAAACATATAGTGACACAGTAACACGAACAGTTCGTTCACTGATGTATTAAATAGAATAAAAACAGTAGTACAAAAATAATGCATATAGATGTATTTCAATAGAGTCCACAATGTTAATAACAGTGAAAAAAGTGTCCCACGGTGTGATCTCACTAATGTTATGGTGATATCCCAACACCTGTCACACAGAATACTCACAAAATACACCCTCAATCATATGAGGTGAGTGGTGGATGTCAAAGGAGGGAACTGCAGTCCACAAGAAACCATACAGGAACTCCAGGAGAGTGACGTAAGCAGATGTATCAATCCTCGCATAAGAAGGAAACATCAAAAGCGATATATAGTGTAATACTGTTTTTTACATACTCTCAAAGCAATATGCAGTGCAGTAGCGATGAGATCTTGGAAGCCAGGTGTTTCTATTGCAACAAACTAGCAACCTTGCTATCTTTATTTGAAAAAGAAGGCATTTTTTGTTCAGTCTCTGGACAGCACATTTTATTGGTGGATGAACCCAGGTTGTTCACCAAAAATGGGCCGGCATCTAAACTTACATTCTTGCATTTCAAATAAAGATACAAAGAGAATGAAGAAAATTTGGTAATAGGAGTAAAATAGAAAGTTGCTTAAAATTTCATGCTCTACCTGAATCATGAAAGAAATTTTTTTTTAGTGTCCCTTTAAGTAGCTGAAAACATGTACAATTTTGATGCAATATTTATTTTTAATAAAGTGTTTGTACTGTAATTATTTCACATTCCAATGTTCTTTACATAAGGGAATATGTTCTTTATATATTAAATAGATATTCCTATTTATATCTGTCTATAACTATACCTATATAGTTATAGATATATGTCACAGTCTGGCACTGGATCAAACCTGAGACCTCTTATTCTCTCTAAGCCTGTTGTTCTGTCTCTGGCTCAGGCTGATGGTTTCTTTGTGCTGCTACCTGCACTGATTAGCTCCTTGGCTCCACCTGATCACCAGCTGTAGGTAGCTTCCTAATCAGCACTGCTATATAAGGCAGCATCACAGACCACTCTCTGCCCTGACATTGTGGTTTACCAGCTTTGTTTGTGCCTCTGTAGTGAACCTGAATTCCTGTTGTTCGGCGGTTCTTCTGGTTCCTGTATCTGGCTTGTTTCCTGACCTCTCTTTTGGATCTCTCCAGTGTAATACGAAGGATTGGACAGTTTATCTGGTACTCTGAACTTGACTTCTGACTACTCTTCCGGATTCTCCAGTGTTTGGTGACTAATTGGATTGCTTTTTGGCAACTGGCCTTGGCTAGACTTCTGACTACTCTCTCATAACCTGTCTGTCTCAGCTACTTCGTATCCTGTGTCACCATCCTTTAACTATGATATCATGCTCCTGTACCCAAGTCCTACAGAGGGCAACTGCCAAGTACTAGTATCCTGCTTCAGCACCAAGTCCTGCAGAGGATGCCTGTCAAGCACTGGTATTCTGTTTAAGCACCAAATCCTGCAGGGGGCATCTGCAAGTACCATTTTTAAGCTTCAGTACCCAAGTTCTGCAGAGGGTAACTGCCAAGTACCAGTAGCCAGCTACTGTACCCAAATTCTGAAGAGGGTGTCTGCCCAGCTTCTGTATCCTGTTCCAGTCTTGGTCTCAAGTGGGCAATCCTCTCCCAGCCTTAAGGGGACACTCCTGTCTCAGCCTTAAGTGGGCACTCCTGTCTTCGGCTCCGTAAAGTGGACACTCCAGTTCCTTGCCCTAAAGTGGGCACTCCTGTTTCTAGTCCTAGAGGGGCTACTTCTCCTGATTCCAGTTCCTGTGTGGAAGTTATTGATGTCCAATCCTGCTTCCAATATCTGAGTCTCCAGTCCCTGTACAATAGAAGTCTATTCCTCTGGCCCCTTTTAGAGCACAAGACAGCCTTAAATCTAACACCATCTCACATGAGCTTCAAACCCCTGAGGTCCCTCCCATGTGCATGGCAATATATTTTAACAAAAAAAAACATCTGATTTTATGTAGAAATATGCTTTTATGAATAAATAGTATATATACCTCTATGTGAAGAACATTAGAATGTGAAATATTAATATTTAATTTTGGAAACATTTGAGAACTTCTTGGGTGGGATTTTTTCTCCACTTTTCACGCTCCATTAAAGTCTATGGGGGAATAACATGATCGAGCTATTGTAAGTTCAGCTGTTTGTGTGCATCAGGTTAGCACGCAAGGCAAAACATTTTACTTTCAACTTGTAATACGCGTGGTATCCAACACCTTTGAAATGTTCTTAAAAATACTTATGTGTTTTCACGAAACCAAAAAATGACACCCAACATTTAAAGAGCTTAAAGTTTTTTTAAAATATATTTTAATTTGTTCTCAGTGCATTATTCTTAAAACAGCTTTCAATGATCATATCAATTTTGGTGTAGGTTTCCCATGTATCTTTAACTGTTAAATAATTACATGGTTTTGAAAAACAAACATGGTGTCACACCTGTGGCTGGAGTTGCCACTGGAGGACTCAAACTCTGTTTGAGAATTACTTATTCTATTGCCTGCTCTCTGGCTTCACCTGCCTGCCAGCTGCAGACAGTTACTCAGTGAACACCCTAGAAAAGCTTCTTCTGCTTCCTGTGTTTGTTCGTGTAACTGGACTGTATTCCTGGGTGTGCTACTTCCATTCCTGTTCCTGCTGTCATCTATGTATGACCCCTGTCTGTTTCTTGGACTTCGCCTTTGGATTCTGATTTGGTTCTGCTGTTGTCCCAAAGATTCTGACTTTTGGCCTGGTCATTGTTTACCCCTTTGGATCCTGATATGGCACTGTATTTAGCTTGCACTGTATTGGCCTTTGGCCTAAACTAACCTTGTTTTTTCTTTTCTTCTGGATTTGTCACATCCTGAGTCTATCCCTCCATGCTTGGGCAATGTGTCTCATTGTCACTTCCCAACCTCGGGGTCCTTTCCTGTGCTGACTTTACTACTCCTGTGACACATGAGATATGTACCTGGTTTAGTTTGAGAGTGCAGTCCATTTCCATGTTTTTTATGTATCTAGGTAAATATAAAAAAGCTTGTGTCACTCATGTTTGTATCTCAGTTTAATTGAAGGCATGCATTATATGGCTCTAAGTTAGGGACCCAGGGAGGATGAGACCTTGACATGGTCCTGGGCCTAGCAATATTTGGTCTATTGCTGTGACTAACTCTTTCATTTTTCTTTTAATATAACTGTATGCTTGCAAGAGAGTTCCAAAAACTCTATTATGTGTTTATATATATATATATATATATATATATATATTATATATACAGTATATATCTGTCTGGGTTAACTGCCTGAGCCACTGAAAGCTGTGCAGCTGTTTGTGAGTGTTGCAAGTACCCAGGACAGTTTTGCAAGGTCATGGTATATGTATATATAGTATCGCCTAGATTTAGAGTTTTGCGTTAGAAGGGGTGCGTTAGCTACGCATGTCTTTTTCCCCCGCACCTTTTAAACAACGCTGGTATTTAGAGTTGTCTGAAGGGCTGCGTTAGGCTCCAAAAAGGGAGCGTAGAGCATAATTTACCGCCACTTCAACCCTCAATACCAGCGTTGCTTATGGACGCAGCCATCTTAAAAAACGTGCTCGTGCACGATTTCCCCATAGGAAACAATGGGACAGTTTGAGCTGAAAAAAAACCTAACACCTGCAAAAAAGTAGCGTTCAGCTCCTAACGCAGCCCCATTGTTTCCTATGGGGAAACACTTCCTAAGTCTGCACCTAACACCCTAACATGTACCCCGAGTCTAAACACCCCTAACCTTACACTTATTAACCCCTAATCTGCCGCCCCGCTATTGCTGACCCCTGCATATTATTATTAACCCCTAACCTGCCGCTCCGTACACCGCCGCCACCTACGTTATACCTATGTACCCCTAATCTGCTGCCCCTAACATCGCCGACCCCTATATTATATTTATTAACCCCTAATCTGCCCCCCCCAACGTCGCCGCTACCTACAGCCAATAGAATGTGAGCTCAATCTGATAGGCTGATTGGATCAGCCAATCGGATTGAACTTGAATCTGATTGGCTGATTCAATCAGCCAATCAGATTTTTCCTACCTTAATTCCGATTGGCTGATAGAATCCTATCAGCCAATCGGAATTTGAGGGACGCCATCTTGGATGACGTCCCTTAAAGGAACCTTCATTCGTCGTCTAGTCGTCGGGAGAAGAGGATGTTCCGCGCCGGAGCTCTTGAAGATGGAGCCGCTCCTCGTCGGATGGATGAAGATAGAAGATGCCGCTTGGATGAAGATGTTTGCCAGTCTGGATCTCCTCTTCTTGCCGGATAGGATGAAGACTTCGGACCCTCTTCTGGACAGATCGGTGATACCCGGCATGGTGAAGACAAGGTAGGAAGATCTTCAGGGGCTTAGTGTTAGGTTTATTTAAGGGGGGTTTGGGTTAGATTAGGGGTATGTGGGTGGTGGGTTGTAATGTTGGGGGGGTATTGTATGTTTTTTTACAGGCAAAAGAGCTGTTTTCTTTGGGGCATACCCCGCAAAAGGCCCTTTTAAGGGCTGGTAAGGTAAAAGAGCTGTAAACATTTTATTTTAGATTAGGGTAGGGCATTTTTTTATTTTGGGGGGCTTTGTAATTTTTTTAGGGGGCTTAGAGTAGGTGTAATTAGTTTAAAATTCCTGTAATCTATTTTTATTTTTTGTAATTTAGTGTTTGTTTGTTTTTTGTAATTTAGTTTAGTTGATTTAATTGTAGATAATTGTAGGTAGTTTATTTAATTAATTTATTGATAGTGTAGTGTTAGGTTTAATTGTAACTTAGGTTAGGATTTATTTTACAGGTAATTTTGTAATTATTTTAACTAGGTAGCTATTAAATAGTTATTAACTATTTAATAGCTATTGTACCTAGTTAAAATAAATACAAAGTTGCCTGTAAAATAAATATTAATCCTAAAATAGCTACAATATAATTATTATTTATATTGTAGCTATATTAGGGTTTATTTTACAGGTAAGTATTTAGCTTTAAATAGGAATAATTTATTTAATAAGATTTATTTTATTTCGTTAGATTTAAATTATATTTAACTTAGGGGGGTGTTAGGGTTAGACTTAGCTTTAGGCGTTAATACATTTATTATAGTAGCAGCGAGGTCCGGTCGGCAGATTAGGGGTTAATACTTGAAGTTAGGTGTCAGCGATGTTAGGGAGGGCAGATTAGGGGTTAATACTATTTATTATAGGGTTTGTGAGGTGGGAGTGAGGCGGTTTAGGGGTAAATACATTTATTATAGTAGCGGTGAGGTCCAGTCGGCAGATTAGGGGTTAATAAGTGTAGGTAGGTAGTGGCGACGTTGGTGGGGGCAGATTAGGGGTTAATAAATATTATGTAGGTGTCGGCGATGTTAGGGGCCGCAGATTAGGGATAATGTAGGTGGCGGCGGTGTGCGGTCGGCAGATTAGGGGTTAAAAAATTTTAATAGAGTGGCGGCGATGTGGGGCGGGGCCTTGGTTTAGGGGTACATAGGTAGTTTATGGGTGTTAGTGTACTTTAGAGCACAGTAGTTAAGAGCTTTATGAACCGGCGTTAGCCCATAAAGCTCTTAACTCCTGACTTTTTCTGCGGCTGGAGTCTTGTCGTTAGAGTTCTAACGCTCACTTCAGCCAAGACTCAAAATACCAGCGTTAGAAAGATCCAATTGAAAAGATAGGATACGCAATTGGCGTAAGGGGATCTGCGGTATGGAAAAGTCGCAGCTGGAAAGTGAGCGTTAGACCCTTACCTACAAGACTCTAAATACCAGCGGTAGGCCAAAACCAGCGTTAGGACCCCCTAACACTGGTTTTGACGGCTAACGCAGAACTCTAAATCTAGACGTAAGTTTTTTATATACAGTATTTGTATATACTGTATGTATGTGTCTGTATATTTATATAATATTTATAAAAAAAATCATATTGGTGAAAAACAGCATGTAGGAGCATTACAAGTTCTGAGCACTCACTCACTGCAGGATTTTGTATATTTCTGTCCACAGTTTTACTCTGCATACACTATTAAAAGTCAAGTCAAGTGAATGTGACTCTTCAAATCTATAATTATTTAAATTAAAAATGCATATTTACTTTTTGTACTAAGTGCTCGATTATCTAAAATTTGCTGGATCAGATGTGGAAAACCATGCTCATACTCACAGGGGCTATCCTCAGAGAATTCTCTAAAATAAGGAAACAATTATCAGGGATAGCAAAGTTAGCAGGGAGCAGAGGGAACTCTTTAAAAATGAATTACTGTAGACATTCTATATCAGACTAATCTGTTTTCAGTGTATAGTATCTTACAATTGCCTCTATTTACTTATGCATGTGTTTAGGGTAATATGTGTTTTGTGTATTTTAACAGAATATTGTAACCTTTCCATTTTTGAGATAAAACTGCAAGGGGGGAAATGTTTATAGAATACACCATATCTGGAAGAGAACTTTCAGCTTCATCCATGGAATGCCCCTGTTCAGCCCACTAGTCAGGATGGGCAAATGTTTTGCAACATTTTAAAAATTAAACACATTTTAACACATTTGTTTATTAAAATGTATGTGTGTACAAAATTCTAGCATTCTTTTAATTAATTCTAATTAATTAAATCTAATTTGAATATTGCATAATTCAATATTTGAATAGATATATTTGTAATATTCGTTCTTATGCTCTCTTTAAATTTAATATTAAAATTATGCAATACTCAAATTGAAAAATTTTAATCACTATATTTGTATGTATTTTGTATCAATTTACTAAGTGCCAGATTACGATTGGAGTGCAAAACTGTGGGCTCTCATTTGCAGTGAAGCGCAATGCAAACGCAACCTCACATGAGAGCGCGCTTCCGTAAGTTCCAGTTGGAGCCTCGTTCTCATGCTAATAGTCACGGCAGAGAACCTAGCGCTGCAAAGGGGATAAATTGAGCAGCATTGGGCCGCAAAGTTTAAATATATATGTATATGAATATATTCATTTATATTTATGTGTTTATATGTGTATATGCACATATTAACACATACATATATATGTATATAAGAATATAATATATATTAACAGTGATAACACAGTTCCTGTAGACTGCAATGTAAAGGCTATTTTCAGTTCCGTTTTTTTCTAACACCCTCACATCCGCACACTTTAACCCCTTAAAACTGCTTAGTGCAGTTCTATTTTCAAAAAACAAAAATGCTTATATTTTTTATCAATAAAAAGGAACCTTAAACTTTATTTTGCAGGACAATTGGGAACATTTTTTTTAAATTAATCAGATGGCTAGTTATTAAAAGTGCAATCTGTTGGGGACGAATATAAACAGGGGCGCAACATGACCTAGCTCAGTCGGATGAGAAATGGGCATAAGTAAGTGATAGTAAATGCACTCACATGTTATGTTGCACCAGGAAGGAATGGTGCAAAGAAAGGAGGTTGGAATCTCACAGACATCCACCAGACTGATCTCCTGTAATACACCAGCAATGTAGACAGCAATCTTCTGGTAAACCCTCTCAATAGGGGAGAGGAGAGTGTAGCAGTAAATATATATATATATATATATAGTATATATAGCAAGTGTAAAATCAAAAACTTACATTTATTAAAACATTAAAAGCAAACAACGCTTTTCGCAGCCTGATGAAACAGCCGATGTAGCTGAGAAAGGCGTTGCTTTTTTTAAATGTTTTAATAAATGTAATTTTTTGATTTTAGACTTGCTATATATATATATATATATATATATATATATATATATATATATATATATATATATATACAGTATCTCACAAAAGTGAGTACACCCCTCACTTTTTTATAAATATTTTATTATATCTTTTCATGTGACAACACTGAAGAAATGACACTTTGCTACAATGTAAAGTAGTGAGTGTACAGCCTGTATAACAGTGTATATTTGCTGTCCCCTTAAAATAACTCAACACACAGCCATTAATGTCTAAACAGTTGGCAACAAAAGTGAGTACACCCCTAAGTGGAAATGTCTAAATTGGGTCCAATTAGCCATTTTCCCTCCACGGTGTCATGTGACTCGATAGTGTTATAAGGTCTCAGGTGTGAATGGGGAGCAGGTGTTTTAAATTTTGTGTTATCGCTCTCATACTATCATATACTGGTCACTGGAAGTTCAACGTGGCACCTCGTGACAAAGAACTCTCTGAGGATCTGAGAAAAAGAATTGTTGCTACATAAAGATAGCCTAGACTATAAGAAGATTGCCAAAACCCTGAAACTGAGATGCAGCATGGTGGGCAAGACCATACAGTGGTTTCACAGGACAGATTCCACTCAGAACAGGCCTCGCCATGGTCGACCAAAGAAGTTGAGTGCATGTGCTCAGCGTCATATCTAGAGGTTGTCTTTGAGGTATATATACATATGAGTGCTGCCAGCATTGCTGCAGAGGTTAAAGGGGTGGGGGGTCAGCCTTTCAGTGCTCAGACTATACGCCGCACACTGCATCAGATTGGTCTGCATGGCTGTCATCCCAGAAGGAAGCCTCTTCTAAAGATGATGCACAAGAAAACCCACAAACAGTTTGCTGAAGACAAGCAAACTAAGGACATGGATTACTGGAACCATGTCCTGTGGTCCAATGAGACAAAGATAAACTTATTTGGTTCAGACGGTGTCAAGCGTGTGTGGTGGTAACCAGGTGAGGAGTACAAAGACAAGTGTGTCTTGCCTACAGTCAAGCATGATGGTGGGAGTGTCATGGTCTGGGCCTGCATGAGTGCTGCTGGCACTAGGGAGCTACAGTTCATTGAGGGAACCATGAATGCCAACATGAACTGTGACATACTGAAGCAGAGCATGATCCCCTCCCTTTGGAGACTGAGCCGTATGGCAGTATTCCAACATGATAACGACCCCAAACACACCTCTAAGATGACCACTGCCTTGCTAAAGAAGCTGAGGGTAAAGGTGATGGACTGGCCAAGCATGTCTCCAGACCTAAACCCTATTGAACATCTGTGGGGCATCCTCAAACGGAAAGTGGGGGATAAGGGCATCCACCAACTCTATGATGTCGTCATGGAGGAGTGGAGGAGGACTCCAGTGGCAACCTGTGAAGCTCTTGTGAACTCCATTCCCAAGAGCTTCACAGGTTGCCACCGTTTGTTGCCAACGGTTTAGACATTAATGGCCGTGTGTTGAGTTAGTTTGAGGGGACAGCAAATTTACACTGTTATACAGGTTGTACACTCACTACTTTACATTGTAGCAAAGTGTCATTTCTTTAGATTTGTTATATGAAAAGATATAATAAAATATTTACAAAAATGTGAGGAGTGTACTCACTTTTGTGAGATACTGTATATATATATATACTATACTGTATATGTGTGTGTATTGCATAAATATGCTTTAACATCTACTTGACTACAAAGGGCTCCAATGTACTTATGTATATGTACATACATATATACACTTATAAATACATAAAGACATATGTACTTGCATATAAACATATATATATATATATATATATATATATATATATATATATACATATTAAGACATGTATATGTATGCATCTCTACTTTATAGCTCTTTTTCTAACACCTGAGACCTTATATCTTTGAGTCCTTATAACTTTTGTGTCCAACATTTAAAAAAAAACTTTTTTGGTATGAGTGTAACAGTACTTTTCATTGTATTTTTGGTGTGTTTTGTGACTCTTTTTTGTCTCACGTAACAGTTAACCAGATCTCTGAGGTCAGGGTAATCATTCTATTGTAAATCGTGATTTTGTTTATGCTTTTGAATTTACTTTGACCTGGTGTCATGTGACTCATTAGTGTTACAAGGTCTCAGGTGTGAATGGGGAGCAGGTGTGTTAAATTTAGTGTTATCTCTCTCACACTCTCTTATACTGGTCACTGGAAGTTCAACATGGCATCTCATGGCAAATAACTCTCTGAGAATCTGAAAAAAAAATTGCTGCTCTACATAAAGATGTCCTAGACTATCAGAAGATTGCCAAGACCCTGAAACTGAACTGCAGTATGGTGGGCAAGACCATACAGCGGTTTCACAAGACAGGTTTCTCTCAGAACAGGCCTTGCTTGCCTTGGTTGACCAAAGAAGTTAAGTGCACATTTTAAGCATCATATCCAGAGGTTGTATTTGGGAAATAGACATATGAGTGCTGTCAGCATTGCTGCAGAGGTTGAAGGGGTGGGGGGTCAGCCTGTCAGAGCTTAGACCATATGCTGCACACTGCATCAAATTGGTCTGCATGGCTGTCGTCCCAGAAGGAAGCCTCTTCTAAAGATGATGCACAAGAAAGCCTGCAAATAGTTTGCTGAAGACAAGCAGACTAAGGACATGGATTTCTGGAACCATGTCCTGTGCTCTGATGAGACCAAGATAAACTTATTTAGTTCAGATGGTGTCAAGCATGTGTGGCAGCAACCAGGTGAGGAGTACAGAGACACTAGTGTCTTGCCTACAGTCAAGCATGGTGGTGGGAGTGTCATGGTCTGGGTCTGCATGGGTGTTGCCGGCACTGGGGAGCTACAGTTCATTGAGGGAACCATGAATGTCATCATGTGACATACTGAAGCAGAGCATGATACCCTTTCTTCGGAGACTGGGCCGCAGGGCAGTATTCCAACATAATAACGACCTCAAACACACCTCCAAGGTGACCACTGCCTTGCTAAAGAAGCTGAAGGTAAAGGTGATGGACTGGCAAAGCATGTCTCCAGACCTAAACCCTTTTGAGCATCTGTGGGGCATCCTCAAATGGAAGGTGGGGGACCGCAAGGTCTCTAACATCCACCAGTTCTGTGATGTGGAAGAGGACTCCAGTGGCAACCTGTGAAGCTCTGGTGATCTCCATGCCCAAGAGGGTTAAGGCAGTGCTGGGAAATAATGGTGGCCACACAAAATGTTGACACTTTGGGCCCAATTTGGACATTTCCCCTTAGGGGTGTACTCACTTTTGTTACCAACGGTTTAGACATTAATGGTTGCGTGTTGAGTTATTTTTAGGGGAAAGCAAATATACACTGTTATAAAGGCTGTGCACTCACTACTTTATATTGTAGCAAAGTGTCATTTCTTCAGTGTTGTCACATGAAATGATATAATAAAATATTTACAAAAACGTGAGGGGTGTACTCACTTTTGAGAGATACTGTGTGTATATATATATATATATATATATATATATATATATAGCAGGTTTCCCAGCACTCCAACCTTGGCACTGTATAAACCACCTGGGTGCAATCCTCAAAGTTCATATAGAATAAAACTTGGAAATGAAGGGCACTCTCAGGACGTTTTTAGAGAACCACAATATAATTTTTATTCAAAATCTCAACAGGTCATCAGAGACAGAGTCAACATTTCGGCTCACTTTAGAGCCTTCTTCAAGACAAAATAAAACTTCCTTCAGCACGCACTTCCTACGTGCCGAAGGAAGATTTATTTTGTCTTGAAGAAGGCTCTAAAGTGAGCCAAAACGTTGACTCTGTCTCTGATGACCTGTTGAGATTTTGAATAAAAAGTCTATTGTGGTTCTCTAAAAACTTCCTGAGAGTTCCCTAAGGCCTAGATTTGGAGTTTGGCGGTAGCCGTGAAAACCAGCGTTAGAGGCTCCTAACGCTGGTTTTAGGCTACCGCCGGTATTTGGAGTCACTCAAAATAGGGTCTAACGCTCACTTTTCAGCCGCGACTTTTCCATACCGCAGATCCCCTTACGTAAATTGCGCATCCTATCTTTTCAATGGGATTTTTATAACTCCGGTATTTAGAGTCGTTTCTGAAGTGAGCGTTAGACATCTAAGGACAAAACTCCAGCTGCAGGAAAAAAGTCAGTAGTTAAGAGCTTTCTGGGCTAACGCCGGTTTCTAAAGCTCTTAACTACTGTACTCTAAAGTACACTAACACCCATAAACTACCTATGTACCCCTAAACCGAGTTCCCCCCACATCGCCGACACTCGAATAATTTTTTTTAACCCCTAATCTGCCGACCGCCACCTACGTTATCCTTATGTACCCCTAATCTGCTCCCCCTAACACCGCCGACCCCTGTATTATATTTATTAACCCCTAATCTGCCCCCCTCAACGTCGCCTCCACCTGCCTACACTTATTAACCCCTAATCTGCCGAGCGGACCTGAGCGCTACTATAATAAAGTTATTAACCCTTAATCCGCATCACTAACCCTATAATAAATAGTATTAACCCCTAATCTGCCCTCCCTAACATCGCCGACACCTAACTTCAATTATTAACCCCTAATCTGCCGACCGGAGCTCACCGCTACTCTAATAAATGTATTAACCCCTAAAGCTAAGTCTAACCCTAACACTAACACCCCCCTAAGTTAAATATAATTTACATCTAACGAAATTAATTAACTCTTATTAAATAAATTATTCCTATTTAAAGATAAATACTTACCTGTAAAATAAATCCTAATATAGCTACAATATAAATTATAATTATATTGTAGCTATTTTAGGATTAATATTTATTTTACAGGCAACTTTGTAATTATTTGAACCAGGTACAATAGCTATTAAATAGTTAAGAACTATTTAATAGCTAAAATAGTTAAAATAATTACAAAATTACCTGTAAAATAAATACTAACCTAAGTTACAATTAAACCTAACACTACACTATCAATAAATTAATTAAATAAACTACCTACAATTACCTACAATTAACCTAACACTACACTATCAATAAATTAATTAAATACAATTCCTACAAATAAATACAATTAAATAAGCTAGCTAAAGTACAAAAAATAAAAAAGAACTAAGTTACAAAAAATAAAAAAATATTTACAAACATAAGAAAAATATTACAACAATTTTAAACTAATTACACCTACTCTAAGCCCCCTAATAAAACAACAAAGCCCCCCAAAATAAAAAATGCCCTACCCTATTCTAAATTACTAAAGTTAAAAGCTCTTTTACCTTACCAGCCCTGAACAGGGCCCTTTGCGGGGCATGCCCCAAGAAGTTCAGCTCTTTTGCCTTTAAAAAAAAACATATAATACCCCCCCAACATTACAACCCACCACCCACATACCCCTAATCTAACCCAAACCCCCCTTAAATAAACCTAACACTAAGCCCCTGAAGATCTTCCTACCTTGTCTTCACCTCACCGGGTATCACCGATCGGTCCTGGCTCCGATATCTTCATCCAACCCAAGCGGGGGCTAGACATCCACTGAAGAAGTCCAGAAGAGGGTCCAAAGTCTTCATCCTATCCGGAAAGAAGAGGCGATCCGGACCGGCAACCATCTTGATCCAAGCGGCATCTTCTATCTTCATCCGATGACGACCGGCTCCATCCTGAAGACCTCCACCGCGGACCCATCTTCTTCCGGCGACGTCCAACTGAAGAATGACGGTTCCTTTAAGGGACGTCATCCAAGATGGCGTCCCTCGAATTCCGATTGGCTGATAGGATTCTATCAGCCAATCGGAATTAAGGTAGGAATATTCTGATTGGCTGATGGAATCAGCCAATCAGAATCAAGTTCAATCCGATTGGCTGATCCAATCAGCCAATCAGATTGAGCTTGCATTCTATTGGCTGATCGGAACAGCCAATAGAATGCGAGCTAAATCTGATTGGCTGATTGGATCAGCCAATCGGATTGAACTTGATTCTGATTGGCTGATTCCATCAGCCAATCAGAATATTGCTACCTTAATTCCGATTGGCTGATAGAATCCTATCAGCCAATCGGAATTCGAGGGACGCCATCTTGGATGACGTCCCTTAAAGGAACCGTCATTCTTCAGTTGGACGTCGCCGGAAGAAGATGGGTCCGCGGTGGAGGTCTTCAGGATGGAGCCGGTCGTCATTGGATGAAGATAGAAGATGCCGCTTGGATCAAGATGGTTGCCGGTCCGGATCGCCTCTTCTTTCCGGATAGGATGAAGACTTTGGACCCTTTTCTGGACTTCTTCAGTGGATGTCTAGCCCCCGCTTGGGTTGGATGAAGATATCGGAGCCAGGACCGATCGGTGATACCCGGTGAGGTGAAGACAAGGTAGGAAGATCTTAAGGGGCTTAGTGTTAGGTTTATTTAAGGGGGGTTTGGGTTAGATTAGGGGTATGTGGGTGGTGGGTTGTAATGTTGGGGGGGTATTGTATGTTTTTTTTTACAGGCAAAAGAGCTGAACTTCTTGGGGCATGCCCCGCAAAGGGCCCTGTTCAGGGCTGGTAAGGTAAAAGAGCTTTTAACTTTAGTAATTTAGAATAGGGTAGGGCATTTTTTATTTTGGGGGGCTTTGTTGTTTTATTAGGGGGCTTAGAGTAGGTGTAATTAGTTTAAAATTGTTGTAATATTTTTCTTATGTTTGTAAATATTTTTTTATTTTTTGTAACTTAGTTCTTTTTTATTTTTTGTACTTTAGCTAGCTTATTTAATTGTATTTATTTGTAGGAATTGTATTTAATTAATTTATTGATAGTGTAGTGTTAGGTTAATTGTAGGTAATTGTAGGTAGTTTATTTAATTAATTTATTGATAGTGTAGTGTTAGGTTTAATTGTAACTTAGGTTAGTATTTATTTTACAGGTAATTTTGTAATTATTTTAACTATTTTAGCTATTAAATAGTTCTTAACTATTTAATAGCTATTGTACCTGGTTCAAATAATTACAAAGTTGCCTGTAAAATAAATATTAATCCTAAAATAGCTACGATATAATTATAATTTATATTGTAGCTATATTAGGATTTATTTTACAGGTAAGTATTTATCTTTAAATAGGAATAATTTATTTAATAAGAGTTAATTAATTTCGTTAGATGTAAATTATATTTAATTTAGGGGGGTGTTAGTGTTATTGTTAGACTTAGCTTTAAGGGTTAATATATTTATTAGAATAGCGGTGAGCTCCGGTCGGCAGATTAGGGGTTAATAAGTGTAGGCAGGTGGAGGTGACATTGTGGGGGCAGATTAGGGGTTAATAAATATAATATAGGGGTTGGCGGAGTTAGGGGCAGCAGATTAGGGGTACATAGGGATAATGTAAGTAGCGGCGGTTTACGGAGCGGCAGATTAGGGGTTAAAAATAAAATGCAGGTGTCAGCGATAGCGGGGGCGGCAGATTAGGGGTTAATAAGTGTAAGGTTAGGGGTGTTTAGACTCGGGGTACATGTTAGAGTGTTAGGTGCAGACGTAGGAAGTGTTTCCCCATAGCAAACAATGGGGCTGCGTTAAGAGCTGAACGCGGCTTTTTTGCAGGTGTTAGGTTTTTTTTCAGCTCAAACAGCCCCATTGTTTCCTATGGGGGAATCGTGCACGAGCACGTTTTTGAGGCTGGCCGCGTCCGTAACCACCGCTGGTATTGAGAGTTGAAGCTGCGTTAAAAATGCGCTACGCTCCTTTTTTGGAGCCTAACGCAGCCTTTATGTGGACTCTCAATACCAGAGTTATTTTTATGGTGCGGCCAGAAAAAAGCCGGCGTTAGTTTTTCGGGTCGTTACCGACAAAACTCCAAATCTAGCGGTATATTTCCAAGTTTTATTATATATATATATATATATAGGTATAGATATATACAGATATATATCAGAATATATGTTAATAAATACTTTGAATATATTCCCCTATGTGAAGAACAGTGGGATGTTAAATATTTACACTAAAAACACAGTATAAGACTTTATTATATATGAATATTGCCTAAATATGATTTTAGATGTTTTTATCTCCTTGCCTGCAAATGACTATTTCATTGCACATGTATATATATGTTTACATGTATACATATGTATTTATATGTTTATATGTGTATATATGCTGTAAATACATTTATACACATATAAATACATATGTACACATTCATATACAAATTTAGACATGTGTACAGGGAGTGCAGAATTATTAGGCAAGTTGTATTTTTGAGGATTAATTTTATTATTGAACAACAACCATGTTCTCAATGAACCCAAAAAACTCATTAATATCAAAGCTGAATAGTTTTGGAAGTAGTTTTTAGTTTGTTTTTAGTTATAACTATTTTAGGGGGATATCTGTGTGTGCAGGTGACTATTACTGTGCATAAATATTAGGCAACTTAACAAAAAACAAATATATACCCATTTCAATTATTTATTTTTACCAGTGAAACCAATATAACATCTCAACATTCATAAATATACATTTCTGACATTCAAAAACAAAACAAAAACAAATCAGTGACCAATATAGCCACCTTTCTTTGCAAGGACACTCAAAAGCCTGCCATCCATGGATTCTGTCAGTGTTTTGATCTGTTCACCATCAACATTGCGTGCAGCAGCAACCACAGCCTCCCAGACACTGTTCAGAGAGGTGTACTGTTTTCCCTCCTTGTAAATCTCACATTTGATGATGGACCACAGGTTCTCAATGGGGTTCAGATCAGGTGAACAAGGAGGCCATGTCATTAGATTTTCTTCTTTTATACCTTTTCTTGCCAGCCACGCTGTGGAGTACTTGGACGCGTGTGATGGAGCATTGTCCTGCATGAAAATCATGTTTTTCTTGAAGGATGCAGACTTCTTCCTGTACCACTGCTTGAAGAAGGTGTCTTCCAGAAACTGGCAGTAGGACTGGGAGTTGAGCTTGACTCCATCCTCAACCCGAAAAGGCACCACAAGCTCATCTTTGATGATACCAGCCCAAACCAGTACTCCACCTCCACCTTGCTGGCGTCTGAGTCGGACTGGAGCTCTCTGCCCTTTACCAATCCAGCCACGGGCCCATCCATCTGGCCCATCAAGACTCACTCTCATTTCATCAGTCCATAAAACCTTAGAAAAATCAGTCTTGAGATATTTCTTGGCCCAGTCTTGACGTTTCAGCTTGTGTGTCTTGTTCAGTGGTGGTCGTCTTTCAGCCTTTCTTACCTTGGCCATGTCTCTGAGTATTGCACACCTTGTGCTTTTGGGCACTCCAGTGATGTTGCAGCTCTGAAATATGGCCAAACTGGTGGCAAGTGGCATCTTGGCAGCTGCACGCTTGACTTTTCTCAGTTCATGGGCAGTTATTTTGCGCCTTGGTTTTTCCACATGCTTCTTGCGACCCTGTTGACTATTTTGAATGAAACGCTTGATTGTTTGATGATCACGCTTCAGAAGCTTTGCAATTTTAAGAGTGCTGCATCCCTCTGCAAGATATCTCACTATTTTTGACTTTTCTGAGCCTGTCAAGTCCTTCTTTTGACCCATTTTGCCAAAGGAAAGGAAGTTGCCTAATAATTATGAACACCTGATATAGGGTGTTGATGTCATTAGACCACACCCCTTCTCATTACAGAGATGCACATCACCTAATATGCTTAATTGGTAGTAGGCTTTCGAGCCTATACAGCTTGGAGTAAGACAACATGCATAAAGAGGATGATGTGGTCAAAATACTCATTTGCCTAATAATTCTGCATTCCCTGTATGTATGTATCTCTATGTTAAAGGATTACTTTCTGTTATAATTTTTAAGCTAAACAACTAACATATTAAAGTTAATAAACATTAATTAAAACCTACTGACCTATATTTTCTCCAAAACAAAGTTTCATAACATTCTAAAAGTTATATCTTTTATTCACCGATGATGTCACGTTATCCTGCCCACTATTTTCAGCACTGCATGTTCAAAATACTTAAACCAATAACTTTGTGTTTAAAGCGCCATTTTGAAACCTAGGTATTGTAAACGGATTGGTACAGAGCAAAGGATACCCACGGAGTGGGTTTGGAAAACAATTAAATTTGCAGACAAGATTTCTGATATATACGGTAGAGATATGTTAATGAAATGCTATTGATAGCATTGGTAGTTAGTTAGTAACAGCCTCAGGCATAGAAAATATTTACTTACAGTGGCCCTTTAAAGCTCTTTGCAGTCCTCATATCTTTGAGCTCTTAAAACTTTTTTTATTAATTTTTTTCCATTCATTTTTATAAGATGGGGTTACTAAGCGTAAATAAACTTTTTAATGCAATTTTGATGTGTTTTGTGCCACTTTATTTGAGCATAACAGTTAACGAGAAGTTTGAGGTTGCGCTATTCTCAAGTTAAATTCAATTGCGCTTCAGCGAACGTGTTTACTTTCAACTTGTAATACACACGCTACTTCTGATGTGTGCAAACAGTTGTGATAAACCTGACAATGCGTTTGCGCAAATTTTAGCATGCTACTCGTAATCTAGCCCATAAGTGGTAAACATGTTAAATTAAACACTACATGGGAGTAATTTTGTGACTAATCACATTTTGTATGGTTTCTCTAATATCTTTGTTCCTTAGACTGTATATAATAGGATTAAACAATGGAGTCACTGCAGTGTTCAGAAAAGACAGGGCCTTATTAAAATTCAGTGAATATCCTCTTGACGGAGATACATACAGAACAATTAATGTCCCATAATATATACAAACAACAGTCAAATGAGAACTGCAAGTAGAGAAAGCTTTATGTCTCCCAGTGATTGAAGATATCTGAAGGATGGAAGAAAATATGCAGACATAAGTTGCAATCACATAGAAAAACTGGAGGAGACACATTACAATGACCACAATGGATACTTCAATTTGTACACGTGATGTGTCAGAGCAGGAAAGCTCAAGAACAGGAGCAAGGTCACAGAAGAAATGGTCAATTTCATTGGGGCCACAGAAATCTAGTTCAGATATAAGAAACTGTGGGATCCCAGCGAATACAAAACCAGCCACCCAGCACCAAAGAGCCAGAATATGTGGAAGTATAATGTTCATAATTGTTGTATAATGTAATGGTTTACAAATGGCCAAGTATCTATCATAAGACATTACAGTAAGAAGACAACATTCTATAATTGCTGAAACACCAAAGAAATACAGCTGTGTAATGCAGTCACCAGCAGGTGTAGAGCTTCTACCTAGTAATATAACTTGTAGAGCTTTTGGAGCAACGTTAGTACTTATTAGGATATCTGCGAGAGAGAGGTGGCAGAGAAAGATGTACATTGGAATATGGAATTGATGAAAGGTTGTTACTAAGACAATTATCAGAACATTTCCAGCTATTGTAGCAGCATACATTACAATTAAAAACAGGAAGAGCAATATCTGAAAGTTATGAAGATCATGAAATCCAAGTAGAATAAATTCTATCACCATGGTGTGATTGTCCTTGTGCATCTTCTGCAGACAAAAAAACAAGACAAACACATGTTCCTTTAGTTTTTAGTACCAATGTAAACATGCAGCTAGAATTCATATCTTCCACCAGAGTATATCTTCCACATCTTAATAAGCAACTAGCCCAAATGTCATAAAGAAACTTATTAACAAAGAAGTTATTAACAAAGAGCGCATTCCCTAAACAAATCATGGGACTTTTATCCTTTGTCCTTTAAAATGTAATTTAAAAAAATATTTATCAAAAATAAACAAAAAAACAAATAAATAAATAAAACAGATTAACTAAAGGGACACTAATAAATGTATATGTGTAAACATTTAATCAGCACAGTAAAGGATATAAGTAACAAATACTCTCTTCCAGTTACTTCTCTCAATGAATTTTAAATGAGGTTTTAGATTTTAATGCCTTTTGCCATAAATAAATAAAAACAAAAAGTACATAGTGTAATTCTGTTGTTAGCAGGTTAAAATGAAGATTTCCTAGAACTAGTTGGATATTATTCTTCACAGCTGTAGGTCAGCTCATATCGTTAACAGACATTGGTAAAGTTGTTCTCCCAGTTTGAAGAGAAGCTCCTTACTCATGGATATACTGATTTAAAACCATTTACTTAAAAAATAAATTAAAAAATGACAATATAGCAGGCTACTTACAAGCAGTGGGAACTGTGTATACAACCCAAATGGCAGATTATCACCTTGCCTACGCTCTCGCACTGTGAGTATTAGTTAATCTCTTTCTGCGGCTCTGTAACGCCACTTATAAATTTCTCCTTCAGCTTGATTAACAATGGCTCAGCTATGTATCCGAAGCTTCCATGGACCCAGCTAGGTTTGTGAAGGTTTTAATTTAAAAAAAAAAAATTGAATTATCTATAGGAGACAACATGACAACATTGACATTTTAATGACAAGAGTATGTCAGTATATGGCCGGGTTATAATACAATTTATTTAAAAATTATTCTTTAAAATAAACACCCAATAAAATGCATATACGAAACAATTAAAATTAATATAAATTCCTAAATTCTTTATATTAGTTAAATTTATAAACACATTGAATTATATTTATGGAAAACCAGATATGAATCAAACTATACAGGCTTAAATTGTTACAATATTCTTTACAAAGCAAACCAAATGTACCTTTATAATTAACCTTATTCACAATTGAATTGCATTACATCACCACAATGAAATACCAAAGTATGGGCCACTAACTTTCAGACCAGCACAATTAAACTACTTAGCCTACAAATTATCCTATATAACTCTAATTGAAAACACCAGGGGCGCAATCACATGTACGGCGCAGGTTTCTGCGCAAGTGGGGGAACCTGCGCCGCCCGTAATTTCACCTCGCACATTGGGGTATTACATATACAGTGCCGGCAGTTCATAAAGTGCCGTAAGTTGGATAAACTAGCGATGTCCAGAAATGAGCGTAACTACAAGTTTCTGGAGTCGCTAGTGACTTACGGCACTTTAGAAACTGCCGGCGTCTAAGAAAAGTAAAGAAAATAACAAATCTCCTGTAAAAGTCTAACCTGCCTCCCAAAAATAAGCCCAACACGTAAAACCCCTATATCCGCAATCCCCCCCTTTCATTACTAATATTAAATGTATTAACCCCTAGACCGAAAGCCCCCCACAAAGCAATATGCCTATTTAAACTATTAACCCCTATATCCGCCATCAAACCCACACCGCAAGTAATAACTAAATTATTAACCCCTAAACCGCAATAGCCCACATAGAATATTAAATGTATTAACCCCTAATCTGCCGCCGCCAACGTCGCTGCCACTATAATACAGTTATTAACCCCTAAACCTAAGTCTAACCCTAACCCTAACACCCCCCTAACTTAAATATTATTTAAATAAATCTAAATAAAACTACTATTATTAACTAAATTATTCCTATTTAAAACTAAATATTTACCTGTAAAATAAACCCTAAGCTAGCTACAATATAACTAATAGTTACATTGTAGCTATATTAGGGTTTATTTTTATTTTACAGGCAACTTTGTATTTATTTTAACTAGGTACAATAGTTATTAAATAGTTACTAACTATTTAATAACTACCTAGCTAAAATAAATACAAAAGTACCTGTAAAATAAAACCTAACCTAAGTTACAATTACACCTAACACTACACTATAATTAAATTAATTACATAAACTAACTACAATTAAATTAAATAAACTAAAGTACAAAAAACAATACTAAATTATAGAAAATAAAAAATTTATTACAATTTTTTTAAGCTAATTACACCTACTCTAATCCACCTAATAAAATAAAAAAAAAAAAAAAATAATAAAATTCCCTACCCTATACTAAATTACAGATAGCCCTTAAAAGGGCTTTTTGCGGGGCATTGCCCCAAAGTAATCAGCTCTTTTACCTGTAAAATAAAAGACAATACCCCCCACAACATTACAACCCACCACCCACACACCCAACCCTATTCTAAAACCCACCCAATCCCCCCTTAATAAAACCTAACACTACCCCTTTGAAGATCACCCTACCTTGAGTCGTCTTCACCAAGCCAGGCAGAAGTGGACATCCAGAGGGGCAGAAGTCTTTAGCGTAGTTTTTGAGATTTGTTTGATTATGTAAGAGCAGGATGTGTGGGCTATTCGGGAGTTGTGACAAGAGAGTTTTATTCATATGTGTTATAATGTTGATCCAGTATTGATCAAGTTTAAGCATGCCCACCATATGTGCAAAAGGTCAGCAGTCTGGCTGCAGTTTCGCCAGTATTTGTTACTAGTGTGTTTGTAAATCTTTTGTAATCTCTGTGGAGTAAGGTACCACCTAGACAGAAACTTGTAGTGCATCTCCTGTATCTTGGCTGAGACTGATGCCCTCCTGTGGTGTCTAAAAATTTCCCCCCAGTCTATGATAGTTATATCAAAGCCTAGTTCCTGTGACCATTTGAGGCAGTAAGAGGGGATGTCATCGGTACCTGTGTTTGATAGAATCTTGTAAATGGCGGAAATGGTGTGGCATGGTGTAAAGGGTAGTGAGCAAAGAGATTCGAATGCTGTGAGGGGTCTTATGAGATTTCCTTTTTGTTTATGTGAGCTTAAATAGTGAGATAATTGAGTATGGATGTACCATGAAGAGAAGGTCCAGTCCTCTCTCTCATTAATCATTTGCCTAGTGCTAAGTTTTCCATTCTCAGTGATGTTTTTCCATGTATGTGTAGGTCATTTGGGAACATATTGTGGATCATTCTTATGAGTGGGAAGGAAAGGGAGCTCAGGATTGTTTATTAGAGGAGTCAATGGAGACGGCCTAGATGTGATGTGTGCTTGTTGCCAATAATTTATCCCATTGCGAGAAGAACTCAGTGAGAAGAGAGTAATTGTGTCTAATAGTAGGCCTATTGGAGGTGTGGATCCAACTTAGCCAGCCCGTGTTAGGGATTCTAAGTATCTCCAAATCCAGTTGTATCCATTCTTTGTAGACTGAGTTATGACACCAGTCTATCGCCTAGATTTAGAGTTCTGCGTTAGCCATCAAAACCAGCGTTAGGGGGTCCTAACGCTGTTTTTTTTCCTACCGCTGGTATTTAGAGTCTTGAAGGTAAGGGTCTAATGCTCACTTTCCAGCCGCGACTTTTCCATACCGCAGATCCCCTTACGTCAATTGCGTATCCTATCTTTTCAATGGGATCTTTCTAAAGCCGGTATTTAGAGTCTTGGCTGAAGTGAGCGTTAGAAATCTAACGACAAGACTCCAGCCGCAGAAAAAAGTCAGGAGTTAAGAGCTTTCTGGGCTAACGCCGGTTCATAAAGCTCTTAACTACTATGCTCTAAAGTACACTAACACCCATAAACTACCTATGTACCCCTAAACTGAGGCCCCCCCACATCGCCGCCACTCTATTAATTTTTTTTAACCCCTAATCTGCCGACCGCACACCGCCGCAACCTACATTATCCCTATGTACCCCTAATCTGCTGCCCCTAACATCGCCGACCCCTACATAATATTCATTACCCCCTAATCTGCCCCCCCCAATGTCGCCGCTACCTACCTACAATTATTAACCCCTAATCTGCCGACCGGACCTCACCGCTACTATAATAAATGTATTAACCCCTAATCCGCCTCACTCCCGCCTCAAAAACCCTATAATAAATAGTATTAACTCCTAATCTGCCCTCCCTAACATCGCTGACACCTAACTTCAAGTATTAACCCCTAATATGCCGACCGGACCTCACCGCTACTCTAATAAATTTATTAACCCCTAAAGCTAAGTCTAACCCTAACACTAACACCCCCCTAAGTTCAATATAATTTTATTCTAACGAAATAAAATAATTCTTATTAAATTAATCCTATCTAAAGCTAAATACTTACCTGTAAAATAAAACTTAATATAGTTACAATATAAATAATAATTATATTGTAGCTATTTTAGGATTTATATTTATTTTACAGGCAACTTTGTATTTATTTTAACCAGGTACAATAGCTATTAAATAGTTAATAACTATTTAATAGTTACCTAGTTAAAATAATTACAAAATTACCTGTAAAATAAATACTAACCTAAGTTACAAGTAAACCTAACACTACACTATCAATAAATTAATTAAATAAACTATCTACAATTATCTACAATTAAATCAACTAAACTAAATTACAAAAAAACCCCACTAAATTACAAAAAAAACACTAAATTACAAAAAATAAAAAAAGATTACAAGAATTTTAAACTAATTACACCTACTCTAAGCCCCCTAAAAAAATAACAAAGCCCCCCAAAATAAAAAAATGCCCTACCCTATTCTAAAATAAAAATTTTACAGCTCTTTTACCTTACCAGCCCTTAAAAGGGCCTTTTGCGGGGCATGCCCCAAAGAAAACAGCTTTTTTGCCTGTAAAAAAACATACAATACCCCACCCCCAAAATTACAACCCAGCACCCACATACCCCTAATCTAACCCAAACCCCCCTTAAAAAACCTAACACTAAGCCCCTGAAGATCTTCCTACCTTACCTTCACCACGCCGGGTATCACCGATCCATCCAGAAGAGGGTCCGAAGTCTTCATCCTATCCGGCAAGAAGAGGTCCAGAAGAGGGTCCAAAGTCTTCATCCTATCCGGCAAGAAGAGGGCATCTGGACCGGTAGACATCTTCATCCAGATGGCATCTTCTATCTTCTTCCATCTGGCGCGGAGCGGGATCATCTTGAAGCAGCCGACGCGGATCCATCCTCTTCTAACGACGTCCTAAGTCCGAATGAAGGTTCCTTTAAATGACATCATCCAAGATGGCGTCGCTCGAATTCCGATTGGCTGATAGGATTCTATCAGCCAATCGGAATTAAGGTAGGAAAAATCTGATTGGCTGATTGAATCAGCCAATCAGATTCAAGTTCAATCGGATTGGCTGATCCAATCAGCCAATCAGATTGAGCTTGCATTCTATTGGCTGTTCCGATCAGCCAATAGAATGCGAGCTCAATCTGATTGGCTGATTGGATCAGCCAATCCGATTGAACTTGAATCTGATTGGCTGATTGGCTGGTAAGGTAAAAGAGCTGTAAAATTTTTATTTTAGAATAGGGTAGGGCATTTTTTTATTTTGGGGGGCTTTGTTATTTTTTTAGGGGGCTTAGTGTAGGTGTAATTAGTTTAAAAATCTTGTAATCTTTTTTTAATTTTTGTAATTTAGTGTTTTTTTTTTGTAATTTAGTTTAGTTGATTTAATTGTAGATAATTGTAGATAGTTTATTTTATTAATTTATTGATAGTGTAGTGTTAGGTTTAATTGTAACTTAGGTTAGGATTTATTTTACAGGTAATTTTGTAATTATTTTAACTAGGTAACTATTAAATAGTTATTAACTATTTAACAGCTATTGTACCTTGTTAAAATAAATACAAAGTTGCCTGTAAAATAAATATTAATCCTAAAAATAGCTACAATATAACTATTATTTATATTGTAGCTATATTAGGTTTTATTTTACAGGTAAGTATTTAGCTTTAAATAGGAATAATTTATTTAATAAGATTTATTTTATTTCGTTAGATTTAAATTATATTTAATTTAGGGGGGTGTTAGTGTTAGGGTTAGACTTAGCTTTAGGGGTTAATACATTTATTATAGTAGTGGTGAGGTCCGGTCGGCAGATTAGGGGTTAATACTTGAAGTTAGGTGTCGGCGATGTAAGGGAGGGCAGATTAGGGGTTAATACTATTTATTATAGGTTTTTTGAGGCGGGAGTGAGGCGGATTAGGGGTTAATACATTTATTATAGTAGCGGTGAGGTCCGGTCGGCAGATTAGGGGTTAATAATTGTAGGTAGGTAGCGGTGACGTTGGGGGCGGCAGATTAGGGGTTAATAAATATAATATAGGGGTCGGCGGTGTTAGGGGCAGCAGATTAGGGGTACATAGGGATAACGTAGGTTGCGGCGGTGTACGAAGCGGCAGATTAGGGGTTAAAAATAATATGCAGGGGTCAGCGATAGCGGGGGCGGCATATTAGGGGTTAATAAGTGTAAGGTTAGGGTGTTTAGACTCGGGGGTACATGTTAGGGTGTTAGGTGCAGACTTAGGAAGTGTTTCCCCATAGGAAACAATGGGGCTGCGTTAGGAGCTGAACGCTGCTTTTTTGCAGGTGTTAGGTTTTTATCCAGCTCAAACTGCCCCATTGTTTCCTATGGGGGAATCGTGCACGAGCACGTTTTTGAAGCTGGCCGCGTCCGTAAGCAACGCTGGTATTGAGAGTTGCAGTGGCAGTAAATATGCTCTACGCTCCCTTTTTGGAGCCTAACGCAGCCCTTCTGAGAACTCTAAATACCAGCGTTGTTTAAAAGGTGCGGGGGGAAAAAACACGCGTAGCTAACGCACCCCTTCTAACGCAAAACTCTATATCTAGGTGTATGAGTCTGTGTATAATTGTGGTAATTCTATATCTTTTTCAGCGTTGGTGGAAATGAGGGAGAATGGAATGCGATTGTTTTGGGCATATGATGTGAGCTGGATGACCTTCAGGGTATTGTCCTTTGCTTCTCTTCCAGGGATAAAGCCTACTTGGTCAGGAGAAATTATTTGGTTAAGTATGGGGTTCAGCCTATCAGCCAGGATTTTTGCAAACATTTTTATGTCAGTATTTAATAGGGTAATAGGACAAAAATTCTGAGGAACATTTGGGGATTTGCCCAGTTTTGGTAACCCTCTAATTTGAGCCTCCAGCATAGTTTTACGCAAGCCTCCACCTCCGTCCAGTGAGTTGAACGTATGTTGTAATTTAAGAGCTAGTATTTGGGAATATTTGTTATAATATTTAGCGCCAAATCCATCTGGGCCTGGGCTCTTTCCTATAGGTAAGTTTTTAATTGCTGTCTGTATTTCTTTGATGTCAATAGGAGAGTCTAATTTTTGAGATTGCTCGTCTGTCAGACTAGGCAAATGCATATTCCTTAGAAACTTGGTCAGGCTGTCTCTCTTGGTCTATTTTGTGTTTTGCTGGGAAGGATTACCTGCTAAGTTATATAATTATGAGAAATATGTGTGGAATATCTTCGCAATAGACATGCTATCCTTTTTTTCCACTCCTTCTTTATTTTTAACAGTGTGTATGTGTGACTTGAGTTGTTTCATGTGTATAGCTCTGGCAAGAAGTTTACCTGACTTGTTCCCTTGTTCGAAATATTTTTGTTGGAGAGTAAATGCCTGTTTCTGGTGTTCATGTTGCATATGCATGTTTAGCTCCGCCCTAGTGTTTTTTAATTCTGTTAATAAGGGGATGTTGTCAGGAGATTGTGTGCTATTTACAGTGTTTGCGTCTTTTCTAGGAGGGTGTTGTATCTGAGCCTTTGTTGCTTAGTGAGGTTGGCTTTGTGCTTTAGGAATTCCCCTCTGATAACACATTTATGTGCCTCCCATATGTTGAAATAGGATGTATCAGTTTCATCATTAATGAGGAAATATTCCGCCATTGTTTTCTCTATGTCTGAGCTAATAATTGGATGGTCTAGAAGAGTATCCTCCAGCTTCCATTGGAATGTTGCTAAGGGTTTCTCAGGCCAGTTTATAGTGCAGGAGACTGGTGCATGGTCTGACCAGGTGATTGGGTGTATGCGTATGTTTTTGACCAGTGACAAGGTAAGAGGGTCGGTCAATATGTAATCTATGCGTGAATAGGTATTATGTGGGTGCGAGTAGAAAGTCTAATCTACTGAGTCGGGGTGTAGAGTATGCCAGGTATCGTGAAGAGCTAATGTGCGAAGCTGATTGTTGATGCTTTTGATGTCGCATTTCAAAATGTGTGATGAGCCTCCGTAAGTATCTACACTTGGGTCCAATGGGATGTTTAGATCTCCCTCTACTAGCAGCATACCTTTTTTGTGGTCAAGAATTTTTGTGCGACAATTGTCGCATGAATGCCTTTTGTGCCTGGTTAGGGAAGTAGACGTTAACTATAGTGATAGGTCTATTGTATAACAATCCTGTCAGAATCAAAAGCCTACCCTCACTGTCATGTTCTACCAGAAGTTTTTGGAAGGGGATGTCTCTCCTAAGGAGAATACCCAGGATGTCTCTCCTAAGGAGAATACCCACTCCCCCTTTTTTTATAGGGCTTGAGGAGAATTATGCTGTAGGGTATTTGTGGTGTAGCCATTTGGTTCCCTACCTTTTTTAAAGTGTATTTCCTGTAGAAGTATAATCGCACAGTTTTGTCTGTGTAGGTCTGTGAGTACAATGTTTGGTATCTCAAAAGTTTCTCAAATTGTAGACCTTTTGGCTGCCTATCCACAGGGGTTAGTCAGTTTATTACCCATCTTGGGCATACACATCTGAGGGTTCCAAAATGCTAATATTTACTTTGAAGTGGCCCACTGGCCTTATCTTACACAAAACTCTAAATATTTTGTTCTCAGATGCTATGTTAATCAGGAGAAATGTATCTTATGTCTGATTTGGAATACACAGAATGTATTCAGTGATAAAATGAGCATGCTCAAACTTACTATTTGAGAGATTTCAAACTTATTTTATCATATATATATATATATATATATATATATATATATATATATATATATATATATATATATATATATATATACTGTATATATGTATTGTCCACTGACATCTATAGATATCCTGACAACATTCTACTATGACTAAAGAACAAATTAAAGGGGCAGTGAACCTACAAAATAATGTTATATAATTCTGCACATAGTGCAGAATTATATATCATTAGCTTAGCGCCAACTTTTTACAACAAAGTATTGCAGAAATATTTTATTAAGAAGTTAAATTTTGCAGAACGCCGCTCCTGGCTCTACTGAGCGGGTCTGTTTTTTCCTAAGCGCATCATGGGCACGCTGTCTAGTCGCAGCACACCCGATTGCTCCATTAAACTGAATGTAGCTCGCTCCTACTTTGGTTTGGTAGCGGGAGCGAGCTACATTCAGTTCAATGGCGCAATCGGCGCGCTGTGACTAGATGTAAGTTGTAAGAATTGTTATTTTATTTATTACTTTAAAAGGTTATGAATCTGATGGCTGCATAACACTCTGTTGTATGTATAAATATTTTTTTTTAAAAAATACTGAATAACAAAAACACAACACATTTTCTACTTGAAGACATGTTACAGTATGTATCTGATTTTTTTCCCCTAATTACTCATTTATTAATATAGACCATTCTACTTCCATTGAAACAACTTCATACAGCAATCTTAGGTATATGTTAGATCTATTGGATAACAATTGACCTTTTGCCATACGCTGTAGCTATTTTAAAATGTTCTTTTGACAGTACAACTGTAATGAATTGTTTTAGAATCTGGTCTTATATTTTATACGTATGTACAGATCTAAAATTCAATATAAACAGTAATTGAAGCAATAATATACTACTTACTCTGTAGATTGAAGTACATAAAATAATTTTTTTTTATCCAAATACAGCAGATTCCAGACCTGATGCAGCAACCTTCCGGGAAACAACACCATCACTTTTACTGCAGGCAGAAGGATACAATCCAGAAAATAAAAAAATGGAGCAATATTTAAAAATGTTTGTTTTAGTCATAAATACAATTATATCAGTGTGTTAGACAGGTTCATAAACAATATCTAACTCCTTGTGTAAAAAAATGAATCTGTTCATACCTCTTTATATACCCATAGAAGTGATCAGAGTTGTACATGGGGACTAACACTTGTCCTTAGAGGTTGGATTAATTAAAGTGCAAAGGTAAAAAATAATAACATAATAATGTTTACCAATGCTCTAAATCCAGATGGCTAAGAAACTGCAATTTTTTAAATGTATTTATATAGTATATACAGTATAAAGCTTATATTTGTATAATTTTCTGCAATTTCTTTCATGTAATTGGCAAGAGTCCATGAGCTAGTGACGTATGGGATATACAATCCTACCAGGAGGGGCAAAGTTTCCTAAACCTCAAAATGCCTATAAATACACCCCTCACCACACCCACAATTCAGTTTTACAAACTTTGCCTCCTATGGAGGTGGTGAAGTACGTTTGTGCTAAGATTTCTACGTTGATATGCGCTTCTCAGCATTGTTGAAGCCCGATTCCTCTCAGAGTACAGCGAATGTCAGAGGGACGTGAAGGGAGTATCACTGACACTTATTGAATATGATGATTTCCCTAACGGGGGTCTATTTCATAGGTTCTCTGTTATCGGTCGTAGAAATTCATCTCCTACCTCCCTTTTCAGATTGACGATATACTCTCAATTTACCATTACCTCTACTGATAACTGTTTCAGTACTGGTTTGGCTATCTGCTATATGTGGATGGGTGTCCTTTGGTAAGTATGTTTTTTATTACTTAAGACACCCCAGCTATGGTTTGGCACTTTATGCATTTATATAAAGTTCTAAATATATGTATTGTACTTATATTTGCCATGAGTCAGGTTCATGTATTTCCTTCTGCAGACTGTCAGTTTCATATTTGGAGGAAATAAACATTTTTAAGAAAAAAATGTCTTACCTGGGGTTTAGTCTTTTTTTCAATTGACTATTTTCTTGCAAATTGCTGGTGGTATTAGGCCCGCAGGTGCGCTAAATGCTAGACTTTATTGTCATTCTTGGCGCGATAATTTTTTTGGTGCGAAAAATACGTCTATGACGCAACTTCGTCATTTCCGGCATCATAGTTGACGCCGAAGCCTTACACATGATTGCATCATTAGTGACGCGAGTGTGTCATTTCCGGTTATTATTGGCGCCAAAAAAGTTTTCAGTTATGTTGTGCGTCATACTTGGCGCCAAACTTTTTCATTATTTCAATACCCCATTGATGTTTGCCTCTTGCCTTTTTCTCTATCAGAGGGCTATGCTATTTGCATTTTTTCCCATTCCTGAAACTGTCATGTAAGGAAATTGATAATTTTGCTTTATATGTTGTTTTTTTCTTTTACATTTTGCAAGATGTCTCAATCAGATCCTGCCTCAGAAGTATCTGCTGGAACTTTGCTGCCTGACCGGTTCTACCAAAGCTAAGTGCATTTGTTGTAAGATTGTGGAAATTATTTCTCCGAATGTCATTTGTAATAGTTGTCATCATAAACTTTTACATGCAGATAGTGTGTCCATCAGTAATAGTACATTGCCAGTTGCAGTTCCTTCAAATTCTAATGTACATGATATACCTATGAATTTTAAAGAATTTGTTTCTGATTCTATCCAGAAGGCTTTGTCTGCATTTCCACCTTCTAATAAACGTAAAAGGTCTTTTAAAACTTCTCATTCAGTTGATGAAATTTTCAAACAATAATCAGTAATAGTACATTGCCAGTTGCAGTTCCTTCAAATTCTAATGTACATGATATACCTATGAATTTTAAAGAATTTGTTTCTGATTCTATCCAGAAGGCTTTGTCTGCATTTCCACCTTCTAATAAGCGTAAAAGGTCTTTTAAAACTTCTCATTCAGTTGATGAAATTTCAAATGACCAACAACATAATAATTTATCCTGCTCTGATGAGGATCTGTCTGATACATTAGATCCTTCCTCAGACATTGACACTGACAAATCTACTTATTTATTTAAAATAGAGTATATGCGTTCTTTATTAAAAGAAGTGTTAATTACTTTGGATATTGAGGTAACCAATCCTCTTGACGTTAAGTCGAATAAACGTTTAAATGCTGTTTTTAAACCTCCTGTGGTTTCTCCAGGGGTTTTCCTATTCCTGAGGCTATTTCTGATATGATTTCTAAGGAATGGAATAAGCCAGGTACTTATTTTATTCCTTCTTCAAGGTTTAAAAAATTGTATCCTTTACCAGCAAATTCTATAGAGTTTTGGGAAAAAATTCCCAAAGTTGATGGGGCTATTTCTACTCTTGCTAAACGTACCACTATTCCTATGGAAGATAGTACTTCCTTTAAGGATTCTTTAGATAGGAAGCTTAAATCTTATCTAAGGAAAGACTATTTATATTCAGGTCATCTTCTCAGGCCTGCAATTTCTTTGGCTGATGTTGCGGTTGCATCAACTTTCTGGTTGGAGAATATAGTGCAACAAGAATTGGATTCTGACATATCTAGCATTATTTGCTTACTGCAATATGCTAATCATTTTATTTGTGATGCCATTTTTGATATTATTATTATTATTATTATTATTATTATTATACAAAATTGATGTTAGATCCATGTATTTAGCTATTTTAGCTAGAAGAGCTTTGTGGCTTAAATCTTGGAATGCTGATATGACATCTAAATCTAGATTACTATCTCTTTCTTTCCAAGGTAATAATTTATTAGCTCAGGCTTTCCTGAAGTGTGTTTCAGACCTGGAGTCTTCAGGGGTAATCATGCCAGTTCCTTTTCCGGAACAAGGTTTGGGGTTTTATTCAAATCTATTCATTGTCCCAAAGATCTGAAAATGTTGAATAGTTATGTAAGAGTACCAACTTTCAAGATGGTTACTATAAGGACTATTCTGCCTTTTGTTCAGCGAGGACATTATATGTCCACAATAGACTTGCAGGATGCATACCTTCATATTCCGATTCATCCAGAACATTATCAGTTCCTGAGATTCTCTTTTCTAGACAAGCATTACCAATTTGTTGCTCTTCCATTTGGCCTAGCAACAGCTCCAAGAATCCTTTCAAAGGTTCTGGGTGCCCTACTCTCTGTAATCAGAGAACAGGGTATTGCGGTGTTTCCTTATTTGGACGATATCTTTGTACTAGCTCAGTCTTTACGTTCTGCAGAATCTCACACAAATCAACTAGTGTTGTTTCTTCAGAAACATGGTTGGAGGATCAATTTACCAAAAAGTTTCTTGAATACTCAGACAAGGGTCACCTTTTTAGGCTTCCAGATAGATTCAGTGTCCATGACTCTGTCTCTAACAGACAAGAGATGTTTAAAATTGGTTGCAGCCTGCCGGCACCTTCAGTCTCAGTCATTCCCTTCAGTGGCTATGTGCATGGAAGTTTTAGGTCTCATGACTGCAGCATCGGACGCGATCCCCTTTGCTCGTTTTCACATGAGACCTCTACAACTTTGTATGCTGAACCAATGGTGCAGGGATTATACAAATATATCACAATTAATATCCTTAAATCCCAATGTTCGACTCTCTGACGTGGTGGATAGATCACCATTGTTTAGTTCAAGGGGCTTCTTTTGTTCAGCCAACCTGAACTGTGATCACAACAGATGCGAGTTTTTCAGGTTGGGGAGCTGTTTGGGGATCTCTGACAACACAAGGGGTTTGGAAATCTCAAGAGGCGAGATTACAAATAGATATTTTAGAACTCTGTGCAATTCTCAGAGCTCTTCAGTTTTGGCCTCTGTTAAAGAGAGAACCATTCATTTGTTTTCAGACAGACAATATCACAACAGTGGCATATGTCAATCATCAGGGTGGGACTCACAGTCCCCAAGCTATAAAAGAGGTATCTCGGATACTTGCATTGGCGGAATCCAGCTCCTGTCTAATCTCTGCGGTGCATATCCCAGGCCAGGTGTAGACAATTGGGAGGCGGATTATCTCAGCCATCAGACTTTACATCCAGGGGAGTGGTCTCTCCATCCAGATGTGTTTTCTCAGATTGTTCATATGTGGGGTGCTCCAGAGATAGATCTCATGGCCTCTCATCTAAACAAGAAACTTCCCAGATACCTGTCCAGGTCCAGGGATGTTCAGGCGGAAGCAGTGGATGCGCTGACACTTCCTTGGTGTTATCATCCTGCTTACATTTTCCCGCCTCTAGTTCTTCTTCCAAGAGTGATCTCCAAAATCATAATGGAACAATTGTTTGTGTTGCTGGTGGCTCCAGCATGGCCACACAGGTTTTGGTATGTGGACGTGGTTCGGATGTCCAGTTGCCAACCTTGGCCACTTCCGTTAAGGCTGAACCTACTGTCTCAAGGTCCGTTTTTCCATCAGGATCTCAAATCATTAAATTTGAAGGTATGGAAATTGAATGCTTAGTACTAATAGAGGTTTCTCTGACTCAGTGATTAATACTATGTTACAAGCTCGTAAATCTGTCTCTAGAAAGATTTATTATAGAGTTTGGAAGACTTAGATTTCATGATGTTCTTCTCATAAGTTCTCTTGGCATTCTTTTAGAATTCCTAGAATTTTACAGTTTCTTCAGGATGGTTTGGATAAGGGTGTGTCTGCAAGTTCCTTGAAGGGACAAATCTCTGCTCTTTCTATTTTATTTCACAGAAAGGTTGCTATACTTCCTGATATTCACTGTTTTGTACAGGCTTTAGTTCATATTAAGCCTGTCATTAAATCAATTTCTCCTCCTTGGAGTCTTAATTTGGTTTTTGAAGGCTTTGCAGGCTCCTCCATTTGAGCCTATGCATTCTTTGGACATTAAACTACTTTCTTGGAAAGTATTGTTCCTTTTGGCTATCTCTTCTATCTGCTCTTCCTTGTGAGTCTCCTTTTCTCATTTTTCATCAGGATAAGGCAGTTTTGCGGACTTCTTTTCAATGTTTACCTAAGGTTGTGAATTCTAACAACATTAGAAGAGAAATTTTTGTCCCTTCCTTGTGTCCTAATCCTAAGTATTATTTGGAAAGATCCTTACATTCTTTGGATGTGGTAAGAGCTTTGAAATATTATGTGGAAGCTACTAAAGATTTCAGGAAGACTTCCAGTCTATTTGTTTTATTTTCTGGTACTAGGAAAGGTCAGAAGGCTTTTGCTATTTCCTTGGCTTCTTGGTTAAAACTTTTGATTCATCAAGCTTATTTGGAGTCGGGTCAGGCCCCGCCTCAGAGAATTACAGCTCATTCTACTAGATCAGTCTCCACTTTGTGGGCTTTTAAGAATGAAGCTTCAGTTAATCAGATTTGCAAAGCGGCAACTTGGTCCTCTTTGCATACATTTACTAAATTCTACCGTTTTGATGTATTTGCTTCTTCAGAAGCAGTTTTTGGTAGAAAAGTTCTTCATGCAGCTGTTTCAGTTTGATTCTTCTGCTTTTGATTTAAGTTTTTTCTTTCATTTATGAGAATAAACTTATTTTTTTGGGTTGTGGATTTATTTTTTCAGCGGAAAATGGCTGTTTTTATTTTTTATCCCTCCCTCTCTAGTGACTCTTGCATGGAGTTCCACATCTTGGGTATTGCTATCCCAAACGTCACTAGCTCATGGACTCTTGCCAATTACATGAAAGAAAACATAATTTATGTAAGAACTTACCTGATAAATTAATTTCTTTCATATTGGCAACAGTCCAAGAGGCCCACCCTTTTTATGGTGTTTATGATTTTCTGTATAAAGCACAATTATTTCCAAATTTCTTTTGTTGATGCTTTCTACTCCTTTCTTTATCACCCCACGGCTTGGCTATTCGTTAAACTGAATTGTGGGTGTGGTGAGGGGTGTATTTATAGGCATTTTGAGGTTTGGGAAACTTTGCCCCTCCTGGTAGGATTGTATATCCCATACATCACTAGCTCATGGACTCTTGCCAATATGAAAGAAATTAATTTATCAGGTAAGTTCTTACATAAATTATGTTTTTTCAGCATCAGCACCAATAAAAATGACAGAATATTTCTACAAAATGTTTTTTTTTATTTAGTTATTGATTACAAGTTTTATTTTCATCTATACTGATTAGTTTGTGTATGCTACCTTTTTTTATATTATGCTAGTGCTAACTTGATAATATGGTTATAGGTTGATATGACAATCTATAATTAATACTATTTATTTTTTATTATTAATTATTTTTGAAAAGGAACAGTAAAGTCATAAATAGACATTCATGATTTAGACAGAGCATACATTTTTAAACAACTTTCCAATTTGCTTCTATTATTTAATTTGCTTCCTTCTCTGGTTATCCATTGCTGAAAGGTTTATCTAGGTACGCTCATGATCTGCAAATAACTTATGGCTAGATTGCGAGTTTTGCGTTATGAGTGAAAAAGCAGCGTTAAGGCTCTTTTTCACTACCGCTGGTATTACGAGTTTTGCAGGTATAGGTGTACCGCACACTTTTTTGGCCGTAACGCAACATAACTACCGCAACTTTCAAAAAGTCCTTTTTCAATGGGACTTCCATAGCGCCGGTATTACGAGTTTGCTTGTCCGGCCAAAAAGTAAGCGGTACACCCTATACGATCAAGATCCATATCGTAAATTGAAAGTCAGTAGTTATGGGTTTTACGCTACAAAGCCGTAACATAAAACTCATAACTAAAGTGCTAAAAAGTACACTAACACCCATAAACTACCTATTAACCCTAAACTGAGGCCCTCCCGCATTGCAAACACTAAAATAAAATTATTAACCCCTAATCTGCCGCTCCAGACATCGCCGCCAATAAAATAAACATATTAGCCCCCCTGTTCCAATCAGCCAATAGAATGCGAGCTCAATCCTATTGGCTGATTGGATCAGCCAATAGGATTGAAGCTCAATCCTATTGGCTGATTGCATCAGCCAATAGGATTTTTTCACCTTCAATTCTGATTGGCTGATAGAATTCTATCAGTCAATCAGAATTCAAGGGACGCCATCTTGGATGACGTCCCTTAAAAGAACCTTCATTCTTTGTTAGCTGTCAAGAGAAGAGGATGCTCCACGCTGGATGTCTTGAAGATGGAGCCACTCTGCACCGGATGGATGAAGATAGATGATGCCATCTAGATGTAGACTTCGGCCCACTTGGATGAAGACTTCTGCTGGCTTTGCTGAGGACTTCTGCCCCTTCATTGAGGATGGATGTCCGGTCTTCAAAAACTGTAAGTAGATCTTCGGGGGTTAGTGATAGATTTTTTTAAGGGTTTATTGGGTGGATTTTAATTTTAGATTAGGGGTTTGGGCTGAAAAAGAGCTAAATGCCCTTTTAAGGGCAATGCCCATCCAAATGTCCTTTTCAGGGCAATGGGGAGCTTTGTTTTTTTTAGATAGGTTTTTATTTGGGGGGTTGGTTGTGTGGGTGGTGGGTTTTACTGTTAGGGGGTTGTTTGTATTTTTTTTTACAGGTGAAAGAGCTGATTTCTTTGGGGCAATGCCCCACAAAAGGCCCTTTTAAGGGCCATTGGCAGTTTAGTTTAGGCTAGGGTTTTTTTTTTATTTTGGGGGGCTTTTTATTTTCATAGGGCTATTAGATTAGGTGTTTTAGTTTAAATCTTTGATAATTTCTTTTTTATTTTGTATAATTTAGTGTTTGTTTTTTTGTAATTTAGTTAATTGTATTTAATTAATGTCATTTATTTAATTGTAGTGTAAGGTTCGGTGTTAGTGTAAGACAGGTAAGGTTGTATTTTACAGGTAAATTTGTATTAATTTTAACTAGGTAGCTAGTAAATAGTTAATAACTATTTACTAACTAGTCTACCTATTTAAAATAAATACAAACTTAGCTGTGAAATAAAAATAAAACCTAAGTTAGCTACAATGTAACTATTAGTTATATTGTAGCTAGCTTAGGGTTTATTTTACAGGTAAGTATTTAGTTTTAAATAGGTATTATTTAGTTAATGATAGTAATTTTTATTTAGATTTATTTTAATTACATTAAAGTTAGTGGGTGTTAGTGTTACGTTAGGGTTAGACTTTGGGTTAGGTTTAAGGGTTTATAACTTTAGTGACGTCGACGTTGGGGCCGGAAGATTAGGGGTTAATAAGTGTAGGTATGTGGCGGGGATGTTGGGGGCAGCAGATTAGGGGTTAATAACTGTAATGTAGGTGGCGGCGACATTGGGGGCGGCAGTTTAGGGGTTAATAAGTGTAATGTAGGTGTCTGCGATGTTGGGGGCAGCAGATTAGGGGCTGTTTAGACTCAGGGTTTATGTTAGGCTGTTAGGTGTAAACATAACTTTTGTTTCCCCATAGGAATCAATAGGGCTGTGTTACAGAGCTTTACGCTCCTTTATTGCAGGTGTTAGACTTTTTTCAGCCAGCTCTCTCCATTGATTTCTATGGAGAAATCGTGCATGAGCACGTAAAACCAGCTCAAAGCAGCGCTGGTTTTGAAGTGCGGTATGGAGCTCAATTTTGCTCAATGCTCACATATTGCCTGCTAACGCAGAGTTTTTGCAAACCTATAATAGCAGCACTATAGGGAGGTGAGCGTTGGAAATAACTTGCAAGTTAGTACCAAGCCGCTCATAACGCAGAACTCGTAATCTAGCCATTAAGTTTTAGCTGCTGATTGGGGGCTGCATATATATACCGATTGTCATTGGCTCACCCATGTGTTCAGTTAGAAACCAGAAGTGCATTGCTGCTCCTTCCCCAAATGATACCAAGATAATTAAACAAATCTGATAATAGAAGTAAACTGGAAAGTTGTTTAAAATGGTATATTATACCTAAATCATGAAAGAAAAAATGTGGATTTCATGTCCCTTTAAGGATAAACATGTTAAATTAAAATTGAATCGACCAAAAAATAAAGAACAGGTATAACAGATATACTGAATTTGAAAAAAACAAACAACAAACATATGTGCATAATAGAAATGGGGGCGTATCCTCTAAGACAATAATAGTCATTTATAGCCATTTTAAAACTGTTTAGATGGTTGGGACAGTAACGTAAATAGAGTGAATATTGGACAGGGAAGAAAAAGGGGAGGAGGGGTGGAGAAATTCAAGGACTTGAATTAAAACCTCGAGGGGTTATGATACCTTAAAGGGAGTGGATCACCCTCTGGAGGAGCCCTACTAACTAAACCTCCTTTGCACTGTTCCCAGTGGAATAGTATATCATGGAACATATCTAGATTCTGTCTTTTAAAAATATATATTCATTTAGAGAATAGAGTTAATTTGTTCTGTTGAGCCATTCCTGCTCTGTTGGGGCATATTGGGATTTCCATTTTTGGGCAATAATGGACCTAGCACTGTTCAGGCCAATTTGAAATAGGGAGCCTCTTATCATACAAGTTACTTTAGCAGGGTAATTGAAGAGGGTTCGTCCATGGGAGAGAAAGGTGCTATTGCATGCAAGGAGTTGGAAAAAACTCTCAATTGGCTTCTAAAAAGGAGTCAGTTTATCACACCAAACGTGAAGCATGGTACCAATCTCTCCACAATCTTCCCAGCAGGAACCTGCTTCCCCCGTATAGAACTGTTTTAATCTTGAGGCAGATAATATCTAGCAAGTACTTTGTAATTCAGTTCTAAAAATGTGTGTAGAAATAGAGGAGGTTTTTGTACATTTGAAGATTCTATGACACTTCTTATTATAGGGGACAAAATTATCTCTTGCTACTCCAACCAGATCCTGCGTAAGTTTAAATTTACTTTACTTTAAGTTAGCAAAAGGGATAGTAATGCCCATGGAGCCATACTTATTGCATCCAGGAAAAAGGCTGCCCAAATTGGAATGGGAGTTAATGGGGAGTTGGATAAGTAGATTCTTGATCTAGATTGGATAATTCCATCCCATTATTAAAACACACACTTGTGCAGTCAGAGCTTAGCCATGAGGGAAGATGGCTGCAATAGCTTAGAGCTCCTAAACCTTGCTAATGCCCTAAAATGTCACACAGGAATTACACAAACTCATGGGCGACATTATATTCAAGAATCACACTTAATTAAACACAAGGAACCCAAAGGCATAACCATAAGTTCCCCACAGCTTAGTTCTCTTCAGGAAACAAAATAGAGTTGGAATTCTGATCCACCATAAAGTCCCCTTCCAACCCAGGTTCCTGATAATAGCAAGGCTGATTTATGGCCGCCCAATCACTTTAGCGAATATCAATGCACCTAATACCACACAACATATATTTCTCCAAACTTTCTCGAACAAACTTCTGGAGGTGTCGAGGGGGGTGATCTTTCTAGGAGGAGACTTTAATATTCCTTTCAACCCTCAGATGGACACCTCTAATGGTGTATCTAGTGCCCCACCCCACATGATCAAACAAAGTAACAATAATTTAAAATCGCTCCTACTTCACGATATCTGGTGTACACATCACCCAACTGACATTCGACTCTAACCCACATAAAAAATACTCCCGCATAGACTACTTATTCACGGATTCTATTGGCATCTCTTATATTATACGGAGTGAGATCACCAACATCACCTGGTCGGACCACTCCCCAGTCACCTGCAAAATAAATTGGCCGAATATCCCCAATGTCCCCTTCATTTGGAAGCTTGATAACACTATGCTAGACAACCAATTGGTTAGGACAGAACTGGTTTGCTCAATATCTGAATACTTCTCCTTTACCACTGAAAATGTACCACTTTTGATAGTGTAGAAGCACACAAATGTGTTATCCAAGGGGACTTGATCAAACATAAAGCCAAACAACGGAAAGAAAAATACGACACATTTCTTAAATCAATTCAATCACTGGAAGCCCAACATAAGAAAAACACAGTAGATACACATCTAGAGTCATTACTTACCCAAGCCAGATTTGACATTAAAGAACATCTATAGGAAGATCACCAAATTAAAGCCCTGTTTCTAAAACAAAAGTACTATGAAGGGGGGGATAAGTCAGGTAAACTGTTGGCTCATACCATTAGACGTAAACAGCTTAAAACTTATATCCACACCATAAGAGACAGCAACGGCAAAAAGTTCAATGATTGCATTAATATAGCACACATTACATATTCCACAAATATTACAAGAAGCTATATAACAATCAAACTGACACAGGAGATACCTCACTAGATGAGACACCTTCCTTAGACAGTAAAATAACTGATTAATTATCTAATAGCCACTTACCGACCCTACCAACGGAAGCAATTGCATAACTAGTCCCTTCTAACTCTTGATGAAATATCTGATGTGATTAAGGAACTTCCCAGCGGGAGGAGCCCATGCACCAATGGCCTGGGTACCAAATACATTAAAATGTTTCTCCCAATTCTCCTACCTCACCTCCAAACTTTAACTTTAACATCATGGGGGATAATACTTCTGTGGTATGTAATTAATTCAATAAAGTCCAATAGCTATACAGTACTATACCTGGTGCAGGTTATATAGAGGCAACTTCAAACACCCCTTACAATCACAAAAAGTAATGTCCACAGCACCAAATCTTATAAAGAAACAAAATGTTAACAGCATATGTCACAGTCCTCCCTAAACCAGGTAAACCAGTGGATAATCTGAAGAGCTTTAGATCAATCTCCCTGCTCAATACCAATGTAAAAATCTTAGCAAAAGCATTAGCCACTCGGGTCAACAAATATCTACCCTCCCTTATCTCCATAGACCAGGTGGGTTTTGTCCCAGGGATAGAAGCAAGGGACAACACACTTAAAGTTTCCCAACTTATAGACTTTTTGAAACTAAACTCAAACCCCTGACTCTTCTCTCTACAGATGCCTAAAAGGCGTTTGAAAGAGTCAACTGGCTTTTTCTCAGGAAGACCATGGAAAGAATGGGATTTGGAGAAATGTTTTTAAAAATGGTCTTTTGCTCTCTATTCAAAGTCAAATGCCCAAATTAAGGTGAGCGCATCTTATCCGACCCCTTCTACATTTCTAATGCCCATCTCTAAAGACAGAAAATATTTCTCCAACACATAGTGGAATGGTGCCATTAGAGCAATAAAAAAAAAGGTTGCAGCTAATATTATGCATCCTTTAAACTTACAACCTGAGCTCACTGACTTGGTGCAGGAGGAAGCACATGCCATTGATCATCAGCTAACTTCTCCATAATAAAAAGATGCTGGAGGAATGGGACAGGTCTATACACATAAGTTCAAACATATCATTCACTTACTTCCCACTATGCCTATATATGACAACCCTGAACTCACACTACACTCACCTTTGACACATACCAAAACACAGTTCAAACTCAAAATAACTGGTAACTTAACTAATCATGGGAAAATTAAACCACAACAGGTGATATATCCCTGTCACTTAATTGGTTAATTTATGCACAGCTTACCCATTACATATCATCACACAGGTATAAACGATCACTCACAAGGGTCACTACCACCTTTGAGAAACTCATCATATGCCCAAACATCTCACCTCTCTGATTTACAAGCTCCTCTTGAAACCATCAGAAGATGCACTCCCCACATATGTTTAAAGGTGGCACAGGGAACTGGGTAAGACCTTTGCAACTCAAGATTCGCACAAGATGTTTAAGCATAGCAAATGTGTCTCGGTATCAGCACAAGAGGCACATTACAAATTTCTAAGTCAGTGGTTTCTTACACCTAATAGACTAAAAAAAATGTACCCAGCCTGTGGGGGGACGGGATGGCACTATGCTGCATGTATGGTGGAATTTCCCTCTACTAGAAAGATACTGGAGTTCATTTGGAAGAGAAGCTAGTAAGATTTTACAGATTGAATTGCACATTGAACCCAACAAACTTCTGCTCCACCTTACATTTAAATTCCCAAACCAGACCCAGAAATTGCTTCTCATAGTGTTGCTGACATGTGCTAAGAGCCTTATCACCCAGCATTGGAAATTGAATATAATTCCCACAGTAGAGGAAGGGAAAGCAAAAATTGACAACAGTCTTAGACAGCAAAGGTACCACTACCTGAAATCAGCAAAAAAAGAGGTTCACAAATTAATGGTACAAATGTGGACCTTGGATCATAACACACCCCAGAATAGCCCTACTGATTAGTTCTACCCTACTTTACGGATGGTGGCTCCTGGAGAAGAGGAGGAGAAATGTGGACACACTCCCCTCTTCCTCCACCTTCACATACTTCCTCTTTCTTATGCTTTTTCTTCTTTCTTCTTCTCCTCCTGTGTCGTTCCCCGCCTGGTTCTCTCCCTGGACTAACAATACCTGGGAGAATGGCATGACTTTATAAAAAACTGTAGTCCAGATTGAGGGGTTGTTAATGCTTCCCCTTGACCTTGGTCCATTCTCTCTGTAATCCAGTATAGTTTGGTGGATAGATTTAATCTTCAGAAATCTATGACCATTGTTAGTTATTCTTGTATTATTTTACACTGATAAAGTTAGATTTTTGACATGTTATGGGTAAATCTCATTATAGAGTTATGCTATATTCTGTTACAATATTGATAAAAATGAAAAACCAAAGAGCCAACAAGAAAGTGAACCAAAACACTACAATTGGATCTATTCAATGAAGAGACTTGATGGACAATCCCTGTTTACTGAACTATCTAGTAATAGTGGAGAAGAGCTCCACAATGACTTTAATCGGAACCCCTTATGCTTGTATCTGTATTTATTTGTACTATTAGATTGAAATATTTTTTTATTGAACAATTGGTACAATACACATTCTATATCAATAGCAGATACCATAAATAAATCACAACTGTAAAGCCTCTATTACACATTTCTCATCATTGTACTGCTTTTTACAAATCAACATTTTCTTTAGCCAGTCTTCACTGTGTATTACGAGTTGAGGCTCCAGTAGAAATATGAGTCCAATTGTTACAATTTTTAAAGGTCTAACAATGTTTAACAATAAACCTAAATACTCTATATAACCATAATGCCAGCTTGCTTCGTCCTTTAATTTGTTGTATTATCAATAAACAGTTCTTACGAAATCTCCACATCTTAAACATCCACAGAGCTCACTGAGTACTCTTATTTGCAGTATCTACCGCTGCTCTTAATCTACAGTTTCTTTCTCCCTTGCTTGGTAGCTTATCCTATATGTGTTTTTCATTAAGGATCCAATAAAACCAGACTCTATTGAAAGATTCCACCTCGTCTTGTATGTATGCTGCAGTCTCGCATAAGCTAAACATACTTCTAATTCTCCCTAGCACTTCCATTCTCTCCGGGATTCCCACCTTCCAGTATTTTGCTATCGATATACGAGTCACTGTACACACAATTCTAATGAATTTATTTATAGGTGCATTGAATCTTGGATCCTCACCATTCAGCAAGGCCTGCATGGGCGTCAATGTAACCTGTTCCTCCAATATAGTAGTTATAATCTTAGAAAGGTCGTGCCATACTTTTCGTACCCCCGGGCACTCCCACCACATATGAAAATATGTACCTAGCTGTGTGCACCCTCTATTTCATTGCCTGGAGCCTCCCCTCACCATGTGTGCTGTCTTTAAAGGGGTTAAATACCAGCGAAATGTTGTCTTGATGTTGTTCTCCCTCAAATCAGCTCCTAACAAGCCCTTACTGGAATTTAGAAAAATCTGGTTCCAAGTCTTTAGGTCATATGTTACATCTAAGTCCGTTTCCTAATGTAGGGCAGTCTGTGGCTTTGAAATTATGTGTGTTTCCTGTATGAATAAATATAAGTGGGAAACCGCACTTTTCTGTCTGTTTACTGCACTGCACAGTTTCTCGAAAATATTTTTGGTCTTGGCCTCCCTGTCCATCCTGTTATATAGTGTGATAGCTGAGGCTATCTGTAGATATACAAACCACTGCAGAGGTAGAGGTCTAAGTTTGTCCTGTAATTGGTTGTAAGTCAAAATCTTCCCATTGGTTAAAAAGTCTGCTATGCGGTAAAGGTCCTTGTGTACACTTTAGTGGTCTTATGAAAGAGTTAGTTGGCAATAGTGTTCCATTCCTATTGGTTGCTGTTAGCTGCCTGATAGCTATTTTAGTGATCGGGTTTTGGAAGCTTCCGGGTCTCCCTCTAGGTTCTTTACCCCATAATATATCATCTGGGCCGTCATAACCCCCAATGAGGGCCTCTAACTGGGGCCATACTACATCCTCCTGTTTCCTCCCTAAGAGAGAGTTTTGGGCTAGTCTAGCTGCTGTGTAATAATCCATCAAGTTAGGAAGTCCCACCCCTCCCAGATGGCGGTGTCTGGTGAGAGTATCCCGAGATATCCTCGCATGTCTAGATCCCCTAAGGAATTTATGTAAGTCTGTCTGGAGGGTCTTCAAGTCAGATTTATCTATCTTTATGGGTAGGGAGCGAAATAAGTATAGGATTCTTGGGAGAATGTTCATCTTAATTGACGAGAGTCTCCCATACCATGAAAAGTTATGTTTCTTCCACTTCTGCAGATCAGATCTAATTGACTTAAACATAGGAATATAATTAGCTCTATATAATTGGTTAGATTGTGCTGTCAGTCTGATCCCCAAATACTTTATGTCATCTTTCACCCATTTGAAGTCAAAGTTTGTTTCTATGAGTTTGATAGTGTGTTTTGGTAGACCTATTGAGAGCGCCTCACATTTGTCTAAGTTTATTTTATATCCTGAAATGGAGGAGAACTGATGTAAAGTTTTATAAATGTTGGGAAGCGAAATGAGTGGCTTGGTAACTGTTAATAGCACATCATCTGCGAACAGAGTGATCTTATGATGAAATTGTTGTATTTGCATGCCTGAGATGTCTGGGGAATTTCTTATGTTTGCAGCTAGTGGCTCGATACATATCGCAAAAAGAAGGGGCGATAGGGGGCAGCCCTGCCTGGTGCCATTAAGAATATTAAAAGTATTGGACTGGTGTCCTATAGCTCTGATATATGCTGTGGGTGTGGAGTATAAACTTCTTAGTGCTGTCATAAATGACCCAGTGAACCCCATCCCTGTCAAAACTGTATCCATGTACGCCCAGTCCACCCTATCGAACGCCTTCTCCGCATCCAAGGACAGGACCAGAGAAGGCGTTCGCTCATGGTACAATTTATTTGTACTATTAAAGGGACAGTTCACCCAAAGATGTTCTCCCCCCTAAATTGTTGCCAATGATCCATTTTACCCGCTGTAGTGTATTCAATTGTTAACAAGTAGCTCCTTTACCCCTATTTCAGCATATGAAAAAGCATATGAAATAGCTGATTTAGCCTGTGGTATCACAGACTATACTAAAAGTTTTGATACTGGAGTATATGCAGATTATGTAAGCACAGCCAGCACAACTCTCAGTGGGTTGCAGGATAGTTTAAGTAATACATTGTTAATTTTCCATTGTTCTTTCTAAGTATTGAGCTTTGCTTTACAAACAGATATAAGATAAGGAAGCAAGTCAGTGTGAATAAAAGTGATAGCATAATGAGATCTTATATTAGATGGAAGCTCAACCCATTGTAATAGGCTGTGGTTTAAAAACACAAAACCAGCTAAATCATATACATAAATAAACCTGAAAATAAATCTCCTTTGGGTTAATACATGCTTTGATTAAAATGTTTTGTCGTTTTTTTCCCTGACACAAATATCCACAGTCATGGAATACACCAGGTTCTTTGTTGAGATTTTGTTTATTGATCACATACCAAATTGATCAATACCTATTTCCTCACTGACCTCATATCCAATATGTACCACTAGAAGTTAATAATGGTATAGGTTCACTGCTGTGATACGACCAAAGTCCATAGAACCCTTTTGGAAATAGTGGTAGTAAAGCAGTGAAATTATGCACAGAGCGGTGTCCACCACAGCTATTAGAATACTTACCATCTTGTTGGAGACAAGACCAGGAAATAGCAGCATAGTCAGATGCAGTAGTAATATTTATGGCGGACCCTGAGCAGTCAGAATATCCCACAGATATACTATGAGTGAGGTCAGTGTGACTCCTTACACATACCAGTCCTTGGTAAGGGGTATTGACTATATGAACTCTAACAGTCTGGTTATATTGGAGTCTATCAGTCACTCTATATATGTCCACCTTACACAGGTCAGCATGATTGAGAATGTCTACCTGAAATGGGATACCTATGTTTGGGGTATCATGTCCTGCCGACCTAGGCACAAAACCACAAATCCAGAAAGAATCAGTTAGATTTAATGTGTTGTACATAGTGTGGGTGGCAAGGACATAGGAGGGTCATGAGCTCAAGCTAAAGGGTAGTAGATTCAGAAGTAATTTGAGGAAGCACTTCTTTACAGAAAGAGTGATTGATTTATGGAATAAACTTCCTCAAGAGGTAGTAGCAACAAACACTGTGGGGGACTTTAAAAATGCATGGGACAAGCATAGGGCTATCCTACGAACTAGATAAGTTTATACTGTTAGGTAAGGTAATATCTATGTTTCTATGTTTCTATCTATGAGTTGTCTTTAGCCCATTAAGTGCGGTTCACCTGTGCAGTATAAAATAAAAGAGTTAAAATAGATAACATTATAGCAATTAAGTGATCACTCTAACAATATAAACTTGATTAAATGTACTATTAGCACCGCAATAGCAAAAGAGCTGGCACAATTATACGCACAGCTACACAAAAACCAAGAGTAAGATACTCCCCTACACACTAACGCCTAGATTTAGAGTTCTGCGTTAGCCGTCCAAACCAGCTTTAAGGGGTCCTAACGCTGGTTTTGGCCGCCCGCTGGTATTTAGAGTCTTGGCTGAAGTGAGCGTTAGAACTCTAACGACAAAACTCCAGCCTCAGAAAAAAGTCAGGAGTTAAGAGCTTTATGGGCTAACGCCGGTTTATAAAGCTCTTAACTACTGTGCTCTAAAGTACACTAACACCCATAAGCTACCTATGTACCCCTAAACCGAGGTCCCCCCACATCGCGGCCACTCTAATAAATTTTTTTAACCCCTAATCTGCCGACCGCACACCGCCGCAACCTACATTATCCCTATGTACCCCTAATCTGCTGCCCCTAACATCGCCAACCCCTATATTTATTACCCCCTAATCTGCCTCCCCCCAATGTCGCTGCTACCTACCTACACTTCTTAACCCCTAAGCTGCCAACCGGACCTCGCCGCCACTGTAATAAATGTATTTTTTTATTTTGGGGGGCTTTGTTATTTTTTTAGGGGGCTTAGAGTAGGTGTAATTAGTTTAAAATTCTTGTAATCTTTTTTTATTTTTTGTAATTTAGTGTTTGCTTGTTTTTGTAATTTAGTTTAGTTGATTTAATTGTAGATAATTATAGGTAGTTTAGTTAATTAATTTATTGATAGTATAGTGATAGGTTTAATTGTAATTTAGGTTAGGATTTATTTTACAGGTAATTTTGTAATTATTTTAACTAGGTAGATATTAAATAGTTAACTATTTAATAGCTATTGTACCTAGTTAAAATAAATACAAAGTTGCCTGTAAAATAAATATAAATCCTAAAATAGCTACAATGTAATTATTTGTTATATTGTAGCTATATTAGGGTTTATTTTACAGGTAAGTATTTAACTTTAAATATGATTAATTTATTTAATAAGAGTTAATTTATTTCGTTAGATAAAAATTATATTTAATTTAGGGGGGTGTTAGTGTTAGGGTTAGACTTAGCTTTAGGGGTTAATACATTTATTATAGTAGCGGCGAGGTCCGGTCGGCAGATTAGGGGTTAATACTTGAAGTTAGGTGTTGGCGATGTTAGGGAGGGCAGATTAGGGGTTAATACTATTTATTATAGAGTTTTTGAGGCAGGGGTGAGACGGTTTAGGGGTTAATACATTTATTATAGTGACGGCGAGGTCCGGTCGGCAGATTAGGGGTTAAGAAATGTAGGTAGGTAGCGGCGACGTTGGGGGGGGCAGATTAGGGGGTAATAAATATAATATAGGGGTCGGCGATGTTAGGGGCAGCAGATTAGGGGTAAATAGGGATAATGTAGGTTGCGGCCGTGTACGGAGCGGCAGATTAGGGGTTAGTAATACAATGCAGGTGTCAGCGATAGCGGGGGCAGCAGATTAGGGGTTAATAAGTGTAAGGTTAGGGGTGTTTAGACTCTGGGTTCATGTTAGGGTGTTAGGTGCAGACTTAGGAAGTGTTTCCCCATAGGAAACAATGGGGCTGCATTAGGAGCTGAACGCTGCTTTTTTGCAGGTGTTAGGTTTTTTTTCAGCTCAAACTGCCCCATTGTTTCTTATGGGGATATCGTGCATGAGCACGTTTTTTAAGCTGGCCGCGTTCGTAAGCAACGCTGGTATTTAGAGTTGCAGTGGCGGTAAATATGCCTGTACGCTCTAAATACCAGCGTTGTTTAAAAGGTGCGGGGGGAAAAAACAATGCTTAGCTAACGCACCTCTTCTAACGCAAAACTCTAAATCTAGGCGTACGCTCTAAATACCTCTAAAGGCGTACGCTCTAAATACCAGCGTTGTTTAAAAGGTGCGGGGGGAAAAAACCATGCGTAGCTAACTCACCTCTTCTAACGCAAAACTCTAAATCTAGGCGTTAGTCTTTGTCTTTGGCATTTCAGCAAAAGGATCAGTCTCAGGTGCTGCAAGCTTGCACTGGGAGACATTGGTCCAGGACTTGATTTCAGCAATCTTTACAGCGGTGTTAGTGGTGAGCAGTACTTGGAAAGGCCCTTTCCATCTTGGCTCTAGAGCAGTTTCCGGAGAAACTTTTGACCATAACCAGGTACCCCGAAGCGATGGCATGCACTGGCATGTTGTCACTCTGGGGCTGCGCAACCTTTACCTGCAGGTGGAGAGACTTAAGTATTAAAGGGACAGTCAAGTCCAAAAAAAACGTTCATGATTCAAATAGGGCATGTAATTTTAAACAAGTTTCAAATTAATTTTTATCGCCAATTTTATTTTGTTCTCTTGGTATTCTTAGTTGAAAGCTAAACCTAGGAGGTTTGTATGCTAATTTCTTAGACCTTGAAGGCCGCCTCTAATCTAAATACATTTTGATAATTTTTCACCACTAGAGGGAGTTAGTTCATGTGTTTCATATAGATAACATTGAGCTCAGGCACGTAAATTTACCAAGGAGTGAGCACTGATTGGTTAAAATTGAAGTCTGTCAAAGTCTGCAGAGGCTTAGATAAAAGATAGTAACAGAGGTAAAATGTTTATAATATTATAACTGTGTTGGTTATGCAAAACTGGCGAATGGGTAATTAAGGGATTATCAATCTTTTAAAACAACAAAAATTCTGGTTATGACTGTCCCTTTAATGTTAGTTGCATGCAATAATCCTTAATGACGTCATAACAAATTCCATGGTCCCTGCATTTGTTTCTGAGCTATTTTAAGACCAGTATTCATCGACCTACCCATGAGGATTTCATGTGGGGACAATTTGTGTTTGAGACTTGGGGTAGCTCGCATAGACATTAAAGGGACACTGAACCCAATTTTTTCTTTCATGATTCAGATAGAGCATGCAATTTTAAGCAACTTTATAATTTACTTCTATTATTATTTTTTCTTCATTCTCTTGCTATCTTTATTTGAAAAAGTAAATATTGATGTTGAGAGTGTGGTATAACCCAGCAAAAACCACACCCTCCAAACACAAATGACAAAAAATAGTAGTGTGAAAGGAAAAAGAGAAAATGGATATCCAACTCTATAAGCACTATATCTACCAAACAATCTCCATAGGAGATATGTGGAAAACAAGTTCCAATGTACAATAGTCCAAAAAGGTGTGGCAGCTCTTGGTTGTAGGATGGTCTTCCTATGATGTTAGATAACTGAAAAAGAAAAAACAGAGGCGCCGACATGGCCTAGTAATGCAAAGATAAGAACATTCTCATCTTTTCTCATGAGATTAGGAAATGTTAATACATTCCTCTGCATCTTTAACACTCTCTTTCCATTATTTTTACACAATTGTTCAAATATTGACCACTAAATAATGATCACGATCAGCTAGCTCACACTGATCAGCTAGCTCACACTGCATATTATATGAACATTCTCATCTTTTCTCATGAGATTAGGAAATGTTAATACATTCCTCTGCATCTTTAACACTTTCTTTCCATTATTGTTACACAATTGTTCAAAATTGACCACAAAACAATGATCATGATCAGCTAGCTCACACTGATCAGCTAGCTCACACTGCATATTATATGAACATTCTCATCTTTTCTCATGAGATTAGGAAATGTTAATACATTCCTCTGCATCTTTAACACTTTCTTTCCATTATTGCTACACAATTGTTCAAATATTGACCACTAAATAATGATCACGATCAGCTAGCTCACACTGATCAGCTAGCTCACACTGCATATTTATTTTACAAACATTCTCATCTTATCTTTTTAGTCAACACACTTTTACTTTCATTCACTATACACATATTATTTAACAATTTCATGACTGCTTACCGGCAGTCTATTAATCACAATGCTGTAATAGGGGGAGACCAACTATCTCACACTATCTGATTATTGGATTATCCATGTCTTTATAGTCACATATGTACACAGCATAACGTGAGCCCACTTTGAACATTAAGTGTTTTATATTTAGTATATTTTTATCACATTTAGCCTCTTTATTTAGTTGCACAAATTACTGAATATATCCCCTCAATGATTATGAGAGTAACACCTAGGGAGAGGCCCATGCACGATTAATCTATTGGGCACCTATATCAATACATGCCTGTCAAGTGTTATGTGGGGGTGGATTCCTTCCATGACAACAGTACACATAAGGCTCTGATTGGTGGATGGTTATCCACCCATCCACATACAACCTATGAGAGGAGCTCATTACCTAGAGCATAACCATATCATTAGGTTTGTTCTGATTGCTACTTAATATATTAGTTGAAACAAATAGAGCCATTGTATCGTATTTTAATATAAAATAAAAAAAGTTATATAACATATACAATCTATTGCTATATAGCTATCAATACAGGACCAATAATAATAATACATATGAAAAAAACGTGCAGTCACTGCAATATTCATAATCAAGCAGCTGGGCTGCACACATACCAGTGTCTCCCCTCAGGGCCTGTCATTTGCAAGCTGAAAAGCAAGGTCAGTGTTATAGTTTGTTTGGTCTCATCATGCTTTGGATCTCTATTAGGATTTTTTTACTATGTTTTAAATATATTGTATTTATTTATTGTTTTAACATCAAGCACACTATGAGCTTCTAGTGATGTTATGTTACATCACACTTTGGTCTTGTGTATTTATACTTGTATTTATTTTTTATATATTCACTCCTATGTATATATTTACCTTTATTATGTACAAAAATATTTGTTTGATTTGCTCTCAGAATAGCACTGGTAGTGGGGCTCTTCACAACTACCAAATGTTATTTATTTATGTCATCTCTGAATAATTATGTGCATTTAAATGGGAAAACTTTTGTCTACTTATATGTTTTTGAAGACTGCAGTGAATGGATTGTTTACAAAGGTTACCATACCAACTAATAATACACAGTTGTGACTAATGAATTGTCTTAATTGTTGCACCTATCAGATTGTGTTCTCATTATGCATATCCTGTTAAATAGCAAGTGTATTTTCATTATGAAATATATTTTTTAGCCTGAGGAAACAGCTCTTAGTCAGCTGAGAAACGCGTCACTTTTTATTAAAGTTTTTTACATTTGAATACACTTGCTTGCCCTTTGGTGTATTTTTTGTGAGTACATAATTGGGCTGTGCTGCTATTAGCCACCTGAGGAAGACCAGGACCTGCTGGGAGTTTTCCAGTCTGCTGGGCGACTGTTAGGTCCCAGCCTGCTGTTAATGCACCTGGAGGTGCATTGGATCTTGTAAGTTTATTCTTTACTTACTTGTCTCTCTGTCTTAACAATGCTGGGATATGTGCATATACTTTGTGTCCACATAGGATATCTACTATCAATCCCCTCAGGGACATCTTCTGGGTATCCACTTCAATCCCACAGTGAGCTGGACCACTACGAGGCTCTGGCCTGCATCAATAGCACCACAGGGTGTGCTGCTCTTGTGAGTATACATCTGGATTTGTGTTTATTGGAGCCACTTATCTTTGCAATACTAGGCCATGTCGGCGCCTCTGTTTTTTCTTTTTTCAGTTATTTGAAAAAGAAGGCATTTAAACTTTTTTTTGGTTCAGTACTGTGGACAGCACTTTTTTATTGGTGGATTAATTTATCCACCAATCAGCAAGAACATAAAGATACAAAAAGAATGAAGAAAATTTGATAATAGGAGTAAATTAGAAAGATGCTTAAAATGTCATGCTCTGTCTGAATCACAAAAGAAAAAAATTGGGTTCATTGTCCCTTTAAGGCCAGAGGAAGAGCATCTGGCCACTTAAGATTTGTTTCCCCACAGATTTTTGCCAATTTGTTTTTCAACACACCATTAACCTTGTTTACAGTTCCTGTGCTTTTTGGATTACATGTCAGGATAGGTAATGTCAAGAAGAAGACCCAAATGCTAGAGCGAACTAAAATAACACCCTTGCACTCTGAGTTTAATCCAGGACGTGACCCCACGACAACTACTATAAAACAAGGTACTCACGATATGGAGCAGTGTTGGTCTGGGTCCTCTGGAAAGAGTAAAGTTAATCTTGATAGTTGCAGGTAAAACTTCAGATTAGGGAACCAAAAACAAACAGTCAATAAGGAAGGATTAGGTAACTTGTCAATCAGGCACTTTTGAGGGTTAAGCTCAGCGTGGTCAATGAAGCAGAGTTTAGCAACTTGAAATCTGGCAGATTGTGGGTTAAGCAGTAGAATAGTCTTATATGCAGAGTTTGGCAACTTGTAATCAGGCAGTATGAGGGTAAAGCAATAGAATAGTGATATAAGCAGACTTTGGCAACTTGTAATCAGGCAGTTTGAGGGTTAAGCAATAGCATAGTCGTATATGCAGGGTTTGGCAACTTGTTATCAGGCAGTTTGAGGGTTAAGCAATAGAATAGTCTTATAAGCAGAGTTTGTCAACTTGTAATCAGGCAGTTTGAGGGATAAGCAATAGCGTAGTCGTATATGCAGGGTTTGGCAACTTCTAATCAGGCAGTTTGAGGGTTAAGCAATAGGATAGTCTTATAAGCAGAGTTTGGCAACTTGTAATCAGGCAGTTTGAGGGTTAAGCAATAGTGTAGTCGTATATGCAGGGTTTGGCAACTTGTAGTCAGGCAGTTTGAGGGTTAAGCAATAGCATAGTCGTTCAGGCAAGGGTTCAGAAACAGGAATCCACAAATCGAGAGTATTCACAAAAGCCTCCGGAATGAAAAAACAATCAGGCACCGGAGGATTGAGAGACCGGAATAAGAAGCCGGTCCTGATGTCAGCAGAGGGGACGGCCAGAGAGAGGCAGACGTTGCCCAGCAATCAAACACGCCGGAAGAGCTGCCGGAACCTCCGGCGGTGGCATGACAGTACCCCCTCCTCAAGGACCCCTCCGGGGGACCCGAACAGGCTTGGCAGGATACTTAATATGAAAAGACTTGACAAGAGCAGGAGCATGTACATGAGAGGCAGGTTCCCAAGATCGCTCCGTGATTGGATAACCTTTCCAAAGGACAAAGTAGTACAACCGATTGCCCCATAGCTTGGAATCCAGGATCTGGCTGACTTCGAACTCTGAAGTACCCTCTACAGAGAGCGGAGGCGGAGGTTTAATCTTGATGGAGTACCCGTTGTAGATAACTGGCTTGAGAAAAGACACATGAAACACAGGATGGATCTTGAGGGTCTTAGGTAAGACCAGACAATAATCTGAAGAACAAGCTTTAGACACAATTCGAAAGGGACCAATGTATTTGGGACCCAATTTTGCACAGGGTTGTTTTAGACTAACTAATCTGGTAGACAACCACACTCTGTCTCCAGTACGAAGTAAACGAGCCTTACACATTCTGCGATCAGCAAATCTTTTGTGCTTTATTGAAGCAGAGAGTAGATTCTGACGTATATGTTGCCAATGGTTACTGAGATTCTTTACAATACGATCTGCTCCAGGACCTTCAGAAGAAGTAGTAATCATAGGAAAAGTTCTAGGTTCAAAGCCATAGGCTGCCTTAAAGGGTGAGGTATGTAAGGAGGAATTGAAGCATGAGTTATGGACTAATTCCGCCAAAGGCAATAACTGAGACCAGTTGGAATAGTGATAGTTTACATAATGTCTGAGAAAAGACTCCAAAGACTGGTTTACCCGCTTGGTCTGTCCATTAGTCTGAGGATGATGAGCAGTAGAAAAGGGATATGTTTATTCCAAAGTGCTTACAAAAAGACCTCCAGAATTTCGAAACAAATTGAACACCTCGATCAGACACAATATAAGAAGGAAATCCATGTAAACTAGAGATATGAAGGACAAAAAGATCAGAAAGTCTTTGAGCAGAAGGCAATCCAGGAAGAGGAATGAAATGAGCAGACTTGGAGAATCGGTCCACCACTACCCAAATAGTCGTATTTCCAGCAGAAACAGGAAGATCTGTAACAAAGTCCATGGATATGTGGGACCAAGGGCATTGAGGAACATGAAGAGGATGTAACAATCCAAAGGGTCGATTAGTAGACTGTTTATTCGATGCACATGAGCTACAAGCGGCTATATAATCTTTAACATCTCTCCTCATGGTGGACCACCAAACATGCTGTCTCAGTCTCCACAGAGTATTGGTTACTCCAGGATGACCTGAATATATATTGTCATGAGCCCAACGTAAGAGCCTAAGACATAATCCACTGGGTACATACAGAATTCCAGGAGGAAGCTTGTGAGAAGATGGTACCCAGCTTTGAGCAGACCGTAAAGCCTGTACAGGAAAAGAGGTTACTTGAGCCAAAACTCTGACTGGACGTAGTATGGGTTCGGCTTCCAACAGATAAGACTCTGATGACTGAAATTACCTGATTAATGCATCTGCCTTGGAGTTCTTAGAACCAGGAACATAGGAAAGTACAAAATTAAACCTGGAAAAGAACAAAGCCCACCGAGCCTGACGAGGATTGAGACGTTTAGCTGTATGGAGGTACAGTAGATTCTTATGGTCTGTTAGAATAAAGAATGGTTGACTAGAACCCTCTAACCAATGCCTCCACTCATCCAAAGCAAGTTTTATAGCCAATAATTCTTTGTTGCCCACATCATAGTTTAATTCGGCAGGGTTGAACTTTTTGGAAAAGAACGCCACAGGATGTATTTTGCTGGTAGACGGATTTCGTTGGGAGAGAACAGCTCCAGCTGCAATAGAGGAAGCATCTACTTCCAAGATAAATTGGTGATCAGGAATAGGATGACTGAGAAGTGGTGCTGAAGAGAAGGCCGATTTCAGAGTTTCAAAAGCCTGTACTGCCGGAATAGACCAGTTCCTACAATCTTGACCCTTCTTAGTGAGAGTAGTGAGAGGAGAGGTGATGCCAGTGAAATTCTTTATAAACTTTCTATAGTAGTTAGCAAAGCCAAGAAACCTCTGCAGGGATCTGAGGGTAGTAGGTCTAGGCCAGTCCTTAATTGTGGAACGCTTAGCAGGATCCATCTCAAAGCCAGATTCTGAAATAATATAACCCAATAAGGGAATGGACCTCTGATGGAAAGAGCATTTCTCCAACTTAGCGAAAAGGGAGTTGTCACGTAATCTCTGAAGCACAAGCTTTACATGGTGTACATGTTCCTGTAGAGTACTGAAATAGATCACAATGTCATCCAGATAGATGATAACAAATTGGTTTAAAAAAATCTCTGAATATCTCATTAACAAAGTGCTGGAAAACTGCTGGTGCATTGCACAATCCAAAAGGCATTACTAGGTACTCGTAGAGACCAAATCTTGTGTTAAAGGCTGTCTTCCATTCGTCTCCCTTACAAATCCTGACCAAATTGTAGGCCCCACGGAGATCCAACTTGGAAAAATCAGTAGCACCTTGGAGACGATCAAATAGCTCAGGGATGAGCGGAAGAGGATAACTGTTTATGACAGTAATCTGATTCAAGGCCTGATAATCAATACAGGGACGAAGCCCTCCATCTTTTTTCCCAATAAAGAAAAAACCTGCTCCCACCAGTGATGATGATGGATGAATAAATCCTCTGGTCAAGTTGTCCTTAATGTATTCCTCAAGAGAGGTATTTTCTTGACGAGAAAGAGGATAAGTCCTCCATTTAGGCAGAGGGGCCCCGGAATACAAATCAATAGGACAGTCGAAAATCTGATGAGGAGGTAATGACTCCGCCTCCTTTTTAGAAAAAACATCACAAAAGGCATGATAGTGTTTAGGAAGAGAATCAGGAACTTCCACACAAGCCACTACAGGACCAGTTAGTTTGGAGGGATTTTGCAGGCAATGCTTAAAACAGGTGGTTCCCCAGGAAAGGAGCTCTCCCTTAGACCAAGAGAATACAGGATCATGTAGCTGCAACCAAGGTAGCCCCAAAATCAACGGAATGTGAGGGGAGGAGATAACATCAAAACTGATAATTTCAGAGTGGAGTATGCCCACAGATAAAAGAAGAGGAATAGTAGAATGTTGGATGACTCCAGATCCCAGAGGCTGCCCACTAACAGTAGTTACTTTGATTAATTGTTTCTTGGCTAGAAGAGGAATCCTGAGAGAGTTAACAAAACATGAATCAATAAAAACACCAGCTGCTCCTGAGTCGATGAGAGCTTGAGCTTGAAACTTAGTGTCTCCAAAACAAATGGTTACAGAAACTAATAGTTTAGAATTGAGGGTAGTCATAGGATTCTGGCTTAACTCTGTCCCTCTATCAGTAGTTAAGCCTTGGCTTTTACTGGACGGATTGGACAGTCCATAAGTAAATGTCCTTTAGTACCACAATACAAACATAACCGAAGAGTACGCCTTCTATGATGTTCGGCTTCAGATAACTTAATAGCCCCTACTTCCATGAGTTCTACAGACTCAGATGAATGGGAGTTGTTACTTGAAAGACTTGGGGTATGAATAGGAGGACGAATAGAAGGTCTAGAAAAGGTTCTTCAAATCCTGTCTCTCTCCTGTAGTTGTTCAGAATGCCGGGCATCAAGATTTATACATAAATTGATAAGATCCTCCAGAGAGTCAGGAAGCTCCCGAAACACAAGTTCATCCTTCAAGCGGTCGCAAAGTCCCTTGTGAAAAGCAGCTTGTAAAGCTCCATGGTTCCAATCTGTCTCAGCAGCTAAGGTCCTGAATTCTATAGCATATTGGGCTACAGATAGCGAACCTTGTCTCAAATCCAACAACCAAGACTCAGCAGCAGCTGATCTCCCAGGTTTATCAAAAACAGAAGAGAAAATAACTCCAAATCCTGAAGAAGAGGGTCGTCTTTCTCCAAAAGAGGGGATACCCAGGCCAGAGCCTTACCATTCAAGAGGGAAATGATAGAAGTGATCTTGGCAGAAGAATTAACAAATACTTGAGGATTGTTTCTGAAATGTAAACGACACTGATTAAGGAATCCACGACATTCTTCTGGATTCCCGTCATACTTATCAGGAAGAGGAATTCTAGGTACATATTGTCCCACTTGCTGAGGTGGAATATAAACAGCAGAGGTACTGGCAGCAGTTGCAGTAGGAGACGTAGTAGCTTGAGAATGAGCGGATAGATTATGTAGCAGAGCCGTTATCTGGTCAAGCTTGGAATCCAAAGATTGCAAATGTGCAGAATGATTACCAAGAAGTTGTCCTTGCAGGGCCACAGCCCTGGATAACTAATCTGTGTCCATAATATGGCCTGATTGTAATGTCAGGTTAGGTAATGTCCAGAAGAAGACCCAAATGCTAGGGCAAACTAAAATAACACCCTTGCACTCTGAGTTTAATCCAGGATGTGACCCCACGACAACTACTATAAAACAAGGTACTCACGATATGGAGCAGTGTTGGTCTGGGTCCTCTGGAAAGAGTAAAGTTAATCTTGATAGTTGCAGGTAAAACTTCAGATTAGGGAACCAAAAACAAACAGTCAATAAGGAAGGATTAGGTAACTTGACAATCAGGCACTTTTGAGGGTTAAGATCAGTGTGGTCAATGAAGCAGAGTTTAGTAACTTGAAATCAGGCAGTTTGAGGATTAAGCAATAGCGTAATCGTATATGCAGGGTTTGGCAACTTGTAATCAGGCAGATTGAGGGTTAAGCAATAGAATAGTCTTATAAGCAGAGTTTGGCAACTTGTAAACAGGCAGTTTGAGGGTTAAGCAATAGCGTAGTCGTATATGCAGGGTTTGGCAACTTGTAATCAGGCAGTTTGAGGTTTAAGCATTAGTATAGTCGTATAAGTAAAGTTTGGCAACTTGTAATCAGGCAGTTTGAGGGTTAAGCAATAGCGTAGTCGTATATGCAGGGTTTGGCAACTTGTAGTCAGGCAGTTTGAGGGTTAAGCAATAGCGTAGTCATTTAGGCAAGGGTTCAGAAACAGGAATCCACAAATCGAGAGTACTCACAAAAGCCTCCAGAATGAAAAAAACAATCAGGCACCGGAGGATTGAGAGACCGGAATAAGAAGCCGGTCCTGACGCAGACATTGCAACCAAACACGCCGGAAGAGCCGCCGGAACCTCCGGCGGCGGCGTGACATTATATGAGCAATGCAAATTATATAGTATGCTCAGCACCTTTGATACTTCCTGTACTACCTGTCCTGTGAAATGAGTACCTTGATCTGAGTATATGTGCTGTGGTAACCCATATCTAGGAATGAACTCCTGCAGCAGCCTTTTTGGCATCTGCAGATGCACAAGGAAGATCTTCCACACACCCTGAGAATGTGTCTAGTATGACTAGGATGTATTTGTAATGGGTGACCTTTGGTAATTCCCCAAAATCCATTTGCAGATTCACAAAAGGTCCCCACGGACATGGTGAGTGATTCTTAGTAACAGGCTTTATATGTTTTCCTACATTGTGCTGAAGAAAGATCATGCAAGGGGAGCACAAGGCCTCAGTTGCATGTCTGACTCCAGGGGCCCACCATTGTAAATGATTATCTCATGCATGCTGTCCCTGTTCACATGTGAGATTCCATGAGTGAGTCTCACTATGTATGGCATCAGTTATGCTGGGAGAGCAGGTACATTTTTTGGGGGCCATACCACCTACCTTCCATTTGTGTAGCACCTAACTCACACCATTTGTCAATTTCCTCATGTAGCAACCTCTCATAGAAAGTCTCCAGACATATTAGTGAACTTTCCTGATAGTCTGCATCCTGTAAGGCCTCGTATGACCATAGACTGTGTAGGGCAGCTTGCTTTGCATGTGCATTTCCTTTTTGTATTGTCATCTGTTCCCTTTGTGTGTGCAGCTACATTTATGACAGAAAAAGAGGATGGTAACAAGAGGGTGTGTAGCAGATCCCTGACATATGTGGCATTCTGGATAGGAGTCCCTGCATAAACCCTCTTAGTTTCCACAATGCTCCAAAGTCATTACTACCCCAAAAGCGTAGAGCAAGTCATTGTAGATGTTAGCAGGTTTAACTGTTGCTGTCTTGGATGCACGGGTAAGGATGCAACCTGAATGGGGCCTGATTCTATTACTTCAGAGTCAGAAACCACTGCACAGCCAGCTACCTTTTTCCCTTCCTCTGTGTAATAGGAAGAACCCTTTACATACTGTGGCCCCTATTTAAGAAAGGTCTTGCGGACCTGATCCGACACTGCGGATCAGGTCCGCAAGACCTCGCTGAATACATAGAGCAATACTCGATCGGGTTGATTTCTGGAGATTCCTGTCCGCCTGCTCAGAGCTCCATAACTTGTGTTTCTGGCGACTCTGAAGACTCGCCAGAAACACGGGCCCACAAGCTCCCTATGGAGCTTGTTAAATGGGCCCCAGTGACTGCTCTGGGTTTGTCATTTACAAATGCACTAACTATAAAAGTATTTGCATTCCTTTCCACATCCTCAATTCCCCAGTACTGCTTAATAACCTGCAATATTTCCTCTGCAAACTCATTAGGGGTCTGATCCATTTTCTGTTTCATAATTTTAATTTTATTCCAATCTACAGCTAAACGGGTAACGGTAAAGGTCTCTGCAATACACTTCTGTATGTGTGCATACCACTGACACAACTTAGTCTCATCCCTCTCATCCCTCTCATCAGCTATAGCATCCCAGACAGTAGCATGCCTAGCAGTTTCAGTTCCCCAATTATAGGGTGCCCTGTTATAAGCTATAATGAATTTTACTTTTCTGATGGAGTAAATACAGACTATGTCTGACTGAGAGGGTGTAAAAAAGCATAATATCCAATGCTGTTTCAAAAATCCTTGTGGATCTTAGGCCACAGAGGGGAATGAGCTTTGCATTGCCATCATATCTTGTAATGCCTATGGGGTATGGATTCTGTGGATTGCTCCATTTGCATCTGGTGCACACTCATGGAGTGGTGCCACTATCACATTTCCCCCTTTGCTTTCCCCCTCTGATTCATCACTTATACCAGTAAGAGCCTTTGCTAATGTCTTCACAAGGGGCTTTGGGTGTCACAAACCCAGCTAACCCACTAGGGATATGTCTATTCCTATTGTATCTATGCAGCGCAGGAGTTGCTGGTTGGGCGGTGGGCACTACTGCTTGCGCTTGCTCTATGGGATCTTGTGGGGGCAAGGCTGCACTATTTTTTGCTCCGGTACAGGATCTGGCTCACTATAAGGTGGTGGACTATTTCTGTCTTTCCCTTTCTTTTCTCCCTTACTCATGGGAGGTTATAAGTGGGATCCTGTAGTTTTGCCTTTTCCCCTTGTTTTCTGAAATTATCCTCTAATGAGGTTTTTAGAGAGGCCAGCTGACAATTTTCACCTTCTGCGTGCCATTTCAGATAGGCATTCCATTCAGTGAGCTTGGGCTTATTTTTTCTATGTGTGTTAAGTAAACTGTCCTGCAATGTGTGCAAAAATCTAAGTTTCCATGTACCCTCAGGTGGCCAGTGGTGTGTCTTAGACTAATTTTACCTATTTATCATGATAGGAATTAGTAAATGGGCCATTATGTCGCTCCATATAGGCTGCAAGGGATCCTGGGGGTCATTTGGGTCCCTCCTCTGCTTAACAGATTTGTTTGTCCCATCTTAATTGCCACTGTAGTTTTACGCACCAGAATACACTGTCTTAAGCTAGCACCTATTTTACCGGAAATTTTTAATTTATTTTTTACAAAACATAAGTATTTATTGAGATCAATTAGTAAAATACAACTTACATGTTTACAGTGCTAATCATGTACAAAAGTAGACTGTTGCAATATTTTCAGTGGGATAGCACTGTCATGACATACCCCACAGGAACAAATGTTATAATCTTATTTTACAATATTTTCTTTCTAACAATCTTATTTCCTTTACACATTAATACAAACTCTAGAAGGACAATATGGTATACAATAGATTTACACCATTATAGACAGCCTTTTAACACAGAGTTGGTTACAGTTGCATGTATGTGATGTAGTCTGCGTGTGTATCATGGTCTTCTCACTTAGAATTAAGAGGGAAGAATGAAAGAGAGGGGAAGGGGGACAGGAGAAACAGGGGAGAGGTAGTAAGGGGAGTAATCTCTTTCTTAATTACTTCGAATTGTGGAGAAAATACCTCTGTTAGCTGTGAAATCAGTGTTTGTGAATCAGAAGACATTTTATTAGATTCAATTGAGCTATCCAAACTGGTATCTGTTGTTTTACTTCTTTTATCTTTTACTTTTACAGGCATTTTGGGTGATTTAGATTTCACCTGGGTAATAAATCTATCCATTAATGATAGAACAAAAAAGAAAACAAATCAAGTGCACATTATAGTGAAGACCCACAAAAACAAAAAAATAGACTATAAATGAGTGTCTCAATACCCCCCTCCCAACCTTTTCCCACTATATTATATTATCAAAACTTAGTGTGAAGAAAATATAGTAAAGTTACTATAGTAGTGTTAATAGCGCATAGTAGTGCATACAGGCCTGTAGATCTCTACTACCTTAACCAGTTAGCTTAACTGTTCTTGTATTTCTATTGGGCTTGTCTCCTTCAAAATAATAGACCATGCACAGAGGGCTCTCCAACTCCCTTGTATCGTCAGTTTAATCTCTGCTTTATAGGTGCTTATAGGCCACTTTAATACAAGCTTACACGCCCAATTTTAATTGCCTAAATCTAACTGTTAGCTCTCTACAAAAGAAAAAAGAACTATCTCTGCTGAATTAGTTACGCTATCCTCTGAAGTAAGGCAGTTTTCGAACAGATTAACAGAGGCCGAAACTAGAATCTCTTAGGTAGAAGATATATCTCATATTCATGGAGACTTAATTCAGAAACAGGAAGCTAAAATTAAAAATATGCAGCTCCAGGCGTAACAATATTAGGATAGTGGGCCTCCCAGAGACACCAGAGTATGAGGATTTATTGAAATTCACTTCAATTACATTACCACAAACATTAGGGATGTCCCCTCAGTTGCTACCCCTGGCAATAGAGCGAGCACATAGGTTGGGTCCAAAGAAATCTCTTTTGGATGGAGTCCCGAGGAACAGAATCTGTATTTTCAAACTGTTAAAATTTCAAGATAAAATTTAAATATTGAAATTATTTTAAAAAAAAATGATCCTCATATTTTTGGAAAGAATCGGATTCTGTTGTTTCAGGACTTTTCATATGAGACTTCCTCTAAAAGAAAACTAATGGCCCCATATTGCACGCAACTGATAAATAAGGGGGTAAAAGCTCGCCTGGTATATCCGGCTCGTATAATTGTAAAGGATAAAGGTACTAAATATTCTTTCGATGAGGAGGCAGATGTTAAAAAATTTATAGAGACAGGGTAAGTCTCAGATTTCATATAAGGAAAAGGTTGCCCTATATGGAGCTTTTTTTATTCTAAATAATAGGTACTATATGTTAAATGGAAGCAGTGAAGTTGTTATACTGTATTTTATGTGTCTTTGGTTTTACCCTTTTTTTTTTTCTCTCTCTCTCCCCTTCTTCTCCCGCCCGCTTCTCTTCCCTATTCGCGTGCTTTGGGTCTCCCTCTCGGCCCCCCCCCCCCCGGGATGCGTTATATTGATTTTAACGGTGGATGAGGGAAGGAATTAAAGTTATATCTTGGAATGTAGGGGGGATAACTTCCCCCGCTAAACGTAAATTAGTAATCAAAACTTTAGCTGGCTATAAACCGGATGTGGTACTCTTGCAGGAGACTCATCTTAATGAGCAAGAAGCAGCAAAGTTAAAGATAAAGTGGGTGGGGGAAGTTGTCTCTACCTCGGGGTCAGCTAGAAAATGCAGGGTTGCTATACTTTTGCACAAAGAATTAGATTATAAGTTAGTTAATGTTGAAATTCACCCGGCAGCCAGGTTCATTCTTCTTCAGATACAAGTGAAAAATTGGAAATTGGTCATATGTAATGTATATGCCCCAAATGATTTTTCGGTTGACTTCTGGGAAAAAATGAAACTGAAGTTATTTCTGTTTGTCTCAGAGAATATGATTCTAGGAGGGGATTTTAATGCAACTTTTAGCCCAGAGTTAGATAGACTCTCAAAAAAAAAATAGAATGACCCATAATAGAAATGCTAAATATTTAAGACAATTTTGTACAAAGTTGAAGCTGGTGGAAGTTTGGCGGTTTAAAAATCATGATGTAGTGTAATTTTCATGTGAATCGAAAGCACACCGTACTTTTTCTAGAATAGATTTTTTTTTTTATTATTTCCAAAATACTACTAATGCAGGATCTAGAAAGTACAATGGTAGAGATCTGTGTATCAGATCACGCTATAGTTTCACTATCTTTCCTTTCAGGTAATAAAGAAAGGGGTGGAATTCCTAGATTTGTCTTCCCCCGCCATCTATATACTAATCCTAAATTTGTTAACTTTTTAAAAATAGTGTGGCAGCGCTATTATAATGAGAATTTAAGTTGTTTTCATAAACCAGAGATCTTCTGGGAATCTTTTAAAGCTGTTATGCGGGGAGCGATTCAATCATATGTGAGCATAGGGAAGAAAACGAATAGAGTACGAGAAATTCAAATTACAAACCAAGTTAAGAACTCCTATAGAAAATATTGTTCAAATCCGACAGTGGCTAATTGGGGAAAATACAGAGAGAATAGAAAAGAAAGAGATCTCTTCCTAAAACAAAAATTAGTAGAAGAAGAGACAAAAATTAATCTGTATTTTAGAGGAGTGCATGGTTGCTCCGCGAAATATCTGGCTAGATTGTCTAAAGCGAGAAAAAAGAGAAATCTCATTCTATCTATTCAGTCAGACAAAGGTAGAGTCACTGAGACTAAAGGAATAGTAGAAATCTTTCACACCTACTATCAACAGCTGTACACCGGAATTGAAATAGACAGTGTGAAGCAAGACCTATTTTGGAATATGATAGAGGTACCCAAAATATCTGCTGATGACCTAACTGTAATTAATGCTCCAATTTCTTCAGAAGAAATTAGCAAAGCAATAGACAATTTAAGGCTGAATAAAGCAGCAGGCCCGGATGGATTCCCTGCGGAGTTCTATAGATGCTTAAACAAAGAGATACCTCTAATATTAGAAAATCTTTTTAATTCTTACTTTTGCTCTCAGAGTCCTATTTCAAATTATTTTTCGGTAGCTAATATCTCACTTATCTTAAAGAAGGATAAAAACGCGGAGGATCCGGCCTCATATAGGCCAATTTCAGTGTTAAATATAGATTATAAAATTTTAATGTCTATTATTGCATCCAGGTTATCTATCTTTTTACACAAAATCATTCACCAAGATCAAACTGGATTTATGACAGGTAGAAACCCTTCTAAAAATATTCGTAAATTGGTTAATTTTTTGGACTATGCGTGGAATGTAGATAAGAGTAAACAGATGCCTTTGTGGCAGGATGTTGCTATTCTTTCCTTGGATGCGGTCAAAGCATTTGACTTGATTGTATGGGAATATCTATTTCGAGCATTAGATCAGTTTGGGTTTAAAGGTGAATTTGTACAATTTATTTGTAAAATATATCATAACCCTATATCTTTTATCTTGATCAATGGGACTCTATCTCCTAAAATAATACTGCAAAGAGGAACCAGACAAGGATGTCCCTTGTCCCCGTTACTTTTCAATATTGCATTGGAGCCATTAGAAATACAGTTTAGAAAAGTTTTATCGGGAGTTTCGATTGGCACTCAGTCTCTTAAAACCCTGTTATACGCAGATGATGTATTATTATTTTTGGCGAATATACAACAATCTATTCCGCTTATTCTTTATACATTGAAAATTTTTAGCTCCTTTTCTGGGTATAGGATAAATTTAGAAAAGAGTGAACTAATGTGTTTAAACATCATTCAGACTATAGTACCCAATAGCCCATTTAAACAAGTTGATGCTATTAAATATTTAGGTTTAGTTTTGCATAAAAATCCTAGCCATTGGTATAAAGCTAATTATGAGCCACTATTTCAAAAAATCAGTTCAGATCTACATGTGTGGGCAGTATTTCCACTTTCTTTGACAGCACGCGTTAATCTAATTAAATCTATTATCTTTCCGCGTTTGTTGTATCCATTGCAGAATCTTCCGTTATTTATTTTAAATAAGGATTTGAAATTAATTAATGCTTTATTTTCCAAATTTATTTGGAATAATAATAAGCCTCGAATTGGCTTGGAAAGACTAATGCAAAAGGTAGACGCAGCGGGATTAGCGCTGCCTAATATTAAATTTTATAATTTAGCTGCTATGGTTAAAATAGTGATAGATTGGATTGCAGGATCCAGTATAGCATCTTCTGAAGAAATAGATACTTTTTTAATTGCTCCATTCTCTTTAAAAGCTATTATACACTCCCCAGTACAGAATTTGCCGCAGAATATTAGCTGTCTCATCTCTATTAAAAATATTGTATCTGCATGGCATAAATTTTGTATTATTTTAGATTTGGATTTTTCCTTTTCTGAATTTCTACCTATTGTAGGTAATCCGAGTTTTCTCCCGGGGTTATATCAAAAAACATTTAGAGACTGGGCTGGAAAAGGTCTGCAATATGTAAAACAAGTCCTTGATGAAGGTTATCAAATGGCATCAGCAGATGATATTTTTAGTAAATATGGGATTCCTAGGGCTGATCTATTTGCCTATTTTCAAATTCGGCACTTTGTTGCAGGGCAGAAGTGGCGTGTTTCGACCACAATGATTTGGGCAGATATTAAGTTATGTGTACAAAAATTTACTGCAGGAGATGCGTCGATTTCCCTAATGTATGACATTTTGTTGAGTAAACAGAGTCAGCTTATTATGGATAAGCATGGATCTTTATATCTCCTTCAGTAGAGCATGATTCATTTAATCAGAGTTTTGAGGCCATGTGTAAGTGTAAAGTACCAATATCTTGGAAAGAATCTCATATGAAGTTGATTAATAATTTATATCTATCACCTTGGAAAATATCTAAATTTTATCCTTCCTTAGCTAATCTATGTCCGCGATGCGCGCATGGCAAGGCAGACTTACTTCATATGTTTTGGACATGCCCTAAAGTTAGACAATTGTGGTTGAAAATTATTTTTTGGTTTAATAAACTATACAAAGTAACAATAGCTTTAGCCGCGAGAGATATTATTTTTCTTTTCTCGCCAAATGATGTGATTAATTGTAATACTATAAATAGTTTAAATACAATCATATTAGCAGTTAGACACTGTATTCTGAAAAATTGGAAAGCTAAGACCGTGCCTGGTCTAGCCATGGTCTTTAAAATACTACAAAATTAATTAGTGTTTGATTCATATCATCTTTATGACGCCGCTGAGAAAAAAAATCAGAAATTTTTGTGGAAGTGGTCTCTGGTTATTCCCGTTGCAAAAGATGATTCTATCCCCCTTCCTATCAACAGTGAGTTTTGCGGAGTTGACGTTCTTAAATGTCTTTCCGCACAGCTGGTTGGAGCGACCTAATGGGGATGGTAGGGTGGGAGTGCCGGAGTAGCGGTGGGGGGGAGACGTGGGGGGGGGGGGAGGAGAGGGGAGAGAGAATTCAATTCCCCCCCTTTTTTTTTTTTTTTTTCTTCTTTCTTCCTGTTTATATGATGTGGTCCCTTCAGTATGGTGATATTCATGCTTTATTTTTTAAGTTGGTCAGAGGTTTAAAGAAAAGAAAAAAGGAAGAGAAATCTACTGTTGTTTAAATTTTCTTTTGTATTTTTTTGACACTTCCCTTTTGTTTTTATTGATTAGCAGAATCGCATTGCAGTTTTTTTCTTGTTTTCTTGGCATGATTGTATTTCTTATCTATTTCAGATTAATATGCTATCTGTATTTTTCATATTTTTTTTGTTGGCATCTGAAAATATTGTATACAATGTAAAAACCAATAAAAATTATTTAAAAAAAAAAAAAGGGGGAGTAATGGATAACATTGGTTCTGTTATTTGTACACAGTTAATTGTTTCTACTTCCTTCTGTTGGATATGTAGGTTTCCCAGGGTTCCCAGATCAAACAGTAATTGTTAGTTTGCTGTCTGTTTCTGAAGTCTTCCATGGATTTTATGTAATTAATGTAATCAACTACTCCTTGCCAATTAGGGGGTTGTTATTTTTTCCAATTTCTTGCAATCAGCTGAGGTTAAGATATAGATAAGTAAGGATTGCTTACAAGCTTGGGACTTTTGTAATTTCTTATAAATATACAGTGACTTTGCCTCAGTGTTGCCCTTAGGATGTCAACCAGGTCAAGATTTAAGTAAAGGGTATCGCCTCAGTCTCTCTCCCAACTCTCTCTCTAGCCCCCAGGGGCTTTTTGAGACTGAAGACCCAGTACCACTCTTACTTGCCTGTGGGCTGACAACCCCCTGGTCACACAAATTCGTCACAACCAAATTATTTAAATAATTTATGTTACAATTAAACTATTAATTCAGTGAAATCACAATAAATTCAATGAAGTCAATAAACAAAATTTCTAGGAATCACGTCACCCAGAATGCTCAAGCATATTCCCCCTTACCTAGAGACACTCAACCAATTAACTAAAGACATTTAAAAGTGGCTTACCTGTGTTAAATTTCCCCAGGGTCCAGTGGTGTCTGCCTGAAGAGGATTCTGAGATATTGCCATTCCAGGGCCAACTCACCAAAACTGTCATTTTCCCTGACACAAATATCCAAAGTCAAGGAATACACCAGGTTCTTTGTTGATATTTTGTTTATTGATTACGTACCAAGTTGATCAACATGGGAGAATTATGCAGACAGCAAATTCTGAAGCTGGGCAGTCCAACATTCAGTTTTAACAGAGCACAAGAGGTTACGTAATCAACATGTGTCCACCAGAAATATGTGTCCACCAGAAATATTTGACTTAAATTTCCCTTCATCTGGTTGCTGGACAAAATACCTATTCTAATACATCTGTTTTTCTATACTTGTTACAGTTTGCAAGAATGAGGAACAATTCAGCGAGTTAGTTTTTATGTCAGCAAAATAGCATAGACTCATATAGCTTCGGCTATAATAAGGACCTGGCCTAGTACGCAGGAAACCATTCATGTGACTTGTCTAATTTTGGACAGGGAAAGAAATACAGCAATTAACTGATTGTTATTCTACAGATATTTGCCTGGCCCAGTGTTATACACAGAGAGATAACATATTTACATAATAGGAGTTCTCAAGCAAGACAGAGAACAAGGCAATTAGACACAGATAAAGCATAAGCAAAAAATATCAGCTGTGGCCTACATGACTAAAAAAAAAGCCCCTTAAAAATAATGGCAGCTGCCTCCTTCATTTTACAGTTTACATTGTAAAAAAAAGTATCTTCTGTTAGTGCCTTACAATAAAAGAGTAGGTGGGGAGATGTGTGTCTGTAAATTGTAGCTCTATTGATCCAAGGTTTTATTTTGCCTCAGATTAATTTACTGAGGTAAGCATGCATTTGAAGTAACTTGGTTTGATATATCTGGATGAGAACTGCCTGCATGATATATTATTATTATTATTATTATAGGTTATTTGTAGAGCGCCATCAGATTCCGCAGCACTATAAACAAAGGCGGTATAAAAGGTAGCAATTATTGGGATCAAATGGGTAGAGGGCCCATATATATAAAATATAGGGAGATATATAAAATATAGGGACAATGGTCATCTTTAGGGTTTGATTACGCCCCCACCAAGGAAAACCATAACATTGTCTATGAATAATCTAGAAGTAAAGAAACAAGCGCAGGCCCATCAAGGTAGAAGTTGTGCTAGAGGTATTGTCTATGAATAGGGTGAGATGTGAAATATTTACACTAAAAACACAGTATAACACTTTATTAAATATAAATATTGCATAAATATGATTTTACATGTTTTCATCTACTTGACTACAAAGGGCTCCATTTCAAGGCATCTATATATGTATACATATGTATTATATGTATTTATGTGTTTATAAGTATATATGTCTGTAAATACATTAATACATATATAAATACATATGTACACACAAACACACACACATATATATTTATATATACAGTATATAGATATACATACATATAGTACATACATACATACATACTTAGACATGTGCATGTATGTATGTATCTATCTTTATGTTAAAACCCTTTGCAGTCCTTTTTTTTCTAACACCTGAGACCTCATATCTTTTCAACCCTTATAACTTTTTTATACATTTTTTTTATTCATTTTTATTAGATGGTGTTAAGTGTAAATGTACTTTTTAATGTGTTTTGATGTGTTTTGTGTCACTTTATACTTGAGAGTAACAGGTAACCAGAGCTTTGAGGTCACGCTAACCCAAAGTTAAATAGAATTGCGCTTGAGCGAACAGGTTTACTTTCAACTTGTAATACGCACGCTACTTCCGCTGCGCACAAACATCTGTGATAAGCCTGATAACTTGTGTGCGCAACTATTATCGTGACACTCGTAATCTGGCCCATAAGTTGTAAACATGTTAAATAAAACACTACATGGGAGTAATTTTGTGACTAATCACATTTTGTATGGTTTCTCTAATATCTTTGTTCCTTAGACTGTATATAATAGGATTAAACAATGGAGTCACTGCAGTGTTCAGAAAAGACAGGGCCTTATTAAAATTCAGTGAATATCCTCTTGACGGAGATACATACAGAACAATTAATGTCCCATAATATATACAAACAACAGTCAAATGAGAACTGCAAGTAGAGAAGGCTTTATGTCTCCCAGTGATTGAAGATATCTGAAGGATGGAAGAAAATATGCAGACATAAGTTGCAATCACATAGAAAAACTGGAGGAGACCCATTACAATGGCCACAATGGATACTTCAATTTGTACAAGCGATGTGTCAGAGCAGGAAAGCTCAAGAAGAGGAGCAAGGTCACAGAAGAAATGGTCAATTTCATTTGGGCCACAGAAATCTAGTTCAGATATAAGAACCTGTGTGATCCCAGCACATACAAAACCAGCCATCCAGCACCAAAGAGCCAGAAAATGTGGAAGTATAATGTTCATAATTGTTGTATAATGTAATGGTTTACAAATGGCCAAGTATCTATCATAAGACATTACAGTAAGAAGACAACATTCTATAATTGCTGAAGCACCAAAGAAATACAGCTGTGTAATGCAGTCACCAGCAGGTGTAGAGCTTCTACCTAGTAATATAACTTGTAGAGCTTTTGGAGCAACGTTAGTACTTATTAGTATATCTGAGAGAGAGAGGTGGCAGAGAAAGATGTACATTGGAATATGGAATTGATGAACGGTTGTTACTAAGACAATTATCAGAACATTTCCAGCTATTGTAGCAGCATACATTACAATTAAAAACAGGAAGAGCAATATCTGAAAGTCATGAAGATCATGAAATCCGAGTAGAATAAATTCTATCACCATGGTGTGATTGTCCATGTGCATCTTCTGCAGACAAGAACAAAGTAAGATATACACATTTTTAATACCAATGTAAACATGCAGTTCTAATTAATATGTTCCACTGAAGTATATCTTCTACATCTAAACCACGAGGCCACATTTGATAAAGAAAGGGGGGCTGAATTTATTGACAGTGGGGTGTGAGCATAATAGCTGTACAAACAGTGGGCCTTATATACTTTGTCCTTTATTTTTTTTTTATTTTTTTTTTAGCAAAAATAAATGAAAACATAGATTTATTTAACAAAAATAGAATAACCTCTACGAGACAACATGACAACATTGCCGTTTAAATGACAAGGCTGAAAATAAAAAAATATTTGACTATGTTAATAAAGCAATTTCTCATATAATTTAATCTCAATTACTGTAAGTTCTATTTTACATAAAACACTTATGTTGAATTAATTTGAAGTTATTTAAATATGTTTCTCTAATTCTAATTCAGGGGTTGATCACAAACCTGTAGAAAAGTTTTTTTTTTTTTAATGATTTTCAACAAAAAAATGTCAATTAACATCTTTTGGAAATTTTTTGTAGATAAAACACTTAAAGGGACAGTCTAGTCAAAAATAAACTTTCAGGATTCAGATAGGGCATGTAATTTTAAACAACTTTCCAATTTAATTTTTATCATCAATTTTGCTTTGTGCCCTTGATATTCTTTGTCGAAAGCCAAACCTAGGTAGGCTCATTTGCTAATTTCTTAGCCTTTGAAGGCCGCCACTTATTTAAATGCATTTTGACAGTTTTTTACAACTAGAGGGCATTAGTTCATGTGTGCCATACAGATAACATAATGCTCAAAGTAGTGGAGTTACCTAGGAGTCATCACTAAAATGCAATCTGTCAAAATAACTGAAAAAAGAGGGCAATCTGCAGAGGCTTAGATACAATGTAATCACAGAGGTAAAAAGTGTATTATTATAACTTGGTCATGCAAAACTAGGGAATGGTTAATAAAGGGATTATGTATCTTTTTAAACAATAACAATTCTGGTGTATACTGTCCCTTTAATAAGTCTGTCTAAAGTCTTATAAATTATAAAATTTGAAGAGAAATGTGATTTTTTTTTTTTTAAATCTCTATAATATTATATTCAAAACATCACTCAATTAAATGTGAGTTTAATTCAGTTTATACTTTTGATTTTGTATTTTATTTTCATATGCTCTAAGCAGAGAAACAACTTTAAACAGCTACAGTTAAATAATGCAATAATAAACTAGTTGTACACAGAATTAACTGAACTGGTGGTGATCTCCTTATTTTTTTTCAGTGGGGTGTACTAAAAGAGATATTAAAGTCAAAATTAAACTGATGATTCACAAATAATGTACACCTGTATGTAAAGGGAAAGCCAAATATTCTAAGGTGCTTATTTTAATCAGAATTGACTTATTAATATAAAATATATTTTCTACTTGAAGATATGTGTTATAGATGGTACCTGAACAAAAATAACTCTTTCCTTATTTATTAATATAAAGCATATAGCAATCTTGGAATATGTTGATTAGATATACTGTATGACAATTAACATTTTGCCATAACTATTTTAAAATATTCTTTCCTCAGTACAACTGTAATAAATTATTGTAGAATCTGGTCTTATATTTTATATGTATATACAGATCTAAAATTAATTAAAAATAATAATTGAAGCAATAATATACTTACTCCGTAGATAGAAGAAAATAAAAGCATTTTTTTTATCCAAACACAGCAGATTCTAGACCTGATGCAGCAACTTCCAGGTATCCAACAACATCACTTTCACTGAAGACATATGGGTAATTTCCACCCATTCTGTATGCAAACAAATAACATAAACTTAAAATAAAAAATGAAGACATATTTACAAAAAAATATATTTTAATCATAAATACAATTATATCAGATTAGTTCATATCCAATTAATATCTAACTCCATGTGTAACAAAAATAATAATTTCATACCTCTTTATATACCCATAGAAGTGATCAGAGAGTTATACATAGGGAGTAACACTTGTCCTTAGAGGATACATTAATTAATGTGCAAATGTAAAAAAAAAATAACGTAATAATGTTTAACAATGTACTAAACCCAGATGGCTAAGAAACTACACATATTACAGTATACAGATTACATTTTTATACTTTTTGGCATTTTTTAGCATCAGTTCCATTGAAAACTTCAGATTATATCTACAATAGCCTAATTTTTATTTAGCTATTGATTAAAAGATTTATTTTCCATTATTTCACCAGTCCTTTTTTTAATGTGTATATGCTACCCTTTTATATATTATCCTAGTGCTAACCTGATTTTATAGTTTTAAGTTCATATGGCAATCTATAATTAATACTATTTTCATAGCATATTAATTATAGCAAATAGATAATATCCAGACAGTATTTCTTATAGTAAAAATAGGAATTGCATGTACGCATTCATTACACTGAAATCTGAGTTGTTGGAATGAGTAAAACAGTGTATTTTTGATGTTCAAACAGAACTATAATCCCAATTTATAGTTTAGTGAAATATTATGGATGAAGAGAAGACACTGATACAATTGCAGAAGATGAGGCTGTATTTGAGGCTAAAGTCTATCACCACTATACATTGCAGAATGATATAAGGAAAGCAATTGAGAAGTGTGAAAGAATTACAAAAGGTTCAGTCAATCAAGGTTGGCATTTGTGACAAAATATGCAGGGCAAAGGAATGGCTTTGCTCGAGTTCTGTCTAAAAATTCTAAATTGTTGAAAATAATTGTGACTCTGCCATTTACAAATATTGATTTACCAATGGTGAGCTATCATCTGGATACATCCCTTAAATAGCAAGTCACAAGAAGAAAACCCAGTATCACAGAAAGTGCACAATAAAAATAAATGAAATATTAGGTGCTTAAACTCGAACCTGTGCAGCCTTGCAGTGTAAAATGTCCCAAACAAGAACACAATCAATAGAAAGGCAACTCACCAATATGTAAGATGGTGTACGCTGTAAGTACCTGGTCTTAAGGCAGAGAGACATTCACCCCTGCTCTGGGGCTGGCACGCTCTGACGCTAGTCTTCCAGCCCAGGATGAGACCTAATGGAAAAACCACTTGCCTCAACTTGTCCCCGCTGATTGTTGGCGTCCTTGTTCTCAAACCGCTCCATTGCAGGATTCCTCCGACACAGGTCCAGGTTTATCCGACGTTATGTTGCTGGGTGTCCTCCAAATGGGGCCAGAGTTCACACAACCTGACTACAGTGAAAGCCGGTATCCAGCAGTTCCAGGTAAGAAAGTAGTCCCGGCCGCACAGGTGCTCCAAGTTGTCAGCAGCAAAAAAGGATAGTCTGGTGGCTGGAAAGAGTAATAGATCAAGTGAAAAGAGTCCAGCTATCCAATAGATAAAACAATAGTCTTTATTAAATCCGTTAAAAAGTATAGGATACAGCAAACAGCAAATACTGACGGTGTAGAGGGCACAGCACTGAATGGCTTACATGTTTCGGATCAACTCCGTAGTCATAGCCTGTCTATGACTACGGAGTTGATCCGAAACATGTAAGCCATTCAGTGATGCGCCCTCTACACCGTCAGTATTTGCTGTTTGCTGTATCCTATACTTTTTAACAGATTTAATAAAGACTATTGTTTTATCTATTGGATAGCTGGACTCTTTTCACTTGATCTAAATCCCTTAAAGACATATTGCAACAAATGGATCCAAGACAATGTTATGAGAAGAAGACATGGCTGTATGTATCTTGACCAGGCTGCTACAAATGGAGTTGCTGTAACTTAATGATAGCAGGTCCCTACTTTCAGCATCTAATGCATAAGAACAAGTACTGTCTGAAGCACAGGGTGACTTGTACTATACCCTATATAGTTTACATGGTGCACTGTCCTAAGACAATCTCAATATTAAAGGACCACTAAATGAAGTATAATTGCATAATTAACAAGTGCATAATAAAAAGACAATGCAATAACACCTACTCTGGATTTCAAATAAGCAGTAGATTTATTTTTATGGCAAATATATTTTTTCTCCCATTTTCAGGCCCCCCGACATCAGCCAATCACAGACTAGTATACATATACCCTGTGAGCTTTTGCACATGCTCAGTAGGAGCTTGTTCACCAGAAAGTGTATATATAAAACGACTGTACAAAGTTTGATAATGGAAGTAAATTGGAAAGTGTCTTAAAACTGCAGCTCTTTCCGAGTCATAAAAGTTTATTTTGATTTGAGTTTTCCTTTTTAAGATGGCTAATCACAGAAGTGCTATAAGGGCAGCAATAAGGGATGGATTGTAAGAGCAACACATTGTTGATGGGACAGCAAGTGGCAAACCTGAGATAATTATTTACCATGCCCTGCCAAGTAGAGGGGATATAGGGATCAGTCCTCATTACAGAAGAAAGCCAAGAGGACTGTTGCTCTAGAAACCCTTGTGCAAAAAGGGCTAAACACTAAGCTTGATTGGCAATGCTGTTTCTAATATTATTATTTTTATTATCAGATATTGCCTGAAACTTTTTTTTTTAATATGATGCTGTCTGTGCTAATGTGTACTTCTTTTCCTAACTTTGGCCTAGATTACAAGTGGAGCACTATCAATAGCACAGGGGCCCAGATGATCGAAAGCGCTACGAGGCGGCAAAATATTCTAATATTCTATGTTGAGCGAGTTTGTCAGAATATTCCAAGCTCCTAACATAGCTGCGTTTACTTTACACGCCATTGGTTGGCGATGCTGGCTTAGGCAACACCTAGCATCGTCAACCATATTGGTGATGTATAGGGAATAAAACTGCTGTCTGCCTTACCACTAATCATAATACCCCTAAATCGAAGAATACCGCAATCACAAACTAACACTAAACTAATAAACATCTAAACTGCCACATAGCCATGCAAGTCGCTAACTATTGTCTCTAAACCACCACATACCTACTGCAAGTACTAGCCTATTAATCCCAATGCCGCCACATACCCACCGCTAGTAAGTAACTATTAACCCCTTATGCTGCAACATACCCACAACAATCAACTAACTATGTCACTAACTATTAACCCGTATGCTGCCATATACCCATGTTAATCAACTATTAACCCCTATGCAGCCATATACATCCCTTGATCAACTATTTATTAACCCTATGTCACTAAATATTAATCCCTATGCCATCATATACCCACCACAATCAACTTAATATTAACCCCTATGTTGCTAACTATTAACGCCTTTGCTGCCATATACTCACCACAATAAACTATTAACCCCTATGTCGCTAACTATTAACCCCTATGTTGCTATGGACCCACTGCAATAAACTATTAACCCCTATGCTGCCATATACCCACCACAATCAACTTACTATTAACCCCATGTCGCTAACTATTAACCCCTCTGCCACCATATCTTCACCACAATCTACTAGCTATTAACCCCTATGGTGCCATATCCCAACCACAATCAACTATTAACCCCTATGTAGCTATTACCCCTATGCCACCATATACCCACCAAAATCAACTATTTATTAACCCCTATGCCACCATAAACCTCAAATGCAAACTAACCTAACCCCCCTTTCCCCTCTACACTAAAGCCCCTGGGTTAGAAATATATTTAAATTATCTAAGTATAAAAAAAAAACCCTAAACACCAAAAACCCAAATGAAATCTAACCCTACTCTACCAATACCTAATTACCCTCTAAACTACCCCCACTCTAAACTAACCCCACTGATTTAAAAAAAAAAAAAGCTTTTTAAAAAAAAATTAAAAAGCTGTTACAAAAAAATAAACTCCATTATCTTTAGACCGCTGCTTCATTACTGGTGTTTAACTGGTGTTTTCATACGGAGCTTGATAGATATGCCCCTGAGTCTTAGGTTATGGCTGATTAGGGGTCAATGTTTAAATAATATGCATAGTCACGTACAATGAATATTGTTTAAAGTATTGTAGGTATCTTAAAAAGGAATTTAATGGTTGCTTGATATTATGTAAATCATAAAAATATATTTTCAAATATATATTTATGTTTGAAACAATAGGAAGCAACTATTAAATCCTTTTTTAAGATCTCCAATACTTTAAATAATCTACATTGTACGTGACAATTTATATTGTTTCATGTAGATTAGATAAACGTCCCTCATCTCAGTGCTTTTTACAAACTTGCATTTCAGCCAATTACTGCTGGTTCCTGCATAACTCCATGGGAGTGAGCACAATGTTATCTATATAGCAAGCATAAACTAGTGCTGTCTAGCTGTGAAAAGCTAATAACATTCACTGAGATAAGATGTGTCCTGCAGGGGCTTAGAAACAGGCAGAGATTTAGAGGTTATAATGTATATTATTATAACAATGTTGATTGTGCAGAGTTGGAGAATGGGTATTAAAGGCATTATCTATATTTTAAAACAATAACAAATATCAAGTAGACTGTTCCTTTAAAGCATTTAATATGTTCAACAGCAGAGTATGAGCTTTCTTAACATATTTTTGTCCTTTTCTTTTCTATTTTAAAGAAAATATTTTAAGAGAAACTTAAAGGGACAGTCAACACCAGAATTGTTATTGTTTTAAAAGATAGATAATCCCTTTATTACCCATTCCCCAGTTTTGCTGAACCAACACAGTTATAATAATATACTTTTAACCTCTGTGATTATCTTGTATCTAACCCTCTGCAAACTGCCCCTTTTTTCAGTTCTTTTGACAGACTTGCAGTCTACCCAATCAGTGCCTGCTCCCAGATAACTTCACGTGCACGAGCACAGTGTTATCTATATGAAATACGTGAACTAACACCCTCTAGTGGTGAAAAACTTAAAATGAAATCTGAAAAGAGGTGGGCTTCAGGGTTTAAGGAATTAGCATATGAACCTCCTAGGTTAAGCTTTCAACTAAGAATACCAAGAGTACAAAGCAAAATTGGTGATAAAAGTAAATTGGAAAACTGTTTAAAATGACATGCTCTATCTGAATCATGAAAATGTATTTTGGCCTAGACTGTCCATTTAAGGTATTTGGCATTTGGTTTCCTTAAAATTGTATTTTCAAGCACAATTCATAAATTTTCAATTTTATAGAAAATAAATAGAAAAAAGCACAACATAATGCACAATGCAATAAAATATGAAATGGAAGATAATCGTATATTTTGAGACAAAAGAGGATGATTAAATATGTGGTATAAAAAGGTAAGAAATACATATTCTCTGTAATTTTTAGGGTATTTAATTTAACCCCCTAGCAACATCCACACTATAATATATATAATTGCAAGTTTCAAGTGATTCAACCTAGAAAGTAGTGAAGTTTTCTGTGATAATGAATCTCACATTATATACATTCTCAGTTTACAGCAAATTCAAATTAAACTGAAATGCTTTAATTATAATTTAATTCATAGTTGCTTCTAGTTTAGTAACATTAATTTTTTGTCTGGTAAATAAGTGTGTTGTAAACTTTTAACCCCTTAACGACAAACGTCGTACAGGGTACGTCATACCCAAACTGGTCGTTAAAGACCAGTGACGTACCCTGTACGTCGTTAGGGGTTTAAAGCAACTGGAAGCGATTCTGATCCCTTCCAGCCACTTTCAAGGTATTGCCATGATGCCTCGTTATTGAGGCATCACTGCAATACCTTTTTTGGCACACCGATGCAGAGAGAGCCACTCTGTGGCCCTCTCTGCATCGGCCAGCGATGGTACCGATCATTAGTGGGTGGGAGCCATTGCAGGGAGGCGGGTGGGTATTGGGGGGGGGGCAGCTACACTACAGAAAAAGTGTGGTTTCTTTTTATAAAAATTGTTTGCAAAATGGTGGCAAAAAGTTAGTGGGGGGAGGGTTAGAGAGCTCTTTGGGGGGGCACAGAGTGGTTGAGTGGTAAGGGGGGATCCTACACTGCAGAAAATATATCATTTTTAAAAATGAAACTAAAAATAAAATGCCCACCTTTTTATTTTTATACTGGCAGACTTTCTGCCACTACTAAAGATGGCGGTGACAAGAGTGAGGTGGGAGAGGGAAGAGAGCTGTTTGAGAGTGGCCAGGGAGGGATCAAGGGGTGGGATGTGTCGGGTGGAAGGCTGATCTCTACACTAAAGCTAAAATTAAAGCTAGTGAAAAAGTGAACATTTTTTTTTATTTGATCGCATTTGGAAGTGAAATAATGGCATGAAATATACCAAAATGGGCCTTTGGTTGTCCACTACACTACACTAAAGTTAAAATTAACCCTACAAGCTCCCTACAAGCTACCTAATTAATCCCTTCACTGCTGGGCATAATACAAGTATGGTGCGCAGCTGCATTCAGCGGCCTTCTAATTACCAAAAAGCAACGCAAAAGCCATATAGAAGCAAAAGAAGCATTTACAACCATTTGTGATTTTGTGTCATAATTGCACAAGCTGTTTGTAAATAACCTAGAAACCTAAAGTTTGTGATAAAGTTTGTGAGAAAGTGGCATGAAATTTACCAAAATGGGCCTAGGTCTATACTTTGGGTTGTCTACTAAATAAAAATATATACATGTAAAGGGATATTCAGGGATTCCTGACAGATATCAGTGTTACAATGTAACTATAGCTAATTTTAAAAATAAATGCACCTAGATTACGAGTTTTTGAAGGGACACCATCTTGGATGACGTCACTTAAAGGAACCTAAATTTGTATTTATTTTAACTAGGTAGTTATTAAATAGTTAATAACTATTTAATAACTATTCTACCTAGTTAAAATAAATACAAAGTTGCCTGTAAAATAAAAATAAACCCTAAGCTAGATACAATGTTACTATTAGTTATATTGTAGCTATTTTAGGGTTTATTTTATAGGTAAGTATTTAGTTTTAAATAGGAATAATTTAGTTAATTGTAGTAATTTTATTTAGATTTTTTAAAATGATATTTAAGTTAGGGGGTGTTAGGGATAGGGTTAGACTTAGGTTTAGGGGTTAATAACTTTATTATAGTGGCGACGACGTTGGGGGCGGCAGATTAGGGGTTAATAAATGTAGGTAGGTGGCAACGATGTTAGGGAAGGCAGATTAGCGGTTAATAATATTTAACTAGTGTTTGTGATGCGGGCGTGCAGTGGTATAGAGGTTAATATATTTATTATAGTGGTGGCGATGTCCGGTTTGGCAGATTAGGAGTTAAAAAATGTATTTAGTGTTTGCGATGTGGGGGGGGGGAACGGTTTAGGGGTTAATAGGTAGTTTATAGGTGTTAGTGTACTTTTTAGTACTTTAGTTAAGAGTTTTATGCTACGGCGTTGTAGTGTAAAACTACTAACTACTGACTTTAAAATGCGGTACCAGTCTTGACAGGAGAGGGTCTACCGCTCATTTTTGGTAAGACTCGTAATACCGGCTCTATGCAAGTCCCATTGAAAATATAGGATACGCAATAGACGTAAGTGGATTTGCAGTATTTCCGAGTCTGGCCAAAAAAGCGAGCGGTTCACCTGTACATTCAAGACTTGTAATACCAGCGGGCGTTAAAAAGCAGCGTTAGGACCTCTTAACGCTGCTTTTAAAGGCTAACGCAAAACTCGTAATCTAGCCGATGGTTTGGAAATAGCAAAGTGCTACTTGTACTTATTGCCCTATAACTTGCAAAAAAAAGCAAAGAACATGTAAACATTGGGTATTTCTAAACTCTGGATAAAATGTAGAAACTATTAAGCATGGTTATTTTTTGTGGTTGTAGATGTGTAATAGATTTTGGGGGTCAAAGTTAGAAAATTTGTGTTTTTTTCCATTTTTTCATCATATTTTAAAAAAACCAAATTATAGTAAATTATAAGATATTATGAAAATAATGGAATCTTTAAAAATTCAATTTAATGGCGAGACAAACTGTATATATTATGTGTGGGTACTGTAAATGAGTAAGAGGAAAATTACAGTTAAACACAAACACAGCAGAAATGTAAAAATAGCCCTGGTCCTTAAGGGTAATAAATTCAAAAATGGCTTTGTTCTTAATGAGTTAATAAACTACACCTGCATGCAACTGGTGAGTTAAAAAGGGACAGTGAGATTTTTATATAAAATGTTTATTTATGTATAATGAAACATAGAAGTCAAAGAACATTTGGGTAACTTATCATAACATGGTCACATTTGAAATTACTTTCCATAAGCAGTGTATTAAAGGGACAGTAAAGTCCAAAATAAACTTTCATGCTTCAAATAGGCCATGCAATTTTAAACAACTTTCCAATTTACTTTTGTCACCAATTTTGTTTTGTTCTCTTGGTATTCTTAGTTGAAAGCTAAACCTAGGAGGTTCATATGCTAATTTTTTAGACCTTTCTAGCCTCTAATCTGAATGCATTTTGACAGTTTTTCACCACTAGAGGGTGGTGGTTCATGTGTTTCATATAGATAACATTGAGCTTACGCACGTGAAGTTACCTAGGAGTGAGCACTGATTGGCTAAAATGCATGTCTGTCAAAAGAACTGAAATAAGGGGGCAGTTTGCAGAGGCTTAGATTCAAGGTAATCACAGAGGTAAAACATGGTTATTTTAAGAAAGCAAAATTCAATGATTTAAGGAAATCATAAAATAACATAAATTGAGACTTAGGGGCCTATTTATTAATGTGCAAGCGAACATGATACAATGCATACGCTGTCGGCATTTATAATTGCACCAGCAGTTTTTGTGAACTGCTGGTGCAATGCTGCCCCCTGCAGATTCGCGGTCAATTGGCCGCTAGCAGGGGGTGTCAATCAACCCGATCGTATTCGATCGGGTTGTTTTCTGTCCGCGGCCTCAGAGCAGGCAGAGAAGTTATGGAGCAGCGGTCTTTAGACCACTGCTTCATAACTTTTGTTTCCGGCGAGCCTTCAGGAGCTTGATAATTCAGCCCCAAAGTATTCTCTAATAAAATACAGAGGATAAATTGATAACATTTAAAACTTTGTTAAATAAATATACATATTAGAACATACAATATGGTAATAAAAGTAAAATAAATCAATCCAAGCCAATGTGGCTACATAAAAATGTGTTAAGAAAAATTAGGAAAAAATGTAAGACATTTAAATTATTTAAAGAAATTAGTACTGACTCAACATCCAATATTTATAAGGAATGTAACAAAGCATGCACAAAAAGGAATCAAATTGCCCAAAATTGAAAATGATTCTAAGACAAACCCTAAAAGGTTTTTTTTAAGTACATAAATTTCAAATAATATAAGAAAGACAATATAGGTACATTCAAATGTATGGAGGGTAGCATTAATAATAGCGACAGGGAGAAGAATGCATTAACTGAGTTATGTCTAGAGGATATCAGGAAAAAACTGGATAATATTAAGGTAAATAAAACTCCAGGCCCAGATGGAATATACCCAAGGGTTTTACGGGAACTTTGCACTGTTATAGACAAACCTCTATTCTTAATTTTTCAAGACTCATTATCCTCAGGCATAGTACTCCAGGACTAAAGCTGATGTGGTGCCCCTCTTCAAAAGGGGAAGCAGGGCTGATCCATGAAGCTATAGACCAGTTAGTCTGACATCAATAGTTGGGAAGATACTTGAATGAATTATAAGAGATTATGTTGATGAGTATATTCGTATAAACAACATTATAAGTTCAAATCAGCATGGTTTTATGAGAAATAGATCATGTTAAACTAATCTAATTAGATTCTATGAGGAAGTAAGTAAAAATATAGATAAAGGGGAATCAGTTGATGTGATATACTTAGATTTTGCAAAGGTGTTTGATACAGTGCCACATAAGCAATTGATTTTGGTCTTTTTTCAACCTCATCTACTATGTTACTATATTACTATGTAAGTTTACAATCCATTTTAATTATTTCTTTTTCAATCATTTCATGAAATTTAGCTCTGAATTGAACCATGTTTAATTCTCATTACCTGAAATGCACCCTGCTTCTTAAGGCAAATCCTCCTTCATATCTGTCCCTGTGTGCCTTTATCAAATGAAAACTTTAAAATAATTGATTTTATACAAACTTTGTCACAGTGGCTAGCAATGTTGTCTGTGGACTAAATCCTAGATTGGCTTCTCCAAATAAAGTATATGGTGGGTGTAGTTGGGCTATTGAAAAATAATTGCAGTAAAAATGATGTTAATTTGTTAAAAAAAAGTTTAAGGGGCCTATTTATCAAGCTCCGTATGTAGCTTGATGTCCTGTGTTTCTAAAGAACGCTGCTCCATAACCTGTCCGCCTGCTCTGAGGCAGCGGACAGACATCACTGGAAATAAACTCGATCCAATAGGATCAGGTTGATTGACACCCCCTGCTAGCTGTGAATCTGCAGGGGACAGTATTGCACCAGCAGTTCACAAGAACTGATGGTGCAATGATAAATGCGAAGAGCGTATGCTGTTGGCATTTATCGATGTGCAGAGGACATGATCAGCAATATCGGATCATGTCCGGTCGCACGTTCTTAACTAGGCCCCTAAGGCTGATATTTTATTCTTTAACAACAAAACACATTAAAATATTTTAATTACAGTGTGTTTACTTCCCCTTTAAATCTGTGAGACCTAGAGGCGTAAAATGCTTAGAGAATACAATGAGTTGCGAAAATGCTTTAGATGGCATCTTCTATCTTCATTCATCCGGCAAGGACCGGGTCCATCCTAAAGACATCTGGCGCGGAGCATCCTCTTCATATGGTCGCCCCCATAAACTGGAACTTCAATGCAAATGATGCCATCCAAGATGGCGTCCCTTGCATTCCTATTGGCTGAAATATTTCAATCAGCCAATAGAATTAGAGCTGCTAAATCCTATTGGCTGTTCCAATCAGCCAATAGGATTGAGCTCTCATTCTATTGGCTGTTTAAATCAGCCAAAAGAATGAGAGGTCAAATCCTATTGGCTGATTGGAACAGCCAATAGGATTTTAGCAGCTCTAATTCCTATTGGCTGACTGAAATCTTTCAGCCAATAGGAAAGTCAGGGACGCCATCTTTGATGGCGTCACTTGCTTTGAAGTTCCAGTGTACGGCGGTGACGGTATGAAGGTGATACTCCGTGCCAGATGTCTGTAGGATGGACTCGCTCCATGCCAGATGGTTGAAGATAGAAGATGCCGTCTGGATGAAAACTTCTTGCCGCATGGATGAGGATTAAGGTTTTTTTGGGTGAGTTTTATTTTTAGATTAGGGTCTGGGCATGTAAAAGAGCTAAATGACCTTTTAAGGACAATGACTATACAAATGCCCTTTTCAGGGCAATGGGGAGCTTAGGTTATTTTAGATAGATTTTTTTATTTCGGGGGTTGGTGGGTTTAACTGTTAGGTGTTGTTTGTAGTTTATTGCAATGTAAAAAAGCTGTTATCTTTGGGGCTATGCCCCACAAAAGGGTAGGTTAATTAATAGTTTAAAATAGTTTATTTTAATTCTACAGGTAAGTTTTAATGTATATTAAGATAGTGATGTTGTAATTTTAATTTAAAGTTAGGGGGTTGTTAGGTTTAGGGGTTAATAGCTTCATTTAGTTTTTGGCGATGTGGGGGGCTGACGGTTTAGGGGTTAATTAGTTTAGTAAGGGTAGTGATGTGGGGGGCTGACAGTTTAGGGGTTAATAGGTTTAGTTAGTGGTGGTGATGTGGGAGGTCAGAGGTTTAGGGGTTAATACATTTATTTAGTGGCCGGCGGAATAGGGGTTTAAACATTTTATTTAGGTTGCGGCGATGTCGGGGCGGCAGATAAGAGTGTTTAGACTCAGGGTTTATTCTAGGGTGTGAGGTGTAAATGTTACTTGTTTACTACCATAGAAATCAATGGGTTATATTTCTTCGTATTGCAGCATCGAACATAAGCTTCCGCTGCTTTCAGACTCCCATTGATTTCTATGGCATCCGTGGCCTCCAAGGTGGCGGACTGAAAACCAGGTACGCTGGGTCGGAAAAGACGCGAGCGTACCTGTTAAAAGTTTGATAACTGGGAAAAAGGGTCAGATAGAGCCAAATGTATATTCAAAACATCTGTGATGACGTAAGCATCGATTTGCATCGGATTGAGATCGCCGGTTTGTATGTTACATCACGAATTTCAACATTTGCCGGTCTGTAGGCTTTGATAACTAGGTCGGATCAATCTTGCAACAATTACGATGTGGAATTCCGGCACATTTGCGGTTGCCACTTTGATAGATAGGCCTCTTACAGCTAAATAAAAAGTTGCACTAAACACAACATAAATACATTAAACTAAAGTGTTACGCTCATATATACACTATCTAATAAAAATATTCATAGAAATATTAATAAAAAAGTTATAACAGTTAAAAGGTATATGATATATGACATGACGGGGCATATTTATCAAAGCGTCAATCTCAGTACATTCGCCGGCGTTAATACGCTCACCAGACATTGCTGACGCAAATCCACATACAATCCCCTTATTTTTAAAAAAAAGTCAAAAACACGCGTGTAAAGTACGGCACGATGAGCATCGGTCTGTTGTTAACTAACAGTCATTGATTACGCGGTTATTCAGGTTTTTCCCAACTTTATTTATACCATTTTACTACTGTCCATGAACAAGCACATTTCTCTAAAGCTAATCTTTTATTTTTCATCTGTTAATGTCCAAGAAATAGATATATTTATACCTCAACAAACAATATCTCATAGAAAGTTATTTTTATAATTATTTGTTATACAAAAAAAATCTTATATGATATTTTCAAATAAATTAATGTGTATTTGTATTTCTAGAAGTCATGATATGCTTATGTGTGTGTGTTATGTCCGAAATCTTTTGCAAACATATTTACATGTCCCTGAGTTCCTTTTTTTGTTCTAAACAATGTTGTCTGTCATATGCCTGTGTTTATTTATACAACTATATGTATATAGTGTAAATGTATTATCATTCTGAGCAGGAATAAATAAGAATATAGCATGTTATCAGGGTATCATATGTATTTATTTGCAATCAATGGATTTTTTAAGGGTTGGGCCAGTTTTCTCTCTGTACATGTGTAACCCCTCCTGGTTGCAATCTAGTTTTAAAAACCATCACTACATAGGTGTTATAAAATGGGCTGGCATATAAGATAAAATGAAATTCAAGAGAAGGAAGAAATACATTGAAAATAGCATGACAGTAAAGAGGTTATTTTAATTTCTGCTGTATCTGAATCATGACAGTTTAATGTTATGTGGGTTATCCCTTTAAGCTATCAGTTTAAGATTATATTGAATCAAACATCAATTCCAATTTTAACCCTTTGAGTGCTAAGCACTTTCCCACCTGGGTGCTAATCTGTTTTAAAGGGACAGTCTACACCAGAATTTTTATTGTTTTAAAAGATAGATAATCCCTTTATTACCCATTACCCAGTTTTGCATAACCAACACAGTTATAAAAATATACTTTTAACCTCTGTGATTATCTTGTATCTAAGCCTCTGCAAACTGCCCCTTTTTTCAGTTCTTTTGACAGACTTGCAGTCTAGCCAATCAGTGCCTGCTCCCAGATAACTTCACGTGCACGAGCACAGTGTTATCTATATAAAATATGTGAACTAGCACCCTCTAGTGGTGAAAAACTGTTAAAATGCAATCTGAAAAGAGGTGGCCTTCAAGGTCTAAGAAATTAGCATATGAACCTCCTAGGTTAAAGGGCAACTGTAAGTAAATATTTTCTATGCCTGTTACTAACTAACTACCCCAAATACGCTTTTTATCAATAGCATTTAATTAAGATATCTCTACCGTATATAAGAAATCTTGTCTGCAAATTTAATTGTTTTCCAAACCCACTCCGTGGGTATCCTTTGCTCTGTACCAATCCGTTTACAATACCTAGGTTTCAAAATGGCGCTTTTTTTTTTTTTTTTTTTATATTTTTTTATTTAAGGTTCATTTAAAGGCATACAAGATCACATAAAAAAACAATTCTTTCATCACATGAAATAAAACTTCAGTATTACAAAAGGCGTAAACAGTAAAATGAAAGGATGAAAGATATAAAGCCAACATTTTACACATCATGTAGATATTATAATAATAAGATGCCAAACTTCTGGAAACCTTCTAAATGACACCATAGGTCGCTCTTTAGACCTCTATAGGTAAAAAGTAATATTAAAGCTAGAGAAGGAAATTATAAACATGCGAGACCAACTATGGATCTCAATAATGAACCTAATTTTTATAACATTTAGTAACAAGAAAGCATAAGTACGTTGCGATAAATTCAAAATTTGCAGTAAGAGCTGTGAATAATATAAAAATAACTGTTATGCAATCAATCTATACTGCTAGACTAGGTAAGAAAAAATAAACATAATAGTAGTCAGCTATGTAGCAGGGCGTACTTATGAAGGGAATAGTTTGGGTGCGGTATGGGTTAGAGAGGTTAAAAAATATTTACATGTACATCAAATAGTAGAAGTAACAGTATGCTGGTTGCTGTAGTATGTTAATGTACAAAACAAAGTTAAAACCTCTCTTTATAGCAAATATTTTCTCATGCATAGGTAATATGGTAATATATGTGAGAATGTTACATGAGATGCTGTACTCATAGGAGAATTGGATAAGGTGCGGCATAGACAAGAGAAGCCGCATAGTTATCCCTCTTAGTGTAGAGGGTACATTATATTATATCAGGGAGGGAGGAGGGGGTAGTTTTTCCTCTTTTTTTTTTTTTTTTTTTTTAACGCAGTACCCTATAGGCTAGTTATGTGTTAGAATGATGCTATATCTAGTACAAGTAATTACCCAGCTCCATAATCATAAAGCTGGCATAGCTTATGGAGCTTATTTAATAGATGTTACATAGCAAGATCAGCAATAAAAATGGCAATGTAGGTCCAGCCTACACTAAAAACATTGTCAGAGCTAAACTTATTAGTCAGTGAGTTATATCTTCTTGCCGTAACAGATATGCCAGCCTAGAGTATTTAGCCATTATAGTGAGCACCATAGTTTGTCTCTAGATAACCTGTGTAAGCAACACATGTAGGCTGATTAATCCTAGAAATAATAGATTACCATAGATAGGCGAGCTATAGGCTTAAGCAAAAATGGGCTATGCAAGTTGGACTGGGACCTTCAGAATGCAAAACACACTTATCTATAAAAAAAAACTGTTTCTAAAATGTTAAGGAACCTTGCAACTTGGGTTGGTGTGAGAACAGGTGACTCACTCTATATAACTTAAATGACACACTGCTAGGGGGGTATCTTGACAGTAAGGGAACAAAACCATTAAACATAATGGAAGACCTATAATACTAGACAGAATAATTGTTACAGCGCAGTCCCGGCCGCTGACTGCGCCTGTGCCAAAGTGGTATAAAGCTCAACATTCATAGTATAGGCTCCCCAAATAGATTCTAGTAGGTGCTAGTAAAAGTATAAGAAGAGATGAGCGTGTAACTCAAGCGGCATCTCAACTGTCTCAACATTCATCTATAAAAGGAGGCAGGCTGCCTAAAGAGACAGTGATCCCACCCAATAAAAATAAAACAATGCAAACAGTACTTGTTTTGTGACTAAGCCACACCATCTAGATAGCGCAGTAAAAAATTGAAAAGTACGGTATACAGGCAAACAAACATAAACATGAGAACACTTACATTTCGGTACTAATTTAGGAGCTAGACAATAGGATGGCTAAAAGTATAGTAAACATAGCAAAACATGACAATAAAGCACGGTATCAGAGGCCAAAGAAAAAGTTTCAGCATCACCCCACGCCTGCTCGCCAAGCTTGATAATGTCCCATATCTTGTTTAGAATCGAGAGATAATGCATCCCTCGTCCAATGCGGGGTTCCAAGCCATTGAAAGTACTGCAATATATGTGCGATCCCAACCATGCGGTCTCCCAGCTGGTAACGCACCTTCAGATGTGTAGGGACCTGCCGCGACCGCAGCATGGTGATGTGTGGAGGTACGTCCTGACTATGGTCACTGCAATGGAGTTTCCTGTAAGAAGGCTCTTTTAACCCGGAGGCTGGCAGTGGCAGAGGTCCCTGAAAGAATAGCTCTGCAACAAGTTGAGGGTGTCTTCTGACCATCGGTCTTGGAATACATAGCGGCTCTATTTCAGTGGCGATATCTGCTTGAGCTCTCCGGTCATGCATAGGAGACCGCATGGTAGTGTGCTCTTCCCTTTGATTCTCGGCTTTCTTGTCCAAGGTAGCAGTACAGTAACCCACGTCAGGAGGTTTAGGCGCCATGATGCGCGATTGGTCAAATGCTACTCGGTACTCTTTTAAGAGGTTACTGATCACAGAGAGAAGATGTGTCGCCATGTCCATGGTAGGGTTCTTCTATAGAGACCTTTATTTACATTAATAGAGTAGCAGATAACAGATTTCACTCTCTATCTAGACTCTCCACGGTAACAAACATGGCCGCTCCCAGTATCACTGATCAGCAGGATAGATAGGAAAGTAACATAAAGATCAGCAGGGAGTGTTCTGCCCTTGAAATTGTCAGCCTGTAAGTCTCCTCAGTCCCTAGGGTCACAACAATAAAAGGTTAGAGAAGTCTAAACGGTCGCAGAATTTAGCTTTTAGATATGAAGTAGCTGGAGCTATTGCGATGTGTGACCGCTCAGTCTCAAAGTTGGCTCCTCCCCCTCAAAATGGCGCTTTGAACACAAAGTTATTGGTTTAAGTATTTTGAACACTCAATGCTGAAAATAGTGGGCAGGATAACGTGACATCATCGGCGAATAAAAGATATAACTTTTAGAACGTTATGAAACTTCGTTTTGGAGAAAATATAGGTCAGTAGGTTTAAATTAATGTTTATTAACTTTAATATGTTAGTTGTTTAGATTAAAAATTATAACAGAAAGTAATCCTTTAAGCTTTCAACTAAGAATACCAAATAACAAAGCAAAATTGGTGATAAAAGTAAATTGGAAAATTGTTTAAAATTACATGCTCTATCTGAATCATGAAACTTTATTTTGGCCTAGAATGTCCCTTTAAGTTTTTTTTTAGTTTTTTTCAATATTTTTTTTTTTTACTTTTTTTTTACTTTTTTATTATTATTTAAGACTTACACTGTTGAAAATGTTAGGTGATTACCTTTCCAATAGTCTTTCCAATGGTCTTGGGAGTCTGTAGCTGCTTAGATGCCTGAGATACAGGCTTCTAAGCAGCATGCCCCCTGCTCCTATACTTAACATTGTTCTTATTAAATAAAGTTGCGCAGTGACGTCATCACCTCATTGCACATGACGTCACCGCGCATAACGTGAAGCCCCAGTGATGCCTGTCACTATGCAGGCCCGATCGCCGGGGTAGGAGCAGGTGGGAGCCCCCAGATCTCCCTCCAGATGGGAGAGTGCTAGTGACGGCTCTGAGCCGTCGTTAGCACCAGAGTTAGAAACTCTGCGATGGCTCAGAGCCGTTGTTAGCACTCAAGGGGTTAAAATCATTATCTAAAATATTACACTGTGTGTCCTAATGACAGCATCAATGTTTATCTTTAATACTAATTTCACATATGCATACTTTCAAAGTATAATGCACAATGTAACAAATGTCACTTACAAGTTCTGTTGAGTGATCAATGACACAAGTATCGAGCAATTTGATTTGTTAGTGATAGTTTAAAATGTATATTTGAATCAGATTGGCTGATGTCATAAATCATGTGATTATGCATATTCCAATCAAAAGTGGTTGAAAAATTCACTAGTGTGTGGGTTGTTTAGGAGTTTGCATCATTGTTGGTGCGAAAAGTGTTGCGTCCAATTTAGTGCGAAGTGGAGAGTGTGACTTATATTACATGACTTAAAAATGGTGCACATAGATTTTTCACAAATAATAAAAAGGAAGTTAGCTATATTATGTTGTGTATTTATTTCAATTTTAACTCTATAGTTTGGGGCAAAACTTTTCAACAAATTTGTAAAAATAATATTGTCCCCTTGCTTTGTAATGAGAGACAAATTTGTAACATAATCCATAAGTAATAATGTATTTTTCATTTTTATCCCTATATCTACTAGTGCACCAAATGTGGAGCAACATTATTGTTTGATTTAGAAAGAGTATACAATTTTAATAGAGTTTCTAATTTAATTTTATTATGTAATATAATTCATTCTCTTGCAGAATCGAACATAAGATTTCTGTGTTTTCAGACTTCCATTGATTTCTATGACATCCGCGGCCTCAAGGGTGGTGGATTGAAAACTAGGTACACAGCGTCAGAATAGACACGAGCGTACCTGTTAAATGTTTGATAAATTTGGAAAAGGGTCAAAATGAGTTAAATCTGAATTTGAAACATCTGTAATGATGCAAGCATCGATCTGCGTCGGATTGAGATTGCAGGAGCGTATATTACATAACACGATTCAACATTTGTCGATTCAAGCATATTTTCAGTTGACGCTTTGATAAATATGCCCCGATGTCTGAATAGAAAGGGCTATAATATATATATATATATATATACATACATGTACATGTCTAAATATGTGTATGTATATACACATTTGTACCTATGTAATGCTCGTGGGATATTCCACTATCAGACCAAACTTGGCCAGTAGTCTTCTTATCCCGGCATCAAGTGGAATGAAAGGAAGTATCCCAGAACAGAGAGAGAGTTTGTAAAATGAGGTAAGCAGTACTCAGCAGCAACAGGAAGGTAATCCAGCAGTATGGCAGTTCAGGGGTAAACAAATAGAAGGACCGGTAACAGGCAGGAGTCAGCAACAAAAGGATATCCAGCAGTATAACAGTTCAGGGGTAAACCAATAGAATGGTCAGACAGGCAGAGTTAAGCAACCTTTAAAGGGACAGTCTAGTATAAATTAAACTTTCATTATTCAGATAATTTACTCTTATTATCAAATTTGCTTTTTTTCTCTTGGTATTCTTAGTCTAAACTAAACATAGGTAGGCTCATATGCTAATTTCTAAGCCCTTGAAGGCTGCCTCTTATCACATGCTTTTTAAATCTCTTTTCAACACAAAGAGACAGAAAGTACACGCGAGCCATATAGATAACACTGTGTTCAGACACAGGGAGTTATTTAAGATTTAGCCTAACACAATGCTAAATGCAAGACAATATATAATAAACAGTCACAGTCATGTGATCAGGGGGCTGGAAGAAGGTTCCTAGATACAAGGTAATCACATAGGTAAAAATTATATTAATATAACTGTGTTGGTCATGCAAAACTGGGGAATGGGTAATAAAGGGATTATCTATCTTTTAAAATAATAACAATTCTATGGTAGACTGTCCCTTTAAGTAATCCAGCAATGCAGAGGTTAAGGCAAGCAGAGTAGTCAAAACAGGCAGAGTTCATGAACAGTAAAGCAGTCCAGCAATTCAGAGGTTAAGGCAAGCAGAGTTCATCAACAGTTAATAAATCCAGCAATGCAGAGTTTAAGGCAAGCAGCATAGTCAAACAGGCAGAGTTCATCAACAGTTAAGCAGTCCAGAAATTCAGGGGTTAAGGCAAGCAGAGTAGTCAAAACAGGCAGAGTTCAGCAACAGTGAATCAATACAGCAATTCAGCATACAGATATACAGCACCCAGGAACACAAGAAGTAACACCTATACTTGGGCACAGGTGAGAGAGACTGAGGCCTTTACATAGGGAAGACATGCTGAAGTTACACTGCCATATCCCTAGCAACAGGAGGAGTGCCTGTGTCCATGGCAAAGGCCACAGCAGAGCAGAGGAGCAGCGTGACAATCTATGTGTATACATGTGTTTTTATGTGTTTATATGTCTATATATGTACATGCATACATCTATACACATATACATATGTACACACACACACACATATATATATATATATATATATATATATATATATATATATATATATATATATATATATATATATATATATATATATATACATATATATATATACGTATATACATATTAATATATAATTTGGAGCATTTTCCACTCAAATACCTGAAAACAAGACAATTTATTTTTATTGAATATTAAAATGAATTATGATTTTTACTGTGTTTTTACTGTAAACATTTTACATTCCAAATGTTTTTTGTATTTGTAAATATGTATATTTTTATTTGTCTATACCTGTTTATTTTCATATAGATATATATGTAAAGATATATATTGTACAAAAAACATTATATATATATATATATATATATATATATATATATATATATATATATATATATATATATATATATATATATATGAAATATTTATAAATAAAAAGAACATTTTATCCTATGTGAAGAACATTGGAAGTTAAATATTTATTACTCACTTCAGGTTAGCAATGTAGGTCTAACTCAGTGTTGGGTTAGCGAGTGAGTGATAGGTGCGCTCTCTATTGAAGTATAGGAAAGAAGTGAACACAGTAATGATAACTGAAGCCCTACAGTTAGCATGCATTGGGTTTCATTCCACGCTAACTTTTTACTTTCCACTTGTAATACACGTGCTATCCCACTCGCGTTACAAATTTACTTTCAGTGGTATTAGTGCTCAAGCATAAGCTCTAAATACTGCCTCACTTGTAATCTGGCACAGTTTATTTATTTGGCCCTTTTATCATAACCAGTCTTTTCTTATAAATCATATATGTAGATTATATTTGTTTTAATTTCCTAGAGAGAAAAAAAAAGGAAAATAATTGGAAAAAACATACATTAAATCAGAAGAGAGAGAGAGAGAGAGAGAGACGCACTCCTGAGATAGAACAAAAGCTAGAATAACTTCCATGCCTGTTCATTTCCATTGTGACTCATGGTGCACACTCTTTTAGCACACTATGAACAAGAGAAACAACAACCCCAGACGATCATTTCGGCCTTCTGTAGGCCTTATCAGTGAGGTACAGTCATATCTCTCTAAGGGCATGTGTGCAAGGAGTCCACGTCTGGTTTCCCCCATTACTCTTAGGGAGACCCAAGAGTAATTTGCATAAATATCAGAAGAGAGAGAACAGCACTCCTGAGATAGAACAAAAGCTAGAATAATTTCCATGCCTGTTCATTTCCATTGCAACTCAGGGTTGTAGTGGTTCACACCTAATTCACTTATAAGGTCTTAAAGCACAGTTATATTGAAATATAAATTCCAAGCACTGAACTTTAAATGTTATATCAGTGAAACAGGTCTCATTTCTTACAAATAAAGTTTTGAGTACAATAAAGAAATGGTACTTGAGTAGATAACATTGTTTAAAAATAAATTTTTATTATACAGAAAAATCAGCTTACAGAAGTAATATAAAATTAAATTCATTTAAATCCAATATACACACAGAGTTAAAAGACTTTTAGTTTAAACTTGCTTTCAATAACAATTGTTACATACCACTCGAAATGACTTCTTTGCAACCAAATCTTATCCTTAGAGATGCTCTATAATATCCTGTCAGAGTCACCTGCCTCATGTTTACAACAAGGTGTTTTTATAGTTTTTTATTTGGATGACGTCATCATTTATTGTTTTCTTTTTATATGTATTTTTAGCATCATTTTAACATCAACAAAACTTGTCTAGCTTTTTCTATCTTCAACTATGTGGCCTTGATAATCTGTTATACAAGAGTTTAGACATACGCACTTTAAATTGCAAGGAGCATCCATTTTAGAGCTATAAATTCAAGGTTGAATAAACCTCCATTTTAAATCATATAACATCTTATGTTAAGACTAGTTAGTTGGTTAGTATGTTAGCAGACAGATAATAAAAACCTTTTATATTGTAAAAGACTTTTGTTTAAACATATAAAAGTATTCAGTTATACATTGTACATATTGTACATCATTTAAACATATATTTGAATATAATCATACATATATTGCAAAATAAGCATATTAAAGATTATATTTTTCACAATTTATGTGAACAGGCTCTTATAACAAGGTACAGTCTTTATGTATAGAAGCTGTACATGATAGATTTAAACGAAATCTATCATTTATAGTTATAAGTGTCTTGCTGAAAGAATGTATTTCTTACTGTTGGCATATTTATCAAGTGGATAGCAATATTAATTTGCAATCTAACATTACATAGCAGCTTTTATTGAGACAAGCATGCCATAAACAACGTTTATTTGCAAAGTTATGCATTGTTAACTAAAAATTACATTTACAAGCACAGGTATATCACAGGGTTAATGAAAGCCTGTTACAGCCCCTCCAATACATTCTTGAAGAAAAGATAAGAAAGTGTCCAGCCCTTCGTTCCCACAGAAAAAGAAATGCGTCATTAATGTCCAGGATTCAGCAGAGTTACGGTCATGAAATCAAAGTGTCCTTAATAATGCAAACAAAATAAAGTCAGACATTAATGATCCAGGAATTAAACTGAACTTTTTTCATAATCTTCTTTAAGCAGGAGTATATCTGTAATTAATTCATGAAGCGTTGAGACAGACAGAACATCATGTTTGTATTCCGTTATGGAAATTATTGCAGCAAACTTATCTCTGGATTGGAGAATCAGGATTTTGTTTGTAATCCATTTCGGGAAGTTTGAAGCAAACTGTTAGTTGAACAGAAACGTTTTACTCCTGCGCCAGTAAGAAAAACAGTTGGATCCCAGCCAATGTAAGTATGACAGATTCATACAAATAAGAAATCTCCATAAAGCTTTGTTGAAGCATATTAGTATTTCTTTTATAAGTTACAAGATTATAACGTTAAATAACTGTAAATCCTTAGGTAACAATGGTTAAATCCTCCTCATTGGAAGATGACTTGCCATTTAGGAACACGTCGTAAATAAATTCTCCAAAATATCCATTTGATAGAAATTGGTTAATTGGTGTATGATTCATTAGTGGATGAGTTATAGATGTCCAGTTAGCTTGGTAATTCTTGCTTGGAGAAATATCCTCATAAAAATGTGTCGTAGGAGTACTTTTATTACTTTCCTTTTAAATGAGAAAAAGAAACAAAAAAACGTGCACATTCCTCATTCTTGATTCTGCTTTAATGCAAAGACACTGATAACAATTTGTAATTCAAGGTTTTTTAAGTCAAGTAGATAATAAATTGTAATCCACAGGTTTTCTTCATGAAAATAAAGGATTATTAATGTTTCTAACCAATAAGTTTATACTGGTTACATTTACAATAAAAATACATTTATAATAAAAATTATAAATCTTTACTTCTACAGATGTTATTGGCATATAAATTATAGCTTAACAAGATATATACATATAGCATATATGAATTATAGCATAACATGATAATAAGCTTGCCGTTTCTTTTCTGCTATTTCATTCAAAAGAAAACAGGTTGACAAATAATTGCTTATTATTATTTTTTTTTTACTTAGATTTTCTCCTAGGAAGAAAGGACAAAAATTCTAAATAAAATAATACACAATAATATGGCTATTAATACACAGTACATATTCCCATTATGTCTCCAAAAATGCCATTCCCCACTGTAGCTAAACCTTCTCCAATTTTTTGAAATAACATTACCCAATGCTGGCATTATTGGAATCAATGATTTACCTAAAGTTCTAATCCAGGTAGGAAAGTCCCCTTTATGCAAGTCTATTCTTAAGAGGTCTGCATGTGCCCTTTTAATCAGATTCTCAATTGCTTTATGGGAGGAGCCCAATCTCACTTGCATGTTATGTAAATGAGCCCAGAGTGCTGTCATGTATGGAATTTGCAATGTAATATGGGGTACCTGCATTGTTAAATGTGATCTAGCATGTATATTCTTAATCACTGGTGGTGTTAAAATTGTATTATAACACTCTACAGATTCATTAACAGTTACCTTTGTAGCTTGCAGCATTGGGATTTTACAATCATTTTGACTAGTAATCACAACATATGACCCATTATGAATTGGTTCTATGCGAGTGTATGGTGATTGTACAGGCGTAATTTTAACAGTACAATCAGAGTCTTGTTTATCAATACCACATGTTTTTCGTTTGTAGACATTTTTACATACTAAATATCCTAGATCAACACAATTTTCTGTTTCAACATATTCCCAGCTATTATAATAATATATATATATATTTCCCATACACAATCTTCTGGGTTATTTGTTATTCTACGCTTTAATTCTCTTATAAATCATTGATTTTGAAATATGCAGCATAATTTCTGTTTGTTTTACCGTTAGACTTAATTGTGTAGAAATTTCTGTAACATTTAATAGTGTAATATCAATGTGTCCTTCTTGTAAAGTTAACCTTATAGCTGTCAAATAATTTAGTATTGTTACTGCTTTCATTTCTTCATCTACCATTGTAAAATCAGACATCACTGCAGTTAGCATTTTTATCATGTGATCTCTTAAGATCATCAATCCTCTCTTTACGTCTTCATCATTAATATCTGAAATTTCACTGACAATTAATACTGCATCACTTAATAAATGCCCTGTTAATATCTGAACTTCAGCATTAGACATAACTGCCTTTTATTTGTTTTTTTTTCTGTATTACAATCATCTGGAATTATATTCTCTATTGTAATATATGTTACATTATCAAATATATTATTTGTTCCCCAAACAGCTTCATCATAAGTCATATCTGTCACATTTTGCTTATAACATTTAGCATATTTACATGGTATGTCATCAACTGTTATATTTACATCCATTTGTAGTTTCATACTTGCAATTACTACATTTACTGGATATTCTATCTATGAGACATTTCTGAAACAGGGAATATATTACATTATTTTTGTTAATAATGTGATGTTTTGTCACGCACCAAAACCCAGGTATGCCTACATAATGTAGGAACCCCTTACCAATGTCTTTAGGTTAAAAACAAAAATATGTCATTGATTCCTTAAGGTAGAAACAACAGGATGTACATTGATAGTTTGCCCTTTTTAATTAGATCTTCAACTGTTATATTACAAAGATTGTTCTTTTCTTTGCATGAGTGACTGTAATATGTTGTATTCAGGAAAGCTGTATATCTTGGCTTTGTACATGTATCCCATTCTTTTAGATTCAAAAACATTTCATCCTTTCCTTTCTCATTCCATTCTGTAGGTAATGCTTGCTCTCGCAGTCTTCCTGTCTGTTGATTCACTACTTCAAGCTGAAGTTTCTCAAATAGTTGCAGGTATCCTTCATCTGTATGTAACTCTGGTGTTCACCATTCTGAATAGAGTGTGTTAGTACAAAACACTGCTCCATTATATGATTTTACTCCTCCAGGAAACCTGTATTCCTCCTCCTCTGCATTTTCCCAGAATGCAATGCGAGGATCTGTGTGATTTTCAGGAAAGAAGCCTTTTTGAGTTAATTGTCCTGTGTTTAGATAAAAAATATGATATTCTTTATACTTGACTTTGTCAATTGTAATCCCAGGATGTGGACATTGATCTGCTTTTATTTCATTTGCAGGCCATCTCCTTGTCCCTTGAAAGTCCACATAATAGCAATGTGCAAATGTTGAAAAACACATTTTTTCTCTGTATGCCTTTTGTTTCCAGTTTTCTTGCAAAGGCAAATCATATTCCAAAGTCTTTGCTTGTATCATTTCCATTTGCCCATTTATGTGATCTTTTACCAATTTTCTTCCCATTTGAGTTGTGATCTTTTCTTTCTTTGATATTACTGTTGAATCTATCAATACGACTTGAGATATTCCTAATACTTTTTGTTTTTGTATTATAGGTTTTGGAAATGGTTTCCAATAAATTCCTTGCAGTAGCCCATTCATCTTTATTTCTACAGGTTGCAGATTGTAATGTTCAGCTCTTTTTAGTCTTGATATCGTTGGTACAGCATCCTCTTGAGCTTCTGTTTTATTCCATGCCAGAACAGCTCCAGGTCTCTTTGCAAGATTATTCCACTGTAGACGAAAAACTATCATGCAGGTTGATATCAAGATAAGGAGAAGTATAAAAAGTATCAGTACTGTATATCTCAATATTTTAAGGTTTTTATAATTGAACAAGTTCTTTAACATTTTCAGTCCTTGTTGTTGTATCATTGTTCGTGCTGATAGCATAGTATTTATGATAGGTAAAACAGGATTAGATCTTGTAACTGATGTTGGTGTATCAAATTAATCTACTTCAGTTATTTGATCACCTTCTTCAACATCATAATAATAAAAGGTGTTATAGTCTCTGGATTTGAAGAAAATGGCATCATTTGAAATTGATTATTAATCCGGTTTGCTTCATTCAGAGTAACCCACTGAGAGTAAGTCAGAGGGTTTGTCATCTTCTAACTCAAATTTAGAAGCTGGTTTGAAGTTATCAATGCTGACAATTCTGTCTTTTCCTTGTTTGTCTTCTATAATCAAAGTCCTTAGGTTAATGACATGTTTTACCTTTGTAGGTTTCCATCTTGGCCATAAAGGTTTCGCTGCTTGAACTCTTTCCTGGACAAACTGACCAACCTGTGGTGTCCAAGCTCATAAAAGGTTAGATGTAAAAGCAGGTTGTGCAAAACAATCACGTATTTCTTGTAAAATAGATAATTGCTCTAATCTCCCTGGTGCAGAAAGGTACTCAGTATTAAACATTGTATTCATAGGTATACCATATAACAATTCATAAGGTGTTTTCCCAGAAATAACAGAAGATATATTGTTTAAACCTACTTGTACATAAGTTAGCAGGGGATACCACTGTTTTTGGGCGGTTAGTTAGTAACTTGGTTAACAATCGTTTTACCTCAGCATTTTTCCTTTCAATAACCCCACTACTTTGGGGATGATAAGGTGCACTGATTTCCCATTTTATATCAAAAGACTTAGCCCACTCTTGTGCTTGAGTAGATGTTAAAGCTGGTCCAGCATCTGAGTGTAGGGCTTTAGGTTTACCAATACTTACTAAGGAATTGAGACTATCAAGCGTGGTACTAGCCGTGGCACTTTTAACAGGGTATAACCATATGAACCTTGTACAAGCATCAACATATACTAACACATATTTATACCCATGTGAAGTAGGTAAAGGCCCTATGTGATCTAAATAAATCAGATCAAATGGCTTATTATGAATTTCTTTAACAATGTATGGTTGTTTATAGTGATTTGGATTACTAACAAGGAGACATGCTTTACAACTCCCTATAACTCTTATGACCGTTTCCTTCATATTAGGCCACCAATATTTTGACTTTAGGGTAAATAAGACTTTATCTCGCCCTAAATGAGGATGTCCAATACTAGAATGGGCCATCTCTGTTATGTTCCATCTGTCTATGACAGGGGGAATAATCAATTATTTGTCTCCAATCTTAACCATACAATGTTTGTCTTTAAATTCATAAAGATATGTTTTAGGATAACCAGGTGGATTAGGTCTGGTTTTATCCAAGCAAGCATTTAACTCTGTGTCAAGATTACTGGTTGCTGTCATTCGAGTTTTAACTGCAGTTACTGCATATTTTTACTTACACTTTGTGCAAGAGTATCTGCAAATATATTGCCTTCTGTATGCAAAGAAGAACCTAGGTTTCTATGAGCTGGTTCATGTACTACTTCAATATCAGGCTTTAGATCCAAATAAGCAGCAATTGCTTTCCATTTGACAATATGCTTTAATGGTTTTTCTTTGCAGTTAAAAAACCATTAGATTTCCAGATTCGTAAATCCTGGAATACAGATCTTGCCAGGTATGCAGAATCAGTTACAATCAACACTGGTCCTTTATCTAACAATGCTTCCTTCATAGCAAATGCTAATGCAGAAATTTCTGCAAATTAAGCTGAATTATCCCTTAAAGGGACTTGCCATGAACGCATCAAAGTCAGAGTGGGAGAATATTTTGCAATTCCTGCTCCAGCAGATTTATTTACTTTTTCTTTACTAGAAATTACTGCAGAACCATCAGTATAAAAAATAGCAGAATAACGATTATTTGGATAAGTTTGTAAATTCCAACTTGAGGGTTGCTTTGGAGCTGGTAAATCATCTAGAGGTGTCAGATTCTTATCATGAATAAAATGTATCTGTGGGTCTTCCAAATTAGAAAACCATTTTATCCATCTATTCTTTAGTGCTTCCTTGTCTGGTATAGTTTGCTTTTGTAAGTTATCAAGTGAGGCTAATGATGTATGTACATATATATCTTTCCCCTGTGCAATCTGTCTTGACTTTAACAGTGTTATATTAACAGCTACCAAAAGCTTCTCTATCATAATAAACTTTATCTCTGTTTTTGAATATACATAAGATAGAAGTGCTATTGGAATTGTCTCATTTACGTTATATAACCTTATATAGCTTGCATTAGGCGATATATTTATGTAATCTAATAGATCCTTAGTACTATCTCATTGAGCTAAATACTCTGTTCTATTTACTGCCTCTAATAATGCATTTAGTGTATCATCTTCCTGAGTCGTCCACTTAAAAAATATCCTTGGTCTTTTTGTTTTAGATTTTATCTCCCTTGAGACTGCATCATGCAAAGGTGCAATTAACACAATGAAATCAGGTATGAAAAACATTGCATAAGTAAGTAAACCAATTATACTACGTAATTGTTTTAGAGAATGTGGATGCGTTAAAGCTGCTATTATGTCTTTATAATTATAAGATAATCCTCTCCCCCTTTCAGAAATTTCAAATCCCAAGAAAGTAACAGTATGTCCTGCAATTTGAGATTTCTTAAGAGATACTACATAACCTGCAGCATGTAATATAGTCAAAACCTGATCCAACACTGCTATGTGTTACTCCTCACTATCATGTGAAAAATATATGTCATCCACATACACCTTCACTTCTGGAAATTTAGACAATAAATTTACTACATCTGAAGTAAATAACGCACTCAAATTAAAAAAAATCCCTGAGGTAATCGGGTAAATACCAAAATTTTGCCTCTCCAAGTAAAACCTGTTATCCAGTAACTATCTGGAGTAATAGGATGATTCCAAAATCCATTTGCCAAGTCTGACTTTGTCTTAAAAGTTTTCCTTTGCAAATTGTGTAAAATAAAAGGTGCATGTGTATTTTGTGTTGTCACCCTTGGTGTAACTCTGTTAGCTTCTCTATAGTCTAATACCATTAACCAAGAACCATCCGGTTTGGGAACAGGGTAGACTGCTGAGTTCATTTGACTGTACTGTTCTTTTAGTACTCCTTGTTTAAGTAAATCATCAATGACTTTCTGTATATAGGGAATGGCTACACTATTGATTTTATACTGTGCCTGTTTCTTAGGAACTACTATGCCTGTAGCAATATGATGACTGATACCTTTACGATGCCCAACCTGATTTTCCCACTTCTGAAATATTTTAACATTTTTCCTTAAGCAAAAATCTACGTTTCTAACATCAGATGCTGCAGTATTATCCAATTGCATTTTCATAAATGCTGCTACATCAACTCTAGTAGTTAAAGGAAGTTCATCTTCCAGCTGCAATGAAATAAAATGTGCTACATCCTTATAAGCTATAAGAAAATCAGAATCAAGCTTAGGATGCTGAACTAATTCTAAGTGCACTCTTTTACCATTTATTTTTACCTGTGTATTACATGAGGGATAAGTACCTTCACCTTTTAAAGTCTGTATAGTTATATTTACTAATACATCTTCTTTTAACATATCTGATTGTACTAAAGATATTTATGCTTGTGTATCTAAATACCCCTCATAAGTCTCTCCCCCATATTCTACTGTTAATTTACTTCATTCACCTTCAGACTCTTCTGGGATGTCTGGTAGTGATTTCTCTATTTGCCCTACTTTTTTAGTATTAGCTGGGGCAACTGAAATTTCACTCCTTTCAGTAGAATGAATCTCACGCTCCTGATATCTATCCTGACCCCTGTACCTTTTCCTCTATATCTTACACTACCATCTCCAAATCCATACCGATCTGGAGTCTTTTTTTTTTTTTTTTTTAAATGGTCTCAATGTCCTGCGAGGAAATTCCTCATAAGGCAAATCTGAAGATTTGCTCTAAATAGTTATAAACTGATTTTCATTGGTGTAAGATGGAGGTGCTTGGGAGTAAGGTAGTGGAGAGTTAAATTTAGTTTGTTTCTGTGGATATTGTTCTCTTGCATTCTTTTTTTATTTTACAAACTGAGCTCTGTTTTTCCTCTGCTGGAAAATCTTTTCTCCTTCCTTTTCTCTGCTATTTGAAGTTACTAGTGCATCTCCAGTCAGGTCCTTACCTACAAGTGTATAAGTATGTCTTAATATATATCAGGCATTTATTTAGGTCTCTCTGCTATAGGTACAGAGAGTATTTGTCTCTCTATATCCAAAATTAAGCCTTGTCCTTTAACATTTGGCTTTAAACAACCATGTCGTGATTATTTTAATTGTAAATCTCAGCTCTAATAAATATGCTGCTACAATGCCACTATTTATATTCATCATTCCTAAAAATATCAGCAAGTGAAGCCAAAGTATCTTTACCTTGTGTCTTTACATGATATGCATAAATCACTAAATTCCACTTCCTTGCCTCAAATATAAAAACACACAAACCATAGAATAAAATAGCATTAACTAATGTTCTATTTTGTGAAAGATAATGAGTTGGATAAACTCCAGCCAATGCATGAACTCTGTCATTTAACCACAAAGCTATGTCCTTCGGATTGCGTGGCATCACTCCAATTGTTGTTTCTATATTACATTTAGGAATTCCTGCAGCTTCAGCAAAAAAAAAAAAAAAAAAAAAAAAACCTTGCTATATGCCGGACACTCCAGACATTTTCACTATTTAAAACCTGAGCTTACATATAACCTAAGCATTGTATCACATTAAAAAGGTTTTCCCTCTCAGCTTGCTCATATTCTGCAGCTGGTATTATTTATTTTCCCTTTACTGGACTGTACAAACTAGATCTAGGAGTACCCCACATCTCAATTCAGGCTAAAGCCTTTAGGTCAATGTCTTTGTATTCCTGTAGCAATAACAGGAGGTCTGCCTAAAATCTCTACTATACCATCATAAAAAACATTTGTATTTCTATTTGTTGCAGGATCAAAATCTGCATCTATAGTGTGATATATAGGTTGTTGCAAAACTACTCCAGCAGCATTAGCAACGTTTAAATGAATTAAACCCTAACTGTATCTCCAAAGCAATAACCTCATAATTTCCAATGACTCTACCATTCTGCATTTTAAACACATCATTGAGTTTCAAAAGATTCTGCAAATCCTGATTAGCCATGATATATCAGTACCATCTCTTACGTGTAAGAGGACCTAGGTAAAATTATAATAATTATTATAAAACATATATTATCTCTCAAAACACCCAGGGACGCCAATTGTAGTGGTTCACACCTAATTCACTTATAAGGTCTTAAAGCACAGTTATATTGAAATATAAATTCTAAGCACTGAACTTTAAATGTTATATCAGTGAAACAGGTCTCATTTCTTACAAATAAAGTTTTGAGTACAATAAAGAAATGGTACTTGAGTAGATAACATTGTTTAAAAATAAATTTTTATGATACAGAAAAATCAGCTTACAGAAGTAATATATATTAAATTCATTTAAATCCAATATACACACAGAGTTAAAAGACTTTGGGCTCCATGTACTAAGCCGTCAATTCATCCGTCATTTTAGTCGCGGCTAAACTCGCCGTTACTCGCCGCGGGCGAAATGGTGTCCGCTGTAGCTATGTACTAATAATCCCACAACAAATAGACACCTCTAGCCCGCCGCGAGCAGTGGCGGAATATTGATAAATTTGACGCCTCGCTCGCCGCGAATAAGCTGATGTACTTAACTTTCAGTTCAATTGTCTGGCCAATTGTTAACACGTGACATGTAAGGTGTCATGAACGTCATAGTAGAAGCGGGAATAGAATTTTGCTCCTATAAATGGACAAGTTTTCTAAACAACTTTATTATTGTTCCAAAATTTTTGGAGAGTAATTACAGAGCGCTCGTTTTTGAGATCTTTATTTACTATTTCGATATGGCTTCATCTGGATCTGAAACCGCTTCAAAATCAAAGAATCCTCACTTTTCTCATCAGCAAAACGTCGTTTTGATTGATATGATTATTGACTCTTATGATTATTTGTTTGGATGTCGTGTCAAACAGACAAATTTTTCTAGAAGGAAGCAGATCTGGCAAACGATCAGCGACGCATGCTAAAACTTTTTAAGCCAAAACCTAAAATATATGATTTAAAATTTAAATAATAAGTCATTACCTGTCTGTGTCTCTTTATGACAAATTGCATATGGATTTGGAGATAATTCAATATCCAATAGTGTTATTGGCAAAGGTGGAGAAAGAGCTTCACTTCTGGGTGTTTGCACCAACATTGACCTTAAGTAGCGTGGTGGGTGTGCACACTTCATTCTCCTACTTCTCATATCTATAAACATATATATAAGAAAAAAATTTAATAAAAAAAATTGAAATAATTATGCTGCATGCTTACTTTTCTAACATGTTTCAATGTTATATAGTAATATATTTATATTTTATTCTACTAACTCAGTTCTGCATGTTTCAATGTTATATACTAATATAGTTATATTTTACTCTACTAACTCATTTTTGTATGCTAAGTTTTCTAACCTTTTAAGTGTATATAGTTATATAGTTAAATTTTAATCTACTAACTCAGTTCTGCATGCTAACTTTTGTAACTTTTTGCAATTGTATATACTAATATAGTCAAAGTAACAGTCAGGAAATATTATTTTCCTGGATTCGTCAATGATGACGCAGTTCAAAAATAAACCCTTTTTTTATATTATTAAAAATTATTTCATATATAATTTTGAAACTTACATGTCCTTATCAATCTTCGAATCGATTTATAGTACTTCGGTTCTCTTCTCTTCAAATCACTATATTTTCTAAGACACTGTCGTCTTGTTCTTTTAATTTTTGAAATACGATGCATTCTTCTCAGCATCTCGTATATAATTTTGTCTCGGCATTCCTGTCTCACTCCCCTCACACCACCAATCCGTTTAGGGAAATATTTATCCATGGCATAAACTAATATCACCAATTCTCCAGCACCAAAAGGTTCAGGACGCGACATGTTTGACGATGACGTGATTAATCGTTATGTCAATCATTAGCGCATTGATCCAGATATGTATCCCCGAAAAATAGAGAAAAATATAATGTATATGTAGATTAATGTATTTTATGAAGGTTTGTAAATATGGATGTTTATAGTTATTACAAATGATATTTGTTTCATATACATTTTCTTTGTTTCAGATGTGTTGATATGTATTAAAATTTACTTTGTTTTACAATTGTTATTTTGTTTCTAAACATTTTCTTTGTTTCAGATGTGTATGTATTAACATTTATACTTTGGTTTACAATAGTTATTGTTTCTAAACATTTTTTTATTTGTTTCAGATGTGTTTTTATGTATTAAAATTTAATTTGGTTTACAATTTTTATTTTGTTTCTAAACATTTAATTTTTTTAAGATGTGTTTATATGTATTAAAATGTTGTTTGGTTTACAATTGTTATTTTGTTTCTAAACATTTTCTTTGTTTCATATGTGTTTATATGTATTAGAATTTATTTTGGTTTACAATTGTTATTTGGTTTCTAAACATTTCCTTTTTTTTCAGATGTGTTTATATGTATAACAAGTTACTTTGGTTTACAATTGTTAATATATAATGTTTAAAGATTATAATTTTGTAATAAAATAATTTATTTTGCCATTATTTTCTATATGCCACTATTCTTTTAACAAATCTTGAATGCAAAAATATATTATAAAGGTTAAGAAAATAAGTGCTAAGAGGTATTTATTTGAATATGGGAAAACCTAGTAGCTGTTAAAAATAGAGGTTAGAATAAAACAAATAAAATTAGCAAGTCTTTTTTAACTCAAAAATCCAATCTGATAACATAAAGCACTGTTGAATATACTGTCGCTTGTTACAGCTACAATTCAATGACACAATACAATGAATTAACATCAGCTATGGAGGGATTACATTACAATAATCACATATGTAAAAGAGTGAGAGCAGCTGTAGACACTAGTGTGATGTCACAAAGACAATGTATTACCTATAATATATTGTCTGTAATAACTTTGATCATAAACTTTATTTATTTGAAACCTTTGATAATTGAAGATCAACAACTGTTATGTATTTAACTGTTTATCATGAGTGATTTTTAATAACCTTAACTCTTAAAAAAAAATGGAGACAAGTTAATAAAGAAAGTTTTTTATTGATCAACTGAAACTTTAATCCTCAAACACAAAATATTGTTCTGAAACCATGTCCCTTGTTGCATTTCCACGCCTATTAGCTTGTTCTACACATATTTCTTCTGGTAAATCATCAGTATCTATTGGATCTTCATCTTCTAATGGACAGCCTCTTTTAATTGCAATATTGTGCAGTATGCAGCAAACCAATATAATTTTGGCAACTTTCTCTGGTGCATACTGCATAGCACCACCAGAACGATCAAGACATCGAAACCGCATTTTCAAAAGGCCGAAAGTCCTCTCAATAATCCCCCTGGTAGATCGGTGAGCTTCATTGAAACGTACTTGACTTCTGGTCTGTGGGTTGTTATAGGGAGTCAACAGCCATTCTGTACATGAGTACCCTCCATCTCCTAATAGAAGATATAATAAATATAAATATTAATATAAGAATAATTATAAAGATTCAGAACTATACAATACAATTAAACTATACAGATTACAGTCGACAAATTGGGCGCAATTTTGGTACATTGAAATGAGAGACATATTAGACGCCAGTTATGCTTACCTAGAAGCCATCCGTCAGGCATATTTCCCTCCTCGAACTTCCGGTATAACCCAGTCTGCCTTAAAATGTAAGAATCATGACAGGATCCAGGAAAGTTAGAACGGACACTGATAATCCTCATGTGGGGGTCACAGACCATCTGGACATTCAAGGAATGGAAATGCTTTCGATTCCTATAGATCTCCTCACGAGCTTGAAGTGGTCTTACAGCAACATGGGTACAGTCTATGGCACCTAGGACATTGGGCATCCCAGCCATCCTATAGAAATTTGACTTGATAGATTGCCATTCTTCAGGGGTAGATGGCAAACAAACATATCGATGAAAAATAACCATCATAGCCCCTATTACTTTGGATAAGTGGCGTGAAAAAGCAGATTGACTCATTCCAATAATGACGCTAGAAACTGCCTGAAAGGAGCCTGTTGCAAAAAAATGCAATGCCGCTAATAGTTTGAGAAGTCCCGGAATAGCTTGTGAACGAGCAGTCATCGGCTCCAAATGATCTTCAATCTCTCGATACAGGTGTAATATCGATTCACGATCAAGCCGGAATCTTTGTATGATCTCTCGGTCAGAAAGGCCGTGCAAACCAACCCGTGGAAGGAATACACGGGGGACTCGAACTCTCCTTCTTCTAACCAATCGATTAGCTACATTTCCAGTATTCTGTCTTCTAGCCCGGATTCGCATCAAACGGAGAATAAACAAAAACAGAATTCTCTCCATAGCTGCTGAAATGAACAATGTAAGTACAATGCTGATATTACTGCCTTTTATATATGTCTAGACTGGCGTCTAGAGTGACTTTCCTATTGTTTTGTACCTTGCCCGCCACCTAAAAGGTGGCGAGGCAAAAATAACGAGGTGGGAGCGGAAATTGACGCGAGCGGACAAATAGATTTTTTAGTACATTCGTTTTTGGCGAGTTGGTGGTCAAATGTGTCTAATTACAGTAAAAAATGGAGAGGTAGCGAGGTATGGCGGATAAGTACGCTCGCAATTTTAAAGATGCGAGTTTTTACATAATTGACGGCTTTGTACATATCAGTTTGCGAGTTTGGGCGCGAGATTTGTTGCGGGTAGCTCGCTGACTGCTTAGTACATGGAGCCCTTTTAGTTTAAACTTGCTTTCAATAACAATTGTTACATACCACTCGAAATGACTTCTTTGCAACCAAATCTTATCCTTAGAGATGCTCTATAATATCCTGTCAGAGTCACCTGCCTCATGTTTACAACAAGGTGTTTTTATAGTTTTTTATTTGGATGACGTCATCATTTATTGTTTTCTTTTTATATGTATTTTTAGCATCATTTTAACATCAACAAAACTTGTCTAGCTTTTTCTATCTTCAACTATGTGGCCTTGATAATCTGTTTTACAAGAGTTTAGACATACGCACTTTAAATTGCAAGCAGCATCCATTTTAGAGCTATAAATTCAAGGTTGAATAAACCTCCATTTTAAATCATATAACATCTTATGTTAAGACTAGTTAGTTGGTTAGTATGTTAGCAGACAGATAATAAAAACCTTTTATATTGTAAAAGACTTTTGTTTAAACATATAAAAGTATTCAGTTATACATTGTACATATTGTACATCATTTAAACATATATTTGAATATAATCATACATATATTGCAAAATAAGCATATTAAAGATTATATTTTTCACAATTTATGTGAACAGGCTCTTATAACAAGGTACAGTCTTTATGTATAGAAGCTGTACATGATAGATTTAAAAGAAATCTATCATTTATAGTTAGTTATAAGTGTCTTGCTGAAAGAATGTATTTCTTACTGTTGGCATATTTATCAAGTGGATAGCAATATTAATTTGCAATCTAACATTACATAGCAGCTTTTATTGAGACAAGCATGCCATAAACAAAGTTTATTTGCAAAGTTATGCATTGTTAACTAAAAATTACATTTACAAGCACAGGTATATCACAGGGTTAATGAAAGCCTGTTACAGGGTGCACACTCTTTTAGCACACTATCAGCTAGATAGAGTTTTGCGGTATGAGTGAAAAAGCAGTGTTAAAGTGAATGTCAAGTCTGGCTTATTCGTTAACAGTTTTCTACAGCTTATGTCAATTTAGTATGATGTTCAGTCATCAAAATCGTTAAAAATAATAGTAAAGTTCTATTTTTTACCTTTAAAATAGCCTCCGTGTCAGTTCTATTATCCGCCCGCCATATTGCAGAAATTGATTGACATTTTCTGAATCTGTTATATCCAATATATTTTTTACCCCTGTGGCGTCCAGCCCCTTTTCTATTTCGTCATTGCTAAGGTCTGCGCATGGGTAAAAACAACGAGAGTGTCCTCACCATCATGCTCGTGCATGAGACGCGCATGCGTAGTCTGCTTTCTCATTTAATGTAATAGATTAAAATTAAACGCATGCGCTATTGAGTGTAACATACGCATGCGCATTTTAAATAGGCTGCTGTGCACGAGCTTCATAACTGACGTAGTGAGCTTGTATGAACGCTCGCTACGTCACTGGCAAAAAATAAGGAAGTGTGGTAGGGGAGGAGTAAAAAATGAAAACGGAGGTATTATATATATATCTTTTATTTTCAAGTGAATAATTTTTTCGAAATATAAACTTAGCGACCTTAATACTTGGATGTTGACTTATCAATGGGTGTATTGCATTTAGTTTAAATTTACCTTCACTTTAAGGCTCATAACGCTGCTTTTTCAATACTGCTGGTATTACGAGTTGCAGATTTAGGGGCACCGCACACTTTTTTGGCCGTACCGCAAATTAACTTACGCAATTTGCGTAAAGTCTTTTTTCATAGCGCCGATATTACAAGCTTTTTCTGGGAGGCCAAAAAGTGAGCGGTACAGCCTATCCCTCAAGATTTGTAACGCAATCTAAAGTCAGTAGTTATGAGTTTTACGTTACAAAGCTGTAGCATAAAACTCATAACTAAAGTGCTAAAAAGTACACTTACACCCGTCAACTACATATTAACCCCTAAACCGAGGTCCTCCCGCATCGCAAACACTAAAATAGATTTATTAACCCCTAATCTGCCGCTCTGGACATCGTCGCCACTATAATAAACATATTAACCCCTAAACCGCCATACTCCTGCATCGCAAAAACTAGTAAAATATTATTAACCTCTAATTTGCCACCCTAACATCGCTGCCACCTACCTACATTTATTAACCCCTAATCTTCTTCCCCCAACGTCGCTGCCACTATACTAAATGTATTACCCCTAAACCTAAGTCTAACCCTAACCCTAACACCCCCTAACTTAAATAGAATTCAAATAAATCTAAATAAAAATTCCTATCATTAACTAAATAATTCCTATTTAAAACTAAATACTTACCTATAAAATAAACCCTAAGCTAGCTACAATATAACTAATAGTTACATTGTGTCTAGCTTAGGGTTTATTTTTATTTTACAAGCAAGTTTGTATTTATTTTAACTAGGTAGAATAGTTACTAAATAGTCATTAACTATTTACTAACTACCTAGCTAAAATAAATACAAATTTACCTGTAAAATTAAACCTACCCTGAGTTACACTAACACCTAACCTTACACTACAATTAAATATATTACCTGAATTAAATACAATTACCTAAATTACAAAAAACAAACACTAAATAACACAAAATAAAAAATACATTATCAGATATTAAAACTAATTACACCTAATCTAATAGTCCTATCAAAATAAAAAAGCCCCCCAAAATTAAAAAACCCTAGCCTAAACTAAACTGCCAATAGCCCTTAAAAGGGCCTTTTGCGGGGCATTGCCCAAAAGAAATCAGCTCTTTTACCTGTAAAAAAAAATACAAACAAGCCCCCAACAGTAAAACCCACCACCCACACAACCAACCCCCAAATAAAATCCTAACTAAAAAAACCTAAGCTCCCCATTGCCCTGAAAAGGGCATTTGGATGGGCATTGCCCTTAAAAGGGCATTCAGCTCTTTTTCAATTGCCCAAACCCTAATCTAAAACTAAAACCCACCCAATAAACCCTTAAAAAAAACTAACACTAACCCCTGAAGATCCACTTACAGTTTTGAAGACCCGACATCCAGCCTCAAGAAGCGGCAGAAGTCCTCAACGAAGCCGGGAGAAGTCTTCATCCAAGCCGGCAAAAGTGGTCCTCCAGATGGGCAGAAGTCTTCATCCAGACGGCATCTTCTATCTTCATCCATCTGGAGCAAAGCGGGTGCATCTTCAAGACATCCGGTGCGGAGCATACTCTTCAATCGAAGTCTTCTTCCCGAATGAAGGTTCCTTTAAATGATGTCATCCAAGCTTCCCTTGCATTCCGATTGGCTGATACACACAATCCCAACCAATCAGTCACACACAAACCCAACCAAACACTCAGCCTATCACACTGTAAAAATAAAATATATGAGGTGTTAAACAAAAATGTGGTGTATTTGTATATGTATGTATGCAATGTGTGCAATATGTTGGAATATGTGTATGTAAGTGTACAAGTTTACTCAATCCACCAATGCGGCCTAACTATTTATTCTGATTGCGCCTCTCTCTCTACTCTTACTAATCCTCTACTCCTGGGCTGTGTGTTGTAGCTCAACAAACAATCCAAACACACGCAAGAAAATGGTGGTTGCGCAGGGGTTTATATAGGGATTTTGAATAGCGTAATTATGAGTCGCTTTTTTAGTTTAATTCCAGTTTTGTTTTTACGTGCGCTATCCTCATTTGCATAGAACTACTCTTTATTGACATTTTACTACTGGTGTAAGTTACTTGCGATGACAGAAATCTTTATTTGCGCACATTTCTGAAGATCAGCAGTTTGTCCTACTTAAGCCAGTCTAGCACCTGACAGCGCCGTATATATGATACCCCTGATGTGCAAGGTGAAATTTCAGGCGCAGGTTTCAGAAGTTATGCTGAAGTCTGCGCCGCATGTGTAATCTCGCCCAATACATTAAAGCCTCTCTAACTGTAGCTCTTCTTGTATATAAGTACATCTACAACTTATTGTGCTCAAGGGCAGGGCGCTCTTCTCATTTTGGTTATCTTTGTCAATGCAAGCGTAGTAATTTACACTGTATGGTATTACACAATGTAAGTTTTTATTGTATTGTACCCTCATGATTGTAATGTACTTTGTGCTATGGAAAACATTGGCGCTTTATAAATAAACTATAATAATGAAAGACAGGACATAAAGTGTATATAATGAGAAAAATGGAAAACATTGCAAAGTTATGTCACAAATGAAAAGATAATTTAGGAATTAAACCTTTACATATACTATGATAAAAATATTGAAATGTCTGGAATTTTCATTGAGACCAACACATCTACTGTACTTTAAATGAACATTGTAATAATTTTTTAACACTTATATAGCAGTAATTTTACTCCTTAGAACATTTATTATGGTTTCTCTAATCTCTTTGTTCCTAAGGGTATACACAATAGGATTAAACAATGGAGTCACTGCAGTGTTTAAAAAGGATAAAGCCTTATTAAAATTCAGTGAGTGCCCTTTTGAAGGAGATACATAGATAATAACTATAGTCCCATAATATGTACAAACAACAGCTAAATGAGAACTACAAGTAGAGAAAGCTTTTTGTCTCCTAGTAGTTGAGGTCTTAAGGATGGAATTGAAGATGCATATGTAAGTTGCCATGACAAAGAAAAGTTGGAAGAGACTGATGACCATGGCTGTAATGGATGCTTCAATTTGTACAATTGATGTGTCAGAACAGGACAGCTCAAGAAGAGGAACAAGGTCACAGAAGAAGTGGTCGATAATATTGGGGCCACAAAAATTTAATCGAATTATAAATATCTGAATTATCCAAGTGAATATAAAACCAGCCAACCAGCACCAAACTATTAGATAACGAAGAAGTATAATGTTCATAATTGTTGTATAATGTAATGGTTTACAAATGGCCAAGTACCTATCATAAGACATTACTGAAAGAAGACAACATTCTAAAATTGCTGAAGCACCAAAGAAATACAGCTGTGTAATGCAGTCTCCAAGAGGTATAGTACTTTTACCTAGTAGTATAACTTGTAGAGCTTTTGGAGCAATGTTAGCACTTATAATTATATCAGAGAGGGAGAGGTGGCTGAGAAAGATATACATAGGTGACTGGAATTGATGATTGGCTGTTACTATTGCAATGATTAGGACATTTGCAGCTATAGTAGCTGTAAACATTATAGTGAGAAGCAGGAATATTACAATCTGAAAGTTGTGAAGATTGTGAAATCCAAGTAGAATGAATTCTGTCACTGTGGTGTGATTGTCCTTGTGCATCTCCTAAAGGTGAAAAATATAAAAACATTTCTCTGAGATATCATTTTTTTTATAGTCTTTAAAATTAATGTGAAAATGAAACTGTAATCCATAATTTAAAGGGACATGAAACCCCAAAGTTTTCTTTCATGATTCAGATAAAGCACACATTTGTAAACAACTTTCCAATATACTTCTATTGTCAATGTTGCTTCATTCTATTGGTATCTTTTCTTGAAGAAGCAGCAATGTATTACAGGGAGCTAGCTGAGCACATTGGTAAGCCAATCACAAGAGGCATATATGTGCAGCCACCAATCAACAGCTTGCTGCACTGCTCCCGAGCCTACATAGGTATGCTTTTCAACAAAGGATACTAAAAGAACAAAGGAAATTAGACCAAAGAAGTTAACTGTAAAGTTGCTTAAAATGGTATGCTCTATCTGAATAGTAAAAAAAATGGTTTCATGTCCCTTTAAGTATATTGCTTAAACGTCCATTAGCCCAAATACCTGAAATAGGATTTTTTTCTTTGAATAGCATTTCAAAGTGACTTGCAAGATATATTTGACCACACCAAAGGAATTCCTTATTAAAATACCTCATTGGAAAAAGAGGATTAGGAATTTAATTTTAATTATTTAAATATTATTTTCTAATCCAGTATTGGATATATAATAAAATAAAGGGCTAGATTACAAGTGAGGTGCAAATGGTTTTGCGCTAGCTCAATCGTGTTTTTTATATATATATACAGTATATATATATATGTAGAAAGATGTGAAAGGGACGCAATTGCATATATTGTAATATTTAGAGCTGAAAAATAGTATAAATCACTATTAATGTGTAGGCAGAATAGCCTCAATTAAGTTAAAGATTTAGTGGTGCAGACCCTTGAAAAATGAGTAGGCCAGAGAAGCAGCCTCAGGAATGTAATCCTGAATAAAAGACAGGGAAATTCAGCACTCTTTTATTAGCAAACAGCTCGTCTCTCATAATTAAGTAAGGTAGCAAGATTTGGGTGATTTATGACACTCCCCCCACCACTCCAATAAAGGCACACACAGACTTCAGTTAGTAAATTTATAAGTTTTTATATCAATGATTTCAAATAAAATACATAAACCTAATGAAAAATAATAAAAAATTAATAAAACAGAAATTAAAAAAATCAACCAATATTACTGCCAGGAGGGCACCCAACCTTAAAGAAAAACTAGTAAGAAGCCAATATATATCACAACCAAACAATTGGATTGGCTTACTAGGCATAGATCTGTAGGAAATTCTCCTTGTGGCAAATGTGTAGCATGTAAGTACATGCTAAAAACTAAAGAATTCAGCACTAACACAGGTAAAACCTACAAACTTAAATATTTTGTAAATTGTAACACCGAAGGTGTGATATACCTTCTTGCCTGTAGCTGTCCCCTCTTCTATGTAGGGAAAACAAGAAGAGCCATAAAGGATAGAATTACTGAACACCGGGACGATATTAAAAACAAAAACCCGAAAAGTAATGTAGCAAAACACTTTGAACATGTCCATACTTGTGATCCTGATTCTCTAAGGTTTATAGGCATCGATAGGGGCATCATGAATGGAAGAGGAGGGGACAACGATAAGGTCCTCCTCCGCAAAGAATGTAGGTGGATCTCAATTCTTGAGACCCAGATTCCTCAGGGACTTAATGACAAACTTGATATGGCTTGTTTCCTTTAATATTATGATAGGCCAGTTCTTTTACAAAGTGAAAATGACAAACATTGAAGACCATATATGTTCTTGGTATAAGTATCTTATAATTTTCATACTTTCTTTAAAAACCTGGTGAATCTGAATCAGATACATATGCATGTGTATAAAGTATCATATACAGGTCTTAAAAGGCAGAGTACACATTGTATCTGGTTAAATTGGTTTAAGTAACATTGTTGAATTTTTAGTTAAATTGTTTCTTTTTAGATAATTGATTTATAACTATACTTCTAAGCGTATCCAAAGTGGCCTGGAAATCCTCATTGGAAGAGCTGCTTGGGTATGATATGCAATAATTTCACCCACCAGCAGAGGCGAACTTGTGATTACTATAAAGGAGGACGCATTGACGCAACCAAAATACCGCCCTGACGAAGCCCGGTCTGAAGTGAAGACGAGCGGGTGAAACGCGAGTAGGCATTGGCTGTCCTGGCCGGTCACATGATACATGCACTTGCCGCTGTCAACTGAACTCTCTTGCAAAGACGCCGCGCTGTCTCCATGTATAGCGTGGCCTATACTGAAATTACCTGGTGTTGAAGGAATTGAGGATAACGCACAAACAGGTCGTATAAGAACTGTTGTCCAAAACGGTGATACCTATTCTGCCAGCTTTTGTATTGGATAAAGAGTATGCGGACATAAGACCTCCTTGCTAAACAATAACTGTCAATCTCGGTTGAAGTTACCGATGGTACTTTGCATAAGTGACGGCAGTTGCATTACCTTTATCTGACGTGTTATACATGCTGATTACCTCTGATATTTGGAAGCTTTTACAGTGAATGTATGGGACTTGCAAAGTTCTGGACCGCACTAACCTATATGACTGCTTGATGAATTTGCTCTAACAACAGCAGCTGCTTTAACCCTTAACCTGCATGATCCCTTACACGCTTGTCTTACAGTCTATGGCAGGACCTAAGCAGTGCCATTCATGTTTCTTTCATCAAGAGTGGCTATTGATGTGTTATACTCCTTGTATGCATAATACGCTGTACATATCCATTTGATCCACTATACAGTCTGCTTAGATCCCCTTTGAAAACCTGCCCAGTGTTACTCCCCCTCACAGGGGTGCTGTGTGCAGCTGGGTGTAGTTTGACTGCAGTGGACTTATGAGGTATAAGCTTGAAACACTGTATATTTAACAAAGTTTGCACACTTATATATCCTCTAATCCAGGTTTGTAACGTGATACCATTATTTAACATTTTGGCCTTGTTGAGACCCTGACATGTTTCTATTACAGAATTAGCTCTTACTAATACGCTTACGAGCGGAGCTCATGACAGGGCCTATCTAGGTCTAGACCTTGAATATGGTCTACTTTATATAATGTTGTTGATGCTTTACTTATGATATTTGCATGTACCCCTGACCGGTCAGGATCATTTTGATTTGTTTATTATTTTAAGTTCTGTTTTATTATTTTTCATTAGGTTTATGTATTTTATTTGAAATCATTGATATAAAAACTTATAAATTTACTAACTGAAGTCTGTGTGTGCCTTTCTTGGAGTGGTGGGGGGAGCATCATAAATCACCCAAATCTTGCTACCTTACTTAATTATGAGAGACGAGCTGTTTGCTAATAAAAGAGTGCTGAATTTCCCTGTCTTTTATTCAGGATTACATTCCTGAGGCTGCTTCTCTGGCGTACTCATGCTATATATATATATATGTGTATATATATATATATATATATATATATATATATATAATGTGTAGCCGGTAGCCTAGCACTCCATCCGCAACAATGTATTGACACCCCGGGTGCTATCCTCAAATAGTAATTATGTCCAAAAAATGGTGGGCACTCACAGGATTTAAAGTGATCAAAAAATATTCAATATTTATTCTCCATGTTAAAGAATCATTGTGACATCACAATGTCATTGACATCACAATGATTCTTTAACATGGAAAATAAATATTGAATATTTTTTGATCACTTTAAATCCTGTGAGTGCCCTCCATTTTTTGGATATATATATATATATATATATATATATATATATATATATATATATATATATATATATATATATATATATATATATGTGTGTGTGTGTGTGTTGTATATATCTTTGCTACTAAGTTCTAATAAATAAAACCAAAAAAATAAAAAAATAGATAGTTCTTTTACAGTCTATAATGTTTTGTGTAAATTGGAATCTAAGCTTTAAAACACCATGAAAAGCAATAAAATAAGCAATAATATACTTACTATGTGGATAGAACTACAAAACTTAGAAGCATTTTTCGGATAAAAGCACAACAAATGTTGGATATAATGCAGCAGCCAGTAGAAATCCAATAATATCCCTTTTGCTATAGACAAAACAATAAATTGGACACATTCTATAACACAGTAAATAGCCTCAATTAAAAATATGTGTTGTAATATACTTTGTTCAAAAAAGAATCATGATCAATTGTATAAGCCCAGTTAATAGAACAATGAATATCTAAAATCTTTGTTTAAAAGGAAAGTTTCATACTCCTATATATACCCATAGAAGTGATCAGAGAGTTGCACATAGGGACTAACACTTGTCCTTAGAGGTTGGATTAATTAAAGTGCAAGGAATTATTAAATAATATAATTAGGGGCTAAAATTGGCGGCTGTGGGATGTTAGAAAAATATTAACACATAAATATATATGTATATAATCATATATATATTTAAATTTGCTGCCCATCATGGGCGACATACGCCTTTCGCTGCGCTAGTTCTCATGCTGTGTCTGAGAACAAAAGACTAGATAACAAGTGGCACACTAATATTTTGTTTCGCTTGCGCTAACTATGCTCAAGTTAAAATTTTTATCATGGCCAGGTTTGTGTGTGTATTGCAAGTTGAAAGTAAAAAGTTAGAGCTTGAGCAAAAGACATGCTACTGTAACTTCGAGGCTTGGCAAACACGTTAACATCTCCCCATAGACTTGTATGGGAAGCAGTAAAAAAATATTAGTTATCGCTATCGCACTAACCTGACTGCGCTAGACCAACTGCATTAAACCCGAAGTGAGTTTGGAATACTTTAAATTCCTATGTTCTTCACATATAAGAATGTTAATATATATACTGTAGATAGATAGACACACAGTCAGACATTGCATGGGCAGGTATATACAGAGATATCTGTTTTAAAAAAAAAAAAAAAACAATTCTAAGTAAGAACATATTAATTTCAAGTGAATACACATTAACAAATATTAAAAAAGAATAAAAATGATATTGCATATTAGAAGCTACTTGATTTGGAATGGCTCAAAAGTGTATATATGTATGTTTATACATGTGTATTTATATGTGTCTATGTGTATATATGTATGTTTATACATGTGTATTGTATGTTTATACATGTGTATTTATATGTGTCTATGTGTATATATGTGTGTTTATACATGTGTATTGTATGTGTCTATGTGTATATATGTATGTTTATACATGTGTATTGTATGTGTCTATGTGTATATATGTATGTTTATACATGTGCATTTATATGTGTCTATGTGTATATATGTATGTTTATACATGTGTATTTATATGTGTCTATGTGTATATATGTATGTTTATACATGTGTATTTATATGTGTCTATGTGTATATATGTATGTTTATACATGTGTATTGTATGTTTATACATGTGTATTTATATGTGTCTATGTGTATATATGTGTGTTTATACATGTGTATTGTATGTGTCTATGTGTATATATGTATGTTTATACATGTGTATTGTATGTGTCTATGTGTATATATGTATGTTTATACATGTGCATTTATATGTGTCTATGTGTATATATATGTTTATACATGTGCATTTATATGTGTCTATGTGTATATATGTATGTTTATACATGTGTATTTATATGTGTCTATGTGTATATATGTATGTTTATACATGTGTATTGTATGTTTATACATGTGTATTTATATGTGTCTATGTGTATATATGTATGTTTATACATGTGTATTGTATGTGTCTATGTGTATATATGTATGTTTATACATGTGCATTTATATGTGTGTATGTGTATATATGTATGTTTATACATGTGTATTTATATGTGTCTATGTGTATATATGTATGTTTATACATGTGTATTGTATGTGTCTATGTGTATATATGTATGTTTATACATGTGCATTTATATGTGTCTATGTGTATATATGTATGTTTATACATGTGTATTTATATGTGTCTATGTGTATATATGTATGTTTATACATGTGTATTGTATGTGTCTATGTGTATATATGTATGTTTATACATGTGTATTTATATGTCTCTATGTGTATATATGTATGTTTATACATGTGTATTTATATGTGTCTATGTGTATATATGTATGTATATGTGTACATTCATATTTACACTTATGAACACATGAATGCACATGTACACACATAAATACATATATCCACACATCCTGCTAATATACCCACATACAGGTTTAGACATACTGTATATACAGGTAAAAGCTGTGATTGAAAATTAGGGTTATTCAACCAAATAATGATTTCTGAACTCTTGCTAAGTTCAGAGTGCAGTTAATTTCCCTTTTTGTGTATACTGTATATACACTTTGTCAATTTATATGTGATTCTGTGTAGCTAATTCACTTAATAATCATACGATTAATAACTGAGCTTAATTGGCTCCTTAGAATAAAATAAGACTTGGTAAAGTCAGAGAGCCTTGTAAACCAGATGAAACTTTAGAAACCAGTAGTAATTTTTAACCACTGATACCATCTAGTTGGCAAAATTCACTATGGGGCTTCTCCAGCATCTCCAGTTTAACCAGCCTAACAAACCATACCATCCTTACCCATTTCAGTTAAATTATGCATCTGATGTTTGAAACTTGGTTGAACTTCAGTAAATCAGCTGCATAGAATAGTATAAGAAATTGTGAACCTGGAAAAGCTGATGCGGCAAATAAATACCTTTAAATACCAGAAAATAATATGTCTAAAACCCTTATCCTACTTTTAGCAACACAATTTCTTCTTCCCTCAGCTTATTTTTTTATTAGACATTTGATATCCCCCAAAAAATAACACCCTATAAATGAAGGATTATCAGGTGCTTAAAGCTTAAAAATAGAATATATAAACACAGCATCGCAAACACTAGTTAAATATTATTAACCTCTAATCTTCTGCCCCTAACATCGCCGCCACCTACCTACATTTATTATCCCCTAATCTGCCGCCCCCAACGTCGCCGCCACTATACTAAATGTATTAACCCCTAAACCTAAGTCTAACCATAACCCTAACACCCCCTAACTTAAATATAATTAAAATAAATATAAATATAAATTGATATCATTAGCTAAATAATTCTTATTTAAAACTAAATACTTACCTGTAAAATAAAACCTAAGCTATCTACAATATAACTAATAGTTACATTGTAGCTAGCTAAGGATTTATTTTTATTTTACAGGCAAGTTTGTATTTATTTTAACTAGGTAGACTAGTTAGTAAACAGTTATTAACTATTTACTAACTACCTAGTTAAAATAATTACAAATTTACCTGTAAAATAAAACCTAACCTGCCTTACACTAACACCTAACATTACACTACAATTAAATCAATTACCTAAATTGAATACAATTACCTAAATTACAGAAAAAAAATATTACACGAAATAAAAAACAAATTATCAGATATTTAAACTAATTACACCTAATCTAATAGTTGTGAGTGCTGACCCCCGTTATGAATGGGGAGTTAAAGGGAGGGAACAGAATTGGACTCTCACGGAATCCCTTTAGGGTAAGCCTACGTGTCCCTCGAGGGCAGTGCCTTGATACTGGGGATAGATATGAGTAAAAAATAGAAGAGAGAACAGAGATATCTTGTGGAACACTGGGGGTGAGAGCCTAGGTAATCAAATTATAGGTGAGCATAGAGGTCATAAACTTAAAACATAGCTTTTATTATTATAAAGATTAAAAAGGAAATATGATATGTTAAAATAAGGGTATCACTGTTATGCTGCAATGTGTTCAAAGTACAAAGTTCACTTCATTATGCAGTGTATGTCCCCATGTATATAGTGATACTCCCACAAACAATTTTAATCCATTAAATAGAATTATCGCTGGTGGTAATAATTTACATAGTACCCATTGAGTTATGGGAAAGATCAATTAATCACTATAGAAAGTCTAATACAGATTTATATATAGGGAAACATTGCTGTGCTAATTGTTATATGTTAACATAGTATACCTAAGATGACAAAGACAATGTCATCTAAAAATACAAAGTTAAAAACAGAATAGGTCAGGTCAGAGAATGTGTCAAACAAATTGATACACTTAAAGATACAAATTTGTAGCACTAACTTCTCTTAAGGGTGAGGGAAAATGCAGAACATTCCCAAAAACTATTATTAAGTGACTGTGGTAGGATCTAATAAGTCCTAGTGGCTGGTAAGAAATAGTCCATGTGTTGAGCTCATTATATTCTCATAGGTTATAGTAATAGGGTTAACACTGTGGTTGCATTATTACATATGACAGTAAGAGTCAGAATTGACTACTGCTATAATTACCCCTTGGCCCCCACTATTATCTATATTAAGCACACTATTTGGCATTGAGTAATACTAATAGGGTTAATACTGTGGTAGCGTTATTACATATAGCAGTATGTCAGGATTGGATGCTGCTATAACCACCACTCCGTCTCCACTTGTGCTATATTGTGCACATAATTTGCCCATAAGTTATAACAATGGGGTTAACACTGTGGTAGCATGATTACATATGACAGTATAGGTCAAAGTGACTACCGCTATAACCGCCACTCTGTCCCCACTTATGCTATATTAAGCTCACTAATTGCACCATAAGTTATACTGATAGGATTAACATTGTGGTAGCGTTCTTGTATATGCCAGTATGAGTCAGGACTAACTTCCGTAAAAAACACCACTCTGTCACCGCTATGCTATAGTATGTGGCTCAATGGTCTAAGGTCTAACATTTATCGGCTAGATAAAAATGCCAATTAAGGCCAAAAGTTAGGTAATGTTCTATTAAATATTAACAAATTAAATAAGAGAAGCAGTGCGAACGCCTGACGCGCGTTTCGCCGACTGCTTTATCAAAGGCGCTGAGCGTCCTTCATGCTGCTCCTTTTATGCCAAGACTAACCAATCCGGGAGGGGGGTGTATCCCGGTCACATGTTGTTTACTACCAATCATAGACATCTATGATGTAGTGAGATTGTTTATGTTTCAGATTTGTTCCTGAATGGTTACGAAAAACAAAGGTGTGCGATGTTCCGGTCAATCACATTTTAAGTACAGACAAAAAATATGTACGTGTGTAAACATACGTTCGAGGACATTTCAAGGGATCATGGACAAGAGTATATTGTGTTTCTATATACATAGATTATGACATAAATTCAAAAGTATATATTTATTGTGTTCATATTTCCTTAAATATAACATTTGTACATAGATTATTGGAGGAAGGGCCCAAAAGTAAGTTGTTCATTAAGACCTTTTGGGGACATAGTTTGGAGCCTGAAGATCCATTGTCAGGAACTATGTCTTTATCATACTCCTGTACTTCTCCTTTAAGTTCCTGATCATGTGACTATTCTATCCTACTTAAGGATCATTCACCCTCTCAACCCTGCTTGGTAATTTGAGATTCTAAGGATATCTCCTGAGTCAGTATATGGATTTCACAGAGAACTAAGATTTGCCTTGGAAACTAAAATCAATAAAACAAAGGATGCAGGAAGATCAATACATCTGACACATTGTATCTAATTATTTTGTGCTTAACATAACAAACTGTTATTTTGGTTATCATATGCAGATTAGCCACGCCAGCTCTTTCACACTGATACTCGGCGTGTGACGTCACACCCGGCCGGCATTTCACTGAGCTGCAGACATTTCGAATTTGCTCCTGTGTACAACTCGCTCATTTCTTAAGTTAACAGAAATTGGATGAACAGTTCAACTTCTACTCTACTCCAGCTACGGTAAACTCTATCTAGGATTAATTATCCAAGGATTATCGAATTTACTCAGACGGACTCAAGGTAATTTAATCAGATACAAATCTGCAACATTTTACTTTATGCAAATACCGGTTAACCTATGATTGAACAGTACTGCAACTTATAATTCCTTATTCTAAAAGTATCTAGATACATCTTGCCTGTCATAAGTTATTGTGAATTTAGTAACACACTTCCAAGTCAGCGTAGCTTATAACTACTACTATACTATTAACCATTGCAGGAAGAATATAGTGTACTGCATCTACACATAGATACATTTCATATCTTGTTACAAATATAGTCTGTATCTAAGAGGATAGAGACTAAAAGAATGCACTTGAGTAGCACTTGAGTTCCTAGAAATAATATGAGGTTTGTATGAGACTTAAACACTCGCTAGGAGTCAATGGGTCGAAAGGAAAATTAAAACATAACTTTTATTAACTAAACATCAAATAAAAAATATATGAAGTGTACGTGTGTGTATTTTAAAAACACATAGCAGCTTTGAAAATATAAGTGGCTCTAAATATCAAGAAAATCAGTTGTCTAGGACTAGAAATATAGGTGGATTGTATAAATACTGATTAATGTAAATCTATCTAACTGATAGTTTTCTTATCCACTATAGTGATATCCAATACTATGGAGTTGTTACTGTATCTGATAGGGTAATCCTGTGTTGAAGATGGATACAGAATTTGTATCAGTAAAGGATACTAGTAACTTAAAGTACTAAAAAATGTTTGCACCTTCCATTGTCATAGTGGATGGATTTCTAAATTGAGCTCGATATTTTTAAATTATTACTTCTATTATACTAGGTTATATTTTTGATATGTGTATAAAGCAACAGCATATATTTATTCAATATTCCATTTTTCCATTCACAAATATATTACACTAGCTCAAATAGCTAGAATTTATATATATCAATATATACTGTTTAATTAACCTGTTGTTATAACAAGAGTTTTTTTTAATGTATAAGGCTCAAGTTAATATCTGGCATGTACAGGTGCTTGGTGTACTTTAACACAATTGCTCTTGAGAGTTTCAAGTTTTGTGTTTACATTAGTAGTGGTGTTAATATTTCACCAATTTTAATACTTATGTAATTTGTACTTAGTGGCAAAAGTTATTTGGCTTATTCTATCACTTAAACTGTCTAGTCATCTGGCAGGCTTTCAGTGTCTTGCTATTTGAAATCTGCAGCATTCACTGAACAAAAACTGCGTTTTGAATAATTGTGTAGATAACTTGTGGGTATTATTTTCTAGGTATCCAATATTTTTGTGTATCTATAGTTAGGTACTAGTTGCTAAAATGCAAATTTAAATAGCAAGTATAAACGTTTAACCATAATGCTTAACAGTATCAAGAAACTATTTTATCTTTAGTTTCTTCTAAATCAACTGTTGTAAGCAATTATTAGTTGTGGTTTGGAGACGTTTAAAGTATATATTCTTGTATTATCACAAAGAAGTTTGCTGCTACTAGTACCAACATCTAGCTTATATGCCTTTGAATATCAATAGAAAATTGTTGTTAAATATATATTGAACCTGCCACACTAACTGACTAGCAGTTCTCACTTTAAATATTGTAGCATAATTTACCAACAACACTTCTTACTACCATGTCGCTATAGCCTTAAAGTGTCATATGTGTATAAGGTGGATTGTTTAAATTCATATAAGGAAGGAAGGAGTAGTGTCGGCGTTTGGCGGTTATGGCTTTTGTAATAATAGCTTATGAAATGCCTTTAAAGTCTGCCACAGGTACTTTAGGAATAATGCCTGAAGTCTGGTATTAACCTAGTCCGTATTTGCCACTTTATCTATATAGTACTTAAAGGTAGCTATGCCATTAAAAAGAACGACAGGGTATTTAACTGATACCCATCCCTAACATGTTTCGCCGATAGCGTTTCGGCTTTTTCAAAACAAGTTATCTACACAATTATTCAAAACGCAGTTTTTGTTCAGTGAATGCTGCAGATTTCAAATAGCAAGACACTGAAAGCCTGCCAGATGACTAGACAGTTTAAGTGATAGAATAAGCCAAATAACTTTTGCCACTAAGTACAAATTACATAAGTATTAAAATTGGTGAAATATTAACACCACTACTAATGTAAACACAAAACTTGAAACTCTCAAGAGCAATTGTGTTAAAGTACACCAAGCACCTGTACATGCCAGATATTAACTTGAGCCTTATACATTAAAAAAAACTCTTGTTATAACAACAGGTTAATTAAACAGTATATATTGATATATATAAATTCTAGCTATTTGAGCTAGTGTAATATATTTCTGAATGGAAAAATGGAATATTGAATAAATATATGCTGTTGCTTTATACACATATCAAAAATATAACCTAGTATAATAGAAGTAATAATTTAAAAATATCAAGCTCAATTTAGAAATCCATCCACTATGACAATGGAAGGTGCAAACATATTTTAGTACTTTAAGTTACTAGTATCCTTTACTGATACAAATTCTGTATCCATCTTCAACACAGGATTACCCTATCAGATACAGTAACAACTCCATAGTATTGGATATCACTATAGTGGATAAGAAAACTATCAGTTAGATAGATTTACATTAATCAGTATTTATACAATCCACCTATATTTCTAGTCCTAGACAACTGATTTTCTTGATATTTAGAGCCACTTATATTTTCAAAGCTGCTATGTGTTTTTAAAATACACACACGTACACTTCATATATTTTTTATTTGATGTTTAGTTAATAAAAGTTATGTTTTAATTTTCCTTTCGACTCATTGACTCCTAGCGAGTGTTTAAGTCTCATACAAACCTCATATTATTTCTAGGAACTCAAGTGCTACTCAAGTGCATTCTTTTAGTCTCTATCCTCTTAGATACAGACTATATTTGTAACTAGTAACGTTCCATGCACAAGAACTCAAGCTCATTAGGCACATATGTATATACTGAATAAAAATACAGAGATTCAATAAATTGATACTGATAATCAAATACATTTGGATCACTAATAATTCAAACACTTTCTCTGTATACATTTAATTACTAAACTGAGCGTTAATACTCTACCAGTGTAGTGCTTTTGCTACTTTCCATCCAATTAACATTTCATATCTTATATCTCTTTTAGTGACCCCACCATAGGTCACCCTCAGTCAATGAGCTAACTATGGGTTTTTATTCTATCTAATTACCCTAGGTGTGGTGTGAGACTGAGTGGAGAGGCGGATAAGATTATTTCTTACAAATATATATATCAGGGTATTTCTATGTGTATCCTTACATATTACCAAGCCTGAAAAATAATTACCCTACATATATATTTTCCATACTATAGGATGGATGTTAATGAGCTTACTAATCGTGTGGGGGCCTTGTCCCAAAATATGGATATAATGCTTCAAGGACTTAGGGATCTTCAGACTGAAAACCAGGAGTTAAGAAAGTATATACGTGAACAAGCTATTCCAAAAGCTTCTTTACTTGATTTATCTACTCCTGAACCCCAGGTATGTCCTCCTGAAAAATTTACTGGGGAAAGGTCACAATTTAGGGATTTCAAAAATTCATGCACTCTCTTCTTTTCCCTAAAACCCCGCACATACCCTACAGAGAAAATTAAAGTACTCACAGTAATTTCTTACTTAAGGGGTGAAGCAAAAAATTGGGCTAATGCCTACTACGAAAATAATGATCCCATACTTAATTCATTGGACTCTTTCTTTGATGCTATGTCTCTAATGTATGAGGATCATGATAAACAAAATACTGCAGAAGCTGCCTTAAGAGTTTTGAAACAAGGTCGCCGTCCTGTGGAGGATTACATCACGGAATTTAAAAGATGGGCACCAGATACATTGTGGAATACCCCAGCACTTAGAAATCAATTCCGTATTGGACTTTCTGATTCCTTGAAGGACGAGCTTGCCCGAACAGAAACTCCTGATAATCTTGAAACCTTAATGACTTTATCTATTACAATTGATCGCCGTCTTAGGGAAAGGAAGTATGAAAAAGGGGTCACTGATTCTGTTTTCTTACAGTGGCCACACAATCGAATACAAACCCAGGTCGTGATTGATTCAGGGGCTACTAACAATTTCATTAATTCCACGTTTGTTGTCACTAATAACATACCTGTAATAAAGAAACACGTTCCACTTGCTATCCGTGTTGTGGATGGTTCTTCTATAAATTCTGGTCCCATTACACATCATACTACACCAATTACTCTTACTTTCCCTTCAGGTCATACTGAAACTTGTACTTTTGAAATTATACATTCACCACTGTTCCCTATGATCGTGGGTTTAGAAGGGTTAAAGAAACATCAACCTAATATTCATTGGGCAAAAGGTTCTATAGATTTTGATTCTCCATACTGTATTTCACATTGCAAAGAAATTCCCACTATTTTACAATTAAATACTGACACTTCCTTACATTCAATACCTTCCATTTATTCAGATTTAATGGATGTTTTTGATAAGAAACAGGCCGAGGTTCTCCCACCACACAGAGCTTTTGATTGCCCTATTGACCTATTACCAAATTCTAAGATACCTTTTGGGCACATATACCCGTTGTCTCAGCCTGAACTTGTTCATCTCAAAGAATATCTAGAAGAGAACCTTAAAAAGGGTTTCATTCGTCCATCTACCTCACCTGCAGGTGCGGGAATATTCTTTGTAAAGAATAAGGATAACAGTCTCAGACCAATCATTGACTACAGACAACTCAACAAATGCACCATAAAAAACAGGTATCCTCTTCCCGTTATTCCAGAACTGATTGAACGCCTTCAGGGAGCAACTATTTATACAAAGCTTGATTTGAGGGGTGCCTATAATTTGATAAGAATCAGGAAAGGGGATGAATGGCTAACGGCATTCCGTACCCGGTATGGCTTATATGAATATATCGTAATGCCATTCGGGCTATACAATGCTCCTGCAACTTTTCAGTATTTTATTAATTTTCTATTCAAGGATCTTCTAGATATCTGCATGGTCATTTATTTAGATGACATTTTAATTTATTCTGATACTCTTGAAAATCATATCAACCACGTTAGAACCATACTTTTAAGACTTAGAAAAAATAATTTATATGCCAAGGCTGAAAAATGCATTTTTCATACTGACACCATTTCTTTTCTTGGATACAAAATTTCTCCTTCTGGTATTCAAATGGAATCTAACAAAGTTGATGCTATTACAAATTGGCCTACACCTACTTCTAAAAAAGACATCCAGAGATTCGTAGGTTTCGCAAATTTTTACAGGAAATTTATATAAAATGTTTCCAACATCATTAAACCACTTACTTATGTCACTAGAAAAGCTTTGAAGTTTACTTGGAACCCAGAAGCTGATAAGGCCTTTAACCTACTCAAACAAAGTTTTATAATAGCACCTATTCTGCAATTTCCAGACCCTCAGAAACAATTTTTCTTAGAGGTGGATGCTTCAAATTACGCATTAGGTGCTGTACTCTCTCAAAAGTCTTCACCCGATCAGCCTTTACATGCTATAGCTTTTTACTCTAGAACTATGAACTCAGCAGAATTAAACTATCCGGTCGGTGAGAAAGAGCTCTTAGCTATAAAGGCAGCTCTAGAATTCTGGAGGCATCTCTTGGAAGGTGCTAGACATCCGATAATAATTTATACCGACCACAGAAATTTACAGTATCTGAGAACAAACAAGACGCTATCTGCTCTACAGTTAAGATGGAGTTTATTCTTTACAAGGTTTGATTTTATCATCACATATCGACTAGCTCAAAAGAATGTTAAAGCAGACGCTCTTTCAAGAGCTCTTCTTAAACCTCCAACTGAAACCATTTCGAACACCATTGTACCATCACAAAGTATCATTGGTCTCACTATAGCTAGTACTCCTTTATTTAGGAAGCATCAATCAGAAGACTCCACTTTGAATTCTCTTAACCTAACTAAACGTTCCAATGGGTTGCTATACTTTGGACATAAATTATATGTACCAACCACTCTCAGGGATCAAATTCTTCACAACGCCCATGATGCACCTAAGTCGGGACATCCAGGTGTTCGCAAGACAATACACCTTATACAAAGGGATTTTTGGTGGCCAAAATTGTCACATTCAGTCAAACAATACGTTAAATCTTGTACTATTTGTACTACTTGCAAGCCTTCACATAATCATCCCTATGGTTATTTGCTTTCTTTACCCATAGCAGATAGACCTTGGAGGTATATTTCCATGGACTTTATTGTTGAGTTACCACCTTCCTCAAATAATAATACTATATTTGTCGTTGTCGATCATTTCTCAAAAATGGCACATTTTGTGCCCTGTCATGGACTACCCACCGCATTCGAAACTGCTCAACTCTTTCTAAAACATGTTGTACGTCTACATTGACTACCAGATTCCATCGTTACTGACAGAGGTTCCCAGTTCACCTCTAGGTTCTGGACTCAACTGTGTAAAATTCTTCATATTGATAGGCACATGTCCACAGCTTACCATCCTCAGTCAAATGGACAGACTGAAAGAACTAATCAAACTTTGGAACAGTACCTTCGTTGTTACTGCACATACCAACAGGACAATTGGTATAATTTATTACCAACTGCAGAGTTTTCATACAATAATACCATCAATACATCAACAAAGTTGACACCATTCTTCATTAATTATGGATTTCATCCTTCATATCACTTATTGCAGAGAGATGATTCTAATTCACCACTGGTTAATGATACTTTAAACACCATTGCTCAAGCTTTTCCCATAATTCAAGAAATGCTCAAGAATGCACAATCAAGTCAAAAAAGGTACTATGACCTTAGAAGATCTAAACCTCCTGAATACAAGGTCGGAGATTTAGTTTGGCTCTCTTCTCGACATCTTAGATTACAAATTCCTAGCAAAAAATTAGCAAGATTGTTCCTTGGTCCATTCAAGATAACTAAGATTATTAATCCTAACGCAGTATCTTTGGAATTACCGTCTTCATATCGAATCCACTCGGTTTTCCATGTATCTCTCCTCAAACCATATATTCCCACTAGACCTAGTACTAGTACAACTCTTGCTCCTATCCCTGTGATTGAAGATCTTCGTTATGAGATAGCAGAAGTTCTTGATTCAAGATTTCAAAATTTCAATTTCAATATTTGGTCCGCTGGAAGGACTATGGTTCTGAGGAAAATTCTTGGGAGCCATCTACCAATTTATCTGCTCCACGACTCGTCTACTTATTTCACCGTCGTCATCCGGACAGGCCCCGACCCTGAAATTTTGGGGGTCGGTTTTGAGGGGGGTATACTGTCAGGAACTATGTCTTTATCATACTCCTGTACTTCTCCTTTAAGTTCCTGATCATGTGACTATTCTATCCTACTTAAGGATCATTCACCCTCTCAACCCTGCTTGGTAATTTGAGATTCTAAGGATATCTCCTGAGTCAGTATATGGATTTCACAGAGAACTAAGATTTGCCTTGGAAACTAAAATCAATAAAACAAAGGATGCAGGAAGATCAATACATCTGACACATTGTATCTAATTATTTTGTGCTTAACATAACAAACTGTTATTTTGGTTATCATATGCAGATTAGCCACGCCAGCTCTTTCACACTGATACTCGGCGTGTGACGTCACACCCGGCCGGCATTTCACTGAGCTGCAGACATTTCGAATTTGCTCCTGTGTACAACTCGCTCATTTCTTAAGTTAACAGAAATTGGATGAACAGTTCAACTTCTACTCTACTCCAGCTACGGTAAACTCTATCTAGGATTAATTATCCAAGGATTATTGAATTTACTCAGACGGACTCAAGGTAATTTAATCAGATACAAATCTGCAACATTTTACTTTATGCAAATACCGGTTAACCTATGATTGAACAGTACTGCAACTTATAATTCCTTATTCTAAAAGTATCTAGATACATCTTGCCTGTCATAAGTTATTGTGAATTTAGTAACACACTTCCAATTCAGCGTAGCTTATAACTACTACTATACTATTAACCATTGCAGGAAGAATATAGTGTACTGCATCTACACATAGATACATTTCATATCTTATATCTCTTTTAATGACCCCACCATAGGTCACCCTCAGTCAATGAGCTAACTATGGGTTTTTATTCTATCTAATTACCCTAGGTGTGGTGTGAGACTGAGTGGAGAGGCGGATAAGATTATTACTTACAAATATATATATCAGGGTATTTCTATGTGTATCCTTACATCCATTTTGTTTCTTCCTTGAGGAGGGTTGTTTCAGTGTTCCCCCTTCTAATTCCTGGTCTTACTCTTTGCAAGATCCAACATCTGAGATCAGGTTTCCCTCCGTGTTTGTCAAGAAAATGTCTTGCCACTGAAGTAATCTTCTTACCTTTCTCAAGGTCACTTTTGGCATTACGAATATTTGCTATATGTTCCCCAAATCTAGTTCTCAGTTCCCTAGTCGACATTCCCACGTATTTTTTGCCACATATACAGTCAATGCAATAAATGATGTTATTAGTTTGGCAATTATAAAAGTCATTCATATATATAATTCCTTTGGGGTAGATAGCCATCTGTTTCACTGTGCGTATGTATGGACAGAATTTGCATATTCCACAGGGGTATGTGCCTTTGAGATTGTCTTTCCTTTTATTTACACATTTGACAAAATGGCTTTTTACAATTCTATCTCTGATTGTTGGCACTCTCCTCCAGGCAACTTGTATCCTATCCTCAAATTGTTTCACAAGATCTTCATTAGTGTGGAGTATATGAATATGTTGATTCAGAATGTCAGATATTTCTTTGTGAGCTTCATTATATGTACTTATGAACCTCACTCTTTGGTCGCCACCATCCCTGACTTTGGGTAACAAAAGATCTGTTCTTGTTGTATGTAGTGCCCTGTGGTAAGCCTTCTTAAGTACTGAGTTAGGGTAACATCTCTCTTTCATTCTCACTGTGAGATCCTTGGCCTGTTCTTTAAATGTCATTGTTTCTGAACAGTTACGTCGCAGGGCAAGGAATTCCCCATAGGGAATTGCTCTTTTGGTGGAGTTATGATGTGCGCTTTCAAATCTTAGAATAGAGTTGGTAGCTGTCTCTTTTCTATGCAAGTTAGTTTCAATTTTATTAAAAATAGCTCTAGAGATACTTAGATCGAAAAAGGTCACTTTTTCATGATTAATGTCATAGGTTAATCTTAGGTTCAATTTGTTGATGTTTAATTCACTTATAATTCACAGGATAAAGACATCATCGATATGCCTTAGCCACAGTAAGATATGTTCTGTGTATTTCAACATGCCTTCTCCGAAGACAGTTTCTCGTTCCCACCACCCTAAATATAGATTGGTGTATGTGGGGCCGCACGCTGTCCCCATCGCCATGCCTCTGATTTGAAGATAAAATTTATCTTTGAAAATGAAATAATTGTGACTGAGGACAAATCTGAGTAGAAGTAATATGAAATTATTCTTTTCTGTGCCCTCAGGCCCCTCCATTTTGAGGAAGTATTCAGTCGCATGGCAGCCCCATTTGTGGTCAATTGATGTATAGAGGGACTCAATGTTGCATGTAGCGAAGAAAGTATTCTCATTATATTCTCAAAACATCCATTGTGTCTCTAACATAAGATGGTAATGTTAGGACAATATCTCTGAGTCTAAAATCAATGTATCTTGAATCTTGCTCACTTAAACTTCCAATACCTGAGACAATTGGTCTCCCTGGTGGTATTAGTTTATTTTTATGGATTTTTGAGAGGAGATATAGTGTTGCTGTTTTTGGTTTATTGACAGTCAAATACTTATACTCTTTGTTGTTAATTAGTTCTTTGCTTTTTGCGCTTTCAATTATGCTCTTGTACTTTGACAAGAAGTCTGTTTTTGGGTCTCCGAAAAGATTTTTGTAACACTTGGAGTCTCCCAGCTGTCTCAAGGCTTCGATTATATACATATCCTTGGGCCAAAGGACAATATTCCCACCCTTGTCGGACGGTTTGAATATCACGTCTTCCCAAGTTTGGATATCTTTTAGAGCCCATTGTTCTTGCTTACTCAAATTGGAGATGTTTTTTTGTGTCACGTTTGAGAATATCTTTACTCACTACTTTCAGGTAGGTATCAATTTGTGGAAATTGTGATAATAGAGGCATAAATGTTGATTTTGTTCTTATTTTGGTTAGCCAATCTGTAGAGGTAGTGGTGGTGTCCTCATTCTCTTCAAGGAGAGAGACTAGATTAAGTTTGGTAATTTCATCTAAGTCATTATCATCATGTCTAGTGTACATTTTACTCAGGACCAATTTCCTAATAAAAAGATGCAGATCTTTAATGATCTCAAAATGGTTCAAATTGATTGTCGGGGAGAAAGATAGACCTCTATTCAGGACATCTATGTGGTCAGTGGTAAGTATCTTATTCGTGAGGTTTATAATCTGAAGACTGTCTGTTTCTACCATCACAGTCTTTCCCCCAGTCCTCTCTGTTCCCTCCATTGTTCTATTACCCCCATCTTGTTCTGTTTCTGAGGCTGCGATCTTGATTGCCCGCCTCTTCTTTGTCTTTTATTTTTGTTTTTTTGGACTCCTCGTTTTTTGAAAGAATTGCTTGTATATCACTTGCATTCTGTACTAACAGAGTTCTGTTCAAGGGAACCTCTTCGTTATCCTCTGCTGCAGAGAATTCACTTTCAGAGGATGCTACGTCCTCTCTATTTGTATTTGATGGAAGATAATTTCTCCTTCGTCTTGGATTTTTCTCATCCCATGTGAAAATATGGCCCTTTTCAAAATCTTTTATGTCTCTCGTTATTTTATTACACTTTGTCTGTATTATTTCTTTTTCTTTGGTGTCTAGTTCCTCTCTTAAATTTTTGTATGCAGTTTTAAAATTTTCTAAGGGTTCAAATTTGTGAAGTTTAATACTAAGGTCTGAGATCTCTTTACTGAGTTCATCAACAATTTCAGTTTCATAATCAGAGAGGATGGCCACCAATACTTCAGAACATGATATCAAGGCTTGTTCCCATCTTCCTCTATAACTTTCAATATGAAATGAAAAGGTAGGAAAGAGTCTAACTCTCAAGCCTCTTGGAATAATATGTTTTGCGAGGTAACGATGATAAGTACTCTTATTCCAAACTGATCTTGTGTGTTTCATTAATAATTCCCACAAAAGTTTTAAACCTGTTTCCCAGTTGCTTATTTCTTTATTTAGGTTACCCTCTATTGTGAAATTGGAAAAGGTCTTGTCAATGTTAGCTTGGTGTTCTTTCTCTCTAGAGAGAAAGTCATCCATCAAATTGTCGGATGTCATAATTAGTTCCCAGAGAGACTACTGGATAGTCCAAGTGATTATAGTTTTGAGTGCTGACCCCCCTTATGAATGGGGAGTTAAAGGGAGGGAACAGAATTAAACTCTCACTGAATCCCTTTAGGGTAAGCATACGTGTCCCTAGAGGGCAGGGCCTTGATACCGAGGATAGATATGAGTAAAACATAGAAGAGAGAACAGAGATATCGTGTGGCACACTGGGGGTGATAGCCTAGGTAATCAAATTCTAGGTGAGCATAGAGGACATAAACTTAAAAAATATCTTTTATTATTGTTAAAGATTAAAAAGGAAATATGATATGTTAAAATAAGGGTATCACTGTTATGTTACAATGTGTTCAAAGTACAACATTCACTTCAGTACGTAGTGTATGTCCCCATGTATATAGTGATAATCGCACATAAATTTTAACCCATTAAATAGAATTATCGCTGGTGGTAATAATTTACCTAGTACCCATTGAGTTATGGGAAAGATCAATTAATCACTGTAGAAAGTCTAATACAGATCTATATATAGGGAAACGTTGCTGTGCTAATTGTTATATGTTAACATAGTATACCTAAGATGATAAAGACAATGTCATCTAAAAATACAAAGTAAAAAACAGAATAGGTCAGGTCAGAGAATAGCCCCAAAATAACCCCCCCAAAATAAAAAACACCCCTAGCCTAAACTAAACTACCAATAGCCCTTAAAAGTGCATTTTGCAGGGCATTGCCCCAGAGAATCAGCTCTTTTACCTGTAAAAACAAATACAAACAACCCCCCCAACAGTAAAACCCACCACCCATACAACCAACCCCCCAAATAAAATCCTACCTAAAAAAACCTAAGCTCCCCATTGCCCTGAAAAGGGCATTTGGATGGGCAATGCCCTTAAAAGGGCATTTAGCTCTATTGCTGCCCAAACCCTAATCTAAAACTAAAACCCACCCAATAAACCTTTTAAAAAAACTAACACTAACCCCTGAAGATCCACTTACAGTTTTGGAGACTGGACATCCATCCTAAACAAAGCCAGGAGAAGTCCTCAGCGAAACAGCAAGAAGTCCTCAACGAAGCCGGTAGAAGTCTTCATCCAAGTTGGCAGAAGTGGTCCTCCAGATGGGCAGAAGTCTTCATCCAGACAGCATCTTCTATCTTTATCTATCTGGTGAGGAGCGGGTCCATCTTCAAGACATCCAGCGTGGAGCATCCTCTTCTTCGAATGACTAAAGACGAATGAAGGTTCCTTTAAATGACATCATCCAAGATGGCATCCATTTAATTCCAATTAGCTGATAGAATTCTATCAGCCAATCGGAATTAAAGGTGAAAAAATCCTACTGGCTGGTGCAATCAGCCAATAGGATTAAGCTTCAAACCTTTTGGCTGATCCAATCAGTCAATAGGCTTTAACTCGCATTCTATTGGCTGATTGGAACAGCACTTGCACTTTCATAAATCGGCCCCTGTATCTGTTTGAATGGAGTGATAGCAAAAGTGCTAAAAATTCTCCAGTATTTTGGCAAGTTTTTCTCTGAAAGTCCCAGTAGTGAAGGGGTTTATAATGCATTTATCTATCATTTTAAAAATATTATGCAATCTTATGTATGAGGCATATTCGTTTATTTATTGTATATAAATTAATATGTATTCATTTTTTCTTGTGTTTTATATATATTTTAAAATGGATCTTCATGTTACAAAAGGCATTAGTGTTACAATTGTTTTATTGCATTACATGCATGCAGTTATGCGATACTATAATTATAATGCAACTGTCTTTTATAACATAAATATATATTTTAAAAATATATATTTTTGCAATAATAAATGTATATATCTAATACTTAAACTAATATGAATTATACAGGAGCATACATTTTATTTCAAATATTGTAGATATAATGTAGTCAGGCCTTACATTGATAGATAGTGATGTCGCAAACCTAAAAATTTGGGTTTGCGAACGTCGAACGCGAACTTCCGTAACTGTTCGCGAACGGGCGAACCGGGCGAACCGCCATTGACTTCAATAGGCAGGCCAACTTTAAAACCCACAGGCACTCTTTCTGGCCACAATAGTGATGGAAAAGTTGTTTCAAGGGGACTAACACCTGGACTGTGGCATGCCGGAGGGGGATCAATGGCAAAACTCCCATGGAAAATTACATAGTTGATGCAGAGTCTGGTTTTAAGCCATAAAGGGCATAAATCACCTAACATTCCTAAATTGTTTGGAATAACGTGCTTTAAAACATCAGGTATGATGTTGTATCGATCAGGTAGTGTAAGGGTTACGCCCGCTTCACAGTGGTAGACCAAACTCCCCTTTTAAAGGGACAGTCTACACCAGAATTTTTATTGTTTAAAAGATAGATAATCCCTTTATTACCCATTTCCCAGTTTTGCATAACTAACACATTTATAATAATATACTTTTATCCTCTGTGATTATCTTGTATCTAAGCCTCTGCAAACTGCCCCTTTTTCAGTTCTTTTGACAGACTTGCAGTCTAGCCAATCAGTGCCTGCTCCCAGATAACTTCTCGTGCACGAGCACAGTGTTATCTATATGAAATAAGTGAACTAACACCCTCTAGTGGTGAAAAACTGTTAAAATGCAATCTGAAAGAGGTGGGCTTCAAGGTCTAAGAAGTTAGCATATGAACCTACTAGGTTAAGCTTTCAACTAAGAATACCAAGAGAACAAAGCAAAATTGGTGATAAAAGTAAATTAAAAATTGTTTAAAATTACATGCTCTATCTGAATCATGAAAGTTTATTTTGGCCTAGACTGTCCCTAAAACACACCGCAAACAACCGCAAACAGTCCATTTGCACAACCGCAAACTCATCATTTGCACAAGGTTGGATACCAAGCTAGCCATGTCCCTTTCCTTGTCCTCACTGATGTCATTGAACGTCTCTTCATCCACCCAGCCACGTACAACACCAAGGGTCCCCGAAAGGTGACAACAAGCCCCTGGGACGCCTGCTGTGTTTGGTCTTCCACCTCCTCAAAGCCACCTTTCTCCTCTGACTCCTCTTCTTCAGACTCCTCTCTCTGCATTGCCTCTCTCTGCGTTATTATAAGGTGTGTTAAGTAATACTATTCCTATCAGTTTAATCCCTGTTACATCCCCTATTAGGGGACGTGTATATGGCATCGATTTTAGCAACCGGGAGATGGAAAAAGATGCTTGGTCTGTCCTCCTACTTCAAATTTGGGGCACTGCGCGTGCAATCTAATGTTCCACCAGATATGAGTGGTGTGTTAAATAGTTCTATTCTTATCAGTTTAATCCCTGTTATGTCCCCTATCAGGGGACGTGTATATGGCATTGATTTTAGGAACCGGGAGATGGAAAAAGATTCTTGGTCGGTCCTCTTACTTCAAATTTGGGGCACTGCGCATGCAATCTAATGTGCCACCAGATAGGAGTGGTGTGTTAAGTAGTTATATTCTTATCAGTTTAATCCCTGTTACGTCCCCTATCAGGGGATGTGTATATGGCATCGATTTTAGGAACCGGGAGATGGAAAAAAATGCTTGGTCGGTCCTCCTACTTCAAATTTGGGGCACTGTGAGTGCAATCTAATGTGCCACCAGATATGAGTGGTGTGTTAAGTAGTTCTATTCTTATCAGATTAATCCCTGTTACGTCCCCTGTCAGGGGACGTGTATATGGCATTGATTTTAGGAACCGGGAGATGGAAAAAGATGCTTGGTCGGTCCTCCTACTTCAAATTTGGGGCACTGCGCGTGCAATCTAATGTGCCAACAGATATGAGTGGTGTGTTAAGTAGTTATATTATTATCAGTTTAATCCCTGTTACGTCCCCTATCAGGGGACGTGTATATGGCATTGATTTTAGGAACCGGGAGATGGAAAAAGATGCTTGGTCGGTCCTCCTACTTCAAATTTGGGGCACTGCACATGCAATCTAATGTGCCACCAGATAGGAGTGGTGTGTTAAGTAGTTCTATTCTTATCAGTTTAATCCCTGTTACGTCCCCTATCAGGGGACGTGTATATGCCATCGATTTTAGGAACCGGGAGATGGAAAAAGATTCTAGGTCGGTCCTCCTACTTCAAATTTGGTGCACTGCGCGTGCAATCTAATGTGCCACCAGATAGGAGTGGTGTGTTAAGTAGTACTATTCCTATCAGTTTAATCCCTGTTATGTGCCTTTTTTTGGTTTGGTTTTTGAAGCCACAGTGCAGCACCAGAGGCCAGAAAAATTAGGCATGTACACATGCCTGAAAAATTAGGTATTGTTGCAGCCACTGCTGTAGCAGCGGCCAGAAAAATTGATGTTTGTTTCCCAGGCAGAAATTGCCCTAAAACATTGCGGCTTAAACCCTAGTTGGTGGCGGATAAGTCACGCAAGTCATCCAGCATTCAGAGATAAAATACAGCAGGGTGTGGACCATTTTTAGCCCAAGGTAGCTCATCTCATCAGGCCTTTTTTAGTCGAATTTATTGCCCACTGTCGGTCCCTTCGGGATCCATCCCTCATTCATCTTAATAAAGGTGAGGTAATCTAGACTTTTTTGACCTAGGTGACTTCTCTTCTCAGGGACAATACCTCCTGCTGCACTGAAGGTCCTTTCTGACAGGACACTTGATGCGGGGCAGGCCAGAAGTTCTATCGCAAATTGGAATAGCTCAGGCCACAGGTCAAGCCTGCACACCCAGTAGTCAAGGGGTTCATCGCTCCTCAGAGTGTCGATATCTGCAGTTAAGGCGAGGTAGTCTGCTACCTGTCGGTCGAGTCATTCTCTGAGGGTGGACCCTGAAGTGCTGTGGCGATGCGTCGGACTTAAAAAGCTCTCCATCAACAACAAGTCTGTAAAGCATGTGGGAGGAGGAGGATTACTTTCACCTCTTCCCCTGTTAGATTCCCGTTGTGCTGTGACATTACCCTTATAAGCTGTGTAAAGCATACTTTTTAATTTATTTTGAAACTGCTGCATCCTTTCCGATTTGCGGTAATTCGGGAACATTTCAGGCTTATACCGGGGGTCTAGTAGCGTGGACATCCAGTAAAGGTCATTCTCCTTCAGCCTTTTTATATGAGGGTCCCTCAACAGGCACGACAGCATGAAAGACCCCATTTGCACAAGGTTGGATGCCGAGCTACTCATGTCCCATTCCGCATCCTCAGTGATCTCACTGAAGGTATCTTCTTCCCCCCAGCTAGTACAACACCATGGGTACCAGATAGGTGACAACGAGCACCCTGGGATGCCTGTTGTGGTTGGTCTTCCTCCTCCTCAAAGCCAAATTCCTCCTCTGACTCCTCTTCCTCACAATCCTCTTCCAGGGTTGCCGCAGGTCCAGCAAGCGATGCTGATAAGGCTGTTTCTGGTGGTGATGGTGACCACAACTCTTCCTCTTCACGCTCATCTACGGCCTGCTCCAGCACTCTTTGCAGGGCACACTCCAGGAAGAAAACAAATGTTATGATGTCGTTGATGGTGCCTTCGGTGCAACTGACTAGGTTTGTCACCTCCTCAAAAGGACGCATGAGCCTACAGGCATTGTGCATGAGCGTCCAGTAACGTGGCAAAAAAATTCCCAGCTCCACAGAGGCTGTCCTAGCACCCAGTCATTCAAATAGTCATTAACGGCTTTTTCTTGTTGGATCAGGTGGTCGAACATTAGGAGTGTTCAATTCCAACGTGTCGGGCTGTCACAAATCAAGCGCCTCACTGGCATGTTGTTTCGCCGCTGGATATCTGAAAAGTGTGCCATGGCCGTGTAGGAACGCCTGAAATGGCCACACACCTTCCTGGCCTGCTTCAGGACATCCTCTAAGCCTGGGTACTTATTAACAAAGCATTGTACGATCAGATTACACACATGTGCCATACACGGCACATGTGTCAACTTGCCCAAATTCAATGCCGCCAACAAATTTCTTCCGTTGTCACTAACCACTTTGACAATCTCCAGTTGGTGCGGAGCATTCCATGCTTGGCAGCCGTCAGCAGGTTTACCCAATGTGCAGTGTAGGTGATATACCTGCCCTGACCATGCTTTGCAGACCAGGTATCAGTGGTCAGATGGACCCTTGCCCCAACACTGTGTGCCAGACATGCCATTACTTCCTTTTGCACAAACGAGTACAGGTTGGGGATTGCGTTTTGTGCAAAGAAATTTCGGCCGGGTACCTTCCACTGCGGTGACCCAATAGCTACAAATTTTTTGAACACCTCAGACTCCACCAGCTTGTATGGTAAAAGCTGGCGGGCTAAGAGTTCAGTCAAGCCAGCTGTCAGATACCGGGCAAGGGGGTGACTTAGTGACATTGACTTCTTACGCTCAAACATATCCTTGACAGACACCTTACTGTGTGCAGATGAGCAGGAACTGCTCAAGGCGAGACACGGAGTGGCGGATGGTTGAGAGGGGGCAAGGAGGACAGCAGTGGTTGATGTGGCTGAAGATGCTGGACCAGGAGGAGGATGGTGGCTTTGAGTTTGTGTGCTGCTTCTACTCATGTGTTGATCCCATAGGCGTTTGTGATGTGCGATCATGTGCCTTCGCAAAGCAGTTGTACCTAGGTGGGTGTTGGACTTCCCACGACTCAGTTTCTTTTGGCAAAGGTTGCAAATGGCATCGCTGTTGTCAGAGGCAGACACAAAAAAAAATGCCACACTGCTGAGCTCTGCGATGATTGCATTCTGGTGGTGGCAACAGCATGCGTTGATTGGTGTGCTGTCTGGCTGACCCCGGGTGCCGATGCATGCTGTCTGACTGTGCCACTAGCTCCTTGCGACGACCTCCCCCTCCTTCCAACTCGTCTCCTCCTCCTCTCTGTCTCCCCATCTGAACTTTCCCCCTCTTCTATTTCTCTTCTAGCGGGCACCCATGTGACATCCACGGACGCATCATCATCATCAACCACTTCCCTTGTATCTAACAAGTCAACAAAGGAAGCAGCAACGGGTACAACATCATCATCATCACACCGTACGTCCATGTGTGTAATGCTGCCTGACTGAGATATGTTATCTACATCCTCTGGCAATAATGGTTGCGCATAACTATCACTCATTTCTTCCAACTGATGTGTAAATAACTCCTCTGACAAATCAAGTGAAGCAGTTGTGGTGCTAGTGTTGGTGGTGGTGGCAGGCGGGAGAGTGGTAACTTGAGAGGTGCCCAAAGATAAGCTGGAGGAGGATGGTGCGTCAAGGTTCTGAGCGGAAACTGCAGAAGATTGGGTGTCCTGTGTTAGCCAGTCAACTATGTCCTCAGAAATGTTCGAGTTCGGGATATGTGGCCTCTGAACACTGGGCATTATTCTAGGGCCAAAGGGAATCACAGCACCACAAACATGACGGACCCTGCGGGGTGGCCTGCCTCTGCCTGTCATTTTTTTTTTGATTAGTGGTACTATGCATGCAAGCTACTGTGACAACAGATATGAGTGGCACTGTGCACTGGCAGAAGTTGGCAGAGTAGACGCTGAAGGCCTGACACACACGCTTGCAGACAACTAACTGCTATTCAATCTATTACAGTCAAAATTGTATTTTTTTTTTTTAAATGTACACTACTGTTACACATGAGTTGCACTGGTGTGACACTGTGCCCTGGCAAGCAGGCACTGAAACGCACACGTGTGAAGGAAAGTGACTGCTATTATTTAACACAGTCAAAAAAGTGTTGTTTTTTTTTTTTTAAATCTACACTACTGTTACACCACATATGAGTTGCACTGGGGTGAAACTGTGCCCTGGCAGGCAGGCACTTAAACGCACACGTGTGAAGGAAACTGACTGTTATTATTTAACACAGTCAAAAAAGTTTTTTTTTTTTTAAATCTACACTACTGTTACAGCACATATGAGTTGCATTGCGGTGACACTGTGCCATGGCAGGCAGGCACTTAAAAGCACACATGTGAAGGAAAGTGACTGCTATTATTTAACACAGTCAAAAAAGTGTTTTTTTTTTTTAAATCTACACTACTATTACACCACATATGAGTTGCACTGGGGTGACACTGTGCCCTGGCAGGCAGGCAGGCACTTAAACGCACATGTGTGAAGGAAACTGACTGCTATTATTTAACACAGTCAAAAAAGTGTTGTTTTTTTTTTAAATGTACACTACTGTTACACTACATATGAGTTGCATTGGGGTGACACTGTGCCCTGGCAGGCAGGCACTGAAACGCACATGTGTGAAGGAAACTGACTGCTATTATTTAACACAGTCAAAAAAGTGTTTTTTTTTTTTTTAAATATACACTACTGTTACAACAGATATGAGTTGCACTGGGGTGACACTGTGCCCTGGCAGGCAGGCACTTAAACGCACACATGTGAAGAAAACTGACTGCTATTATTTAACACAGTCAAAAAAGTGTTGTTTTTTTTTAAATCTACACTACTGTTACACCAGATATGAGTGGTGGCACTGGGCAAGTGGGCACAGTATACGCTGTGAGGCTGACACACACGCTGGCAGGCAGGCAACTGCAATTAGATTACACAGGAAAAAAAAAAAAAAGCAGATGTTCTAGCCCTAAAATGGGCTTTTTGGAGTGCTGTCCTTACAGCAGAGAACAGATGAGTCCTTCAGGACTGTAGTGGACACTGAATACATTAGCCTAGCTATAGATTTCCCTATTCAATCAGCAGCAGCTACACTGTCCCTCCACTCACTAACAATGCAGCTTCCGAATGAATCTAAAATGGATGCTGTCCAGGAGGTAGGAGGGTCTGCTGCTGATTGGCTGGAATGTGCCTGCTGACTGTGAGGTACAAGGTCAAAGTATTACTCAATGATGACGAATAGGGGGCGGATCGAACATCGCATATGTTCGCCCGCCGCGGCGAACACGAACATTCTATGTTTGCCGGGAACTATTCGCATAATGTTTTAAGTATTGCATATACATTTAAATGTGTTTATGTAAGCTTGTTGTGTTTATTAGGGATAACATAGATATATTTGTTAATTTAGCGCTGCAGAATCTGTTTGGACTCTACAAATAAATGATATAATAATAAAAATAATAATATATATTTATGTTATAGTAGTCAGTATCATTAAATTATATTTTTACATAACAGGCATGCAGTTATATATATACTTAAACTATTAATTATACTGTCTTTAATTAGAAATAATAAAACACAACAAGCAACATTAATTACATTTTAATTTATATGCACATATTTAATCATTATGGATTGTACATAACAATGCATAATTTAAGTATTTAATATTTATGTTTAGGGCCATAGCTTCTACAGTTAGTTTTAGGTTATGGCAGATTTGTGGTCAAAGTTCAAATACTATGCTTAAATTATTTTAGATATCTTAAAAGGGATTTAATGTTTGCTCAATATTATTTGAAATATAAACATAGATTTTCAAATATATATTTATGTTTGAAATAATAGTAAACAATTATTTAATCCCTTTTAAGATATATGTATATATCAATACTTTAAATAATATTCATTGTACATGAAAATGAATATTTTGTCATGGAGGTAAGGTAAATGCCGGAGGACCTACAAAACCACCTTGGCCTTTACGGCTCCTGGAACTCCATGCCGGACTGGTATTGAGCCCCAGTCTGCCATGTAAGCACACTTAAAATACCCTCACCCCTCCTCAGTAAAATGCAGCCGAGCAACGATGTTGTTGATGTGGGCAGTGACTTCCATTGACTTCTATTTATTCGCTGTTTGCCGGAATCGCTCAAACCCATTTTTTTAAATTCAGACGGACCATCAGCTGCGATTTTGAGACTGCAGAATAAAAATTTGCGTTTTCAGATGAATTTGGGGAAACCACTTGAAGCATTCAATGTGATGAGCTATTTCAATTGCTTTTGTTTGATTTGTTCATTGCAATGGGGGTTGCATAATCTTGTTTACAGCTATATACTGTATATATATATATATATATATATATATATATATATATATATATATATATATATATATATATACACAGTATATACACACACATATTTCCCCTTAATAAGGCAGCACTGTATTAAGTCAGGGACACTGGGATGACCCACACCTCTCAATTTTAGTGATTTAACAGGCAATCAAAAACATTATTTTTTCTAAATACAAATAAATAAACAGCTCAACTCTCCATACTGCTAGATTACAAGTGAAGCGCTAATTTAACATTTGCCATTTATGGGCGCATGTTAAATGACCAGCCATTACTCCCGTGAGCTCGCAGTAGCACTTTGCGCTAAGAGAAATTAACTAGAGGTCAGGCCTCTGGTTAGATCAAAAAATGTCCCCCAATTTCCCCCCCAAATAAAGTGTACAATTTCCTTCATACAATAAAAATAGTAGTATCTTCTTTTTTTAATAAAATAACTGCACAAAGCAGTTATATGGGGTTAATGTGAGAGAATGTGGGATGTTAGAAAAAAAACGGCACTGAAAAGTGCCTTCACATTGAAGTCTATGGGGATTGTCCCTGTAAAACGATTTTTTTTTTTAAAATTGCACAAAAAAGTTATAAGGGCTCATAGATATGAGATCTTGGGTGTTAATTTTTTTTTAGATATTTTTATATATATATATATATATATATATATATATAAATAACTATAAATAATCATGTATGTATATAGGTATATATATATATATATATATATATATATATATATATATATATATATATATATATATATGGCAAACAGCACTCTCTGGTCTTGGTACATAAGTAAATTTATTAAGTGATATTTAAACATATTTGTTACTTGCTGTTATTTCTTTATGTCTTTTCAATTAAATATATTGTAGAATTGCACTGTCTTGTTTACCAAGAACTGGTTGCCTAGGCAACAGTTTTTGGCGGTTTTTACAATGGCGGAGCGTCCTATGTGAGGGTATAAATGTTTGATTCACTGTATGTAACATTGGTCTGATGAAGGGGAGCATTCCCCGAAACGTTACTTAATAAATTTACTTATTTACTAAGAGCAGAGAGTGCTGTTTCCTGCTTGCCATATCTTATCCTTACTCTAGCACCCTCGCATTGAAAGAACTGTTTGTGAGAGTGCACCTGACTCACTCTATATACTTACCCTCCTGGATGCACCCACCTATGTGATCTAGATTGAATCCATCACTCTGCTGTATTACTGGACATTTGTCTTTATACTGAACATACACCACGGTGTGGGATAGAACTGCTTTTCACTTCACAAGAAACTATTTCACGTTTCAACAAGTGGCATGGAGCACAGCGGACTCACCCAGGCCACGGCTACCATTCCAGCAGATGTGGAAGTTGTCAAAACACTATCCATGAGTAACATTAATGCAGCACGGTTACTTTTTGATACTATTTTACCAGATGATCCAGCGGAGAATGCACTCACTGTATTCAACCAGATCATTAAATTGAAGAATAAAGAGGTAGATTTGAAATTACATGGCATCTACCTCTCAGAGTACCATGGGAAAAGACTGATACCGAGGGGGTTCAGGATTAACAATGTGCCCACGATTGGTAGGCCGAACCCGGAGTTATGCATGAAATGGTGTGGGGTTCTCAATAAATGCTCACTGGACCTAATCCTACTGGTGGTTGAAGAAGTAAGGAGCCTGCTGCAAAAAGCTAAGGATGACATCAACACTATTGAAGAGGTAAAGGGTCATATCCTACTACAGGAGAAAACTGAAAATTGGACGGAAAAAATCACCACCCAGCTGCGTGAATACAATAATGCCCTAGTTACGTTTAAAAACCAAAAACTGGGCTATGTGACCGAAGATTACAAAGAGAAGAAGGTTTATAGGTGGACCCTAGCACCAGGCGAGAGGACAGAGTACAACCCAGAAGACAGCAACGGTATAGGACATATAACCATCGCCAATAAAATACTGTGGACACAAGTTCTGGCTCTGACTCTGAGGGAACAGGGAACCAGCAACAAGAACAAGAGATTAATAACATTGCACAGCCTTTTTTAGGGATTACTACCCACTCCAGGGGCAGAGGCGAAGACTGCATACCCGAAGGGGTGGGGTATGGAAGAAGACCCCCATTCCAATGCAGACAGAGGAGGATGTGACTGTCAACCTAAGCAAACACATTCTGAGTGACCATCAACAAAGTGTGCTCAAGAAAGGTTTGTCCTTTGTCCCCACTACTGTGGCTAATGGCTTTTCTACATATATTGACACTATGCGCTTTCAGAGACAACTTAAACTTGGTGATTTCTTCCAAGGGAAAATTATGGATGAAACTAAGCATCTCTTCAAGAAGCCCAATACCTTCGATCCACCAACTGCAAACCCCAGCATCAAAAAGTATGCGAGAATCGTTCAACAGAAATTGGGAGAGGGTAGTCCTGCAAGGTTTAGAAATAATATGACCTCCAGTGATTGGGAGGCTGTACACACACTGATGGCTGACACCTCTAATATTTTACGCCCGGCGGACAAGGGTGGAGCAATAGTCCTGCAGGATTACCAGGACTATAAGAGGGAGATTGAGAAACAACTTGCAGATGCCACCACCTATAGGGCGCTACCCTGTATCCATACTGTAAAGTATAAACTATGAATTGATACTTTGATAGAGCATGGGGCACAGATGAATTGGATCAATTTCACCCTATGGGATTGGCTGACTACTGAATATCTGATCAGGCCAATTTTATACACACTACCGAAAATCCATAAACAGCTTAACCATCCACCTGGACGACCAATTGCATCAGCCCATGGGTCACTACTCCAGCCCCTGGCAACCTATATAGACTCCATACTACAACCTATGGTATTGAACATGAGGTCATATTTACAGGACTCATCAGCATCGATTAAGTACCTGACCAAATTGACTGATATACAGCCTGGGGACGTGCTTGCCAGCTTGGATGTGGCAAGCCTGCACACAATCATCCCTCATGAAATGGGCATGGAAATTGTGTCTTTGTGCTTGAAAAGATATCCTTATGTGGGACCCCCAATAGGGTTTATAATTGAACTACTGTCCATATGCCTGAAACTGAATTATTTCAAATTTGAGAAAAAGTTTTTATCTTCAACTTATGGGCACGGCAATAGGCTCCAATATGGCCCATGCTTCCACAAACCTATTCATGGAACACATAGAAGAGAACATCTTTAAAGTTTATGATCATAGCCAGGTACTCTTTTACAAATGGTATATTGATTATATTATCGTGGTCTGGCATGGTACACTTGAGACTTTCCATGAATGGGTGGATACCCTGAACACCATTGGGGGACCTGTTAAACTGAAGGAGGTCTCAAGCTATACAGAAGTGGACTTCCTGGACCTTAGAATCTACAAAGAAGAAACATGTCTGGGCACTACCCTATTCAAAAAGGACACAGATCGGAACACACTCCTGCACGCTTCCAGCTATCACCCAAAGTCATTGATCAAAGCGATACCGAAGGAACAAATGCTGATCCATAATAATACATCAGGAATGAGACGGGATATCCAACTAAAAGAAATGGAGGATAGATTCAGGAACAGAGGATACAATAGCCAACTGATTAAGGAGGCCAGATTGCAACTAAATGCTGACCACACTGGCAAGAATACCCAGAGTAGGATGAACTTTATTACTACCTACACCCCCAACACTAGGACACTGGGAATGACTTTGAAATAGAAATGGGACATTGTAGGGGGCGGAGCTAGCTAGCCTAGGAGATGTCTGCTTTTCTGTAGAGCTCCTGAGCCCTTTCTGTGTGAGGACGATTTTGGCATTAGCCAGTTAACTTTCTGAAGCCAAAAAAGAATAGAGATGTAGAAGAAAACAGTTCTGCTACATTTGAAGCTCTATTTTGAATTTTGAAAGCGGCACCCTCTGCACCGGACGGTCAGCGTGCTTCCACAGACATCCTCTAACCACATGGCCCACGGAGTTACGAGACTGTGGCTCTAAAACAAGAGGCTAATACTTCAGGGACCGGATCCCTGCAACCCGCACGACTAACCAGATGGCCACATAGAGACCACCAAACAGCACCGGAGGGGGAGGCGAGCTCCTCAACAGGACGCAGCCTAAACTAAAGTCCCTCACGTAACAATCGTGTGGTGAAGACGCCAGGACTTACTTCTTGAGGAGGAGGTCTTTGATCTGGTAAGAGGTTAGTCTGTCTAGATTGCGACCGCATATACCACCAACTCGAAAGCAGACTTTTAACCGCAATTAGAAAATATATAAGCACTGTTAAAATGCGCCTCCATTTGCAAGAATTAGCAACACAGTGCTAACAGCATGGTCTGGGAGTCGTTTGCATTATTATTAGGATTCAGGGGATTAAACCAGCCACAACATCCCTCATAAATGGAGAAATACCCTTGGAAAGATATTTTTACAAAGCGGCATATACAAGCTACACTTAAAGAGGCCAGATGTCTCACTTATACAAGCATAAATAATGCTAGCTAGGCCCATGACTGTGTTTGGATGTACTGCGCCATAACTAAGGTTATAATCTGTAATCTCTCCTAGCAAGCAACAGCACTTTCATCATACAAATGCATTGCATGTCAGCCTTATAGTGCAGCTGGTTTTGTTCATGCTAAATATTATCCCCTGATTTTAGTCTCAAAGTACAGGAGAAATTGCTTATAGCACTTGAAAGACTTACATACTGGTACCTGAAAGATTTTAAAGTCTTCTAAAACTACTTTAGCAGCAACCACGGTTATTGAACAGGGAGATTGGTGAGAGACACAAATTTAAAAACATAAGGGCATGCTCATCAAGCAACACAGCCACATAAAGTCTTTACTTAGTAATTAATCTTTAATCCCCTCTCATAAGGCCCCAGACCCATTGAAACCCTCACCTTACACCGGGGTACCTGAAGCAGAGACACAGAGTTCCTATGAGTGTCAAAATGTCATCCAAGAAGATTAATACAGGGAGTGCAGAATTATTAGGCAAATTAGTATTTTGACCACATCATCCTCTTTATGCATGTTGTGTTACTCCAAGCTGTATAGGCTCGAAAGCCTACTACCAATTAAGCATATTAGGTGATGTGCATCTCTGTAATGAGAAGGGGTGTGGTCTAATGACATCAACACCCTATATCAGGTGTGCATAATTATTAGGCAACTTCCTTTCCTTTGGCAAAATGGGTCAAAAGAAGGACTTGACAGGCTCAGAAAAGTCAAAAATAGTGAGATATCTTGCAGAGGGATGCAGCACTCTTAAAATTGCAAAGCTTCTGAAGCGTGATCATCGAACAATCAAGCGTTTCATTCAAAATAGTCAACAGGGTCGCAAGAAGCGTGTGGAAAAACCAAGGCGCAAAATAACTGCCCATGAACTGAGAAAAGTCAAGCGTGCAGCTGCCAAGATGCCACTTGCCACCAGTTTGGCCATATTTCAGAGCTGCAACATCACTGGAGTGCCCAAAAGCACAAGGTGTGCAATACTCATGGCCAAGGTAAGAAAGGCTGAAAGACGACCACCACTGAACAAGACACACAAGCTGAAACGTCAAGACTGGGCCAAGAAATATCTCAAGGTTTTATGGACTGATGAAATGAGAGTGAGTTTTGATGGGCCAGATGGATGGGCCCGTGGCTGGATTGGTAAAGGGCAGAGAGCTCCAGTCCGACTCAGACGCCAGCAAGGTGGAGGTGGAGTATTGGTTTGGGCTGGTATCATCAAAGATGAGCTTGTGGGGCCTTTTCGGGTTGAGGATGGAGTCAAGCTCAACTCCCAGTCCTACTGCCAGTTTCTGGAAGACACCTTCTTCAAGCAGTGGTACAGGAAGGAGTCTGCATCCTTCAAGAAAAACATGATTTTCATGCAGGACAATGCACCATCACACGCGTCCAAGTACTCCACAGCATGGCTGGCAAGAAAGGGTATAAAAGAAGAAAATCTAATGACATGGCCTCCTTGTTCACCTGATCTGAACCCCATTGAGAACCTGTGGTCCATCATCAAATGTGAGATTTACAAGGAGGGAAAACAGTACACCTCTCTGAACAGAGTCTGGGAGGCTGTGGTTGCTGCTGCACGCAATGTTGATGGTGAACAGATCAAAACACTGACAGAATCCATGGATGGCAGAATTTTGAGTGTCCTTGCAAAGAAAGGTGGCTATATTGGTCACTGATTTGTTTTTGTTTTGTTTTTGAATGTCAGAAATGTATATTTGTGAATGTTGAGATGTTATATTGGTTTCACTGGTAAAAATAAATAATTGAAATGGGTATATATTTGTTTTTTGTTAAGTTGCCTAATAATTATGCACAGTAATAGTTACCTGCACACACAGATATCCCCCTAAAATAGCTATAACTAAAAACAAACTAAAAACTACTTCCAAAACTATTCAGCTTTGATATTAATGAGTTTTTTGGGTTCATTGAGAACATGGTTGTTGTTCAATAATAAAATTAATCCTCAAAAATACAACTTGCCTAATAATTCTGCACTCCCTGTAAAGCTGGAAAACAACACAAGAAACTAAAAGACCCACCACCCTCAGTGAATAATTTTTTCAAATCCCTGGAGCCCAGAACCCCTGGCAAAGCAGCAGCCGATCAAATAGAGGATGCATCATGTCAAAGCACTTCAGATTCTGAGGTGGAACAAACCACAGAGACTATAACTATTCCTACTGCACTGATTGAAGCAATTCCATCAAAAAAAAAGATTTTTCCTCACTTATCTCTCAGGTCAAGCAGTGCATAAGAGAGGAAATAGCGGACATCAAAAAGGAGATTACAGACATGGGTCACAGAGTTGAAACTCTTGAAAATAACCAGGATTCACATACATCTGCTATATCTGACCTACACACCCTTATTCAAAAACAAAATTCCACCATCTCTGAGCTAGAAGATAAGGTGGATGACACCGAAAACAGGAACAGAAGGCATAACATTCGCCTCAGAGGAATCCGAGAGACCATCCTACCTTCAGAATTAGAGCAATACCTCCAGGATTTCTTTAGTGCCCTAAGGAAAGAAGATTCTCCGACCAAAACGGAAATTGACAGAGTTCACATGGCTCTTCGTCCTAAACCGCCAGAAGGGCAACCTCCCAGGGACGTGATAACCCGTATTACAAGTTTCCAGGTAAAAGAGGAACTAATGAAACTGGCAAGAGAGCAACAACCCATTAAATACGAAAATGCTGACATTCAAATGTTCACCAATCTATCACAGAGGACTCTGCTGAAAAGAAAGGAACTTAAGCCTTTAACAACCCTTCTTCAAAGCAAAACTATTCCATATAGATGGGGGTTCCCCTTCCACCTGCTCATCATCTGGAGAGGTAGACGCCTTATATGCTCATCACCTAAAGATATCATATCTATCTGCAAGGACCTGGACTTACAACCCCCTAGATGGGAAGAAGAGCAGTCCAGCACAAATGCTGGGTTAGGCCCTCTCGCCACCCTAGCACTGCCCCAGAGGAAGGAGTGGCTGACCTCTCAAAATAAGAAAGCTAGAAAACAACCACAGACCCCCCCCACACTGGGGCGGCAGGAAAAGGATGAGGGGCCCCGAGCCATTCTGGAACTTATCGAGCTAATTATTGCTTCTAAATCAATTTGTAGTTATCTGACACATGATGGTGCCTTGTTAAGGTATTGGTGTCAATACCAATCTATTAGTTTCAATAAATATAATTTAAAAAAAAAAAAAAAAAAAAAAAGGGAGGAGAGAGAACCTCCACTGCAGACTGTTACATATATTATTTAGTCATTATGAGATAAAATATTGTTTGACTCAGAGGTTTTGGTATTCAATTAGCTACTCCTTACTAGTTCTCACACAGTTGGGAATAGATTTTCCCTATATATTGTAAAATGTTTGATATGTATTGTTTGAAAAACCTGTTTTACATCCTTTTTTTCTTTCTTCTTAGCATATTTTCACTTTTTCTTTCCTACCCTGGCAACGTCACTCCACACAAACAGCAGAGCTACATGCGGGAGCCATATGCTTGATACACAATCTTGATGATACCCTTAAATGAGTAAGTACAACTCACAAAATATTACAATTTTCACACAAAATGCAAAAGGTCTGAACTGTCCTCATAAAAGGAGACTAGCCATATTAGACCTCCAGAGGAGAGGAGGCCTTATTTTAATGCTGCAAGAAACTCATTTTAAATCTAATGAGGTCCCCAAATTTTTCTCCACATATTATCCACAACATTATCACTGCACCAACCCCCACAAAAAGATCAATGGAGTCAGCATTCTGATCCATAAGTCACTACCATTCACTAAAACCCATTTAACCTCAGATAAGGAAGGGAGATTTCTTTGTTTACGGGGCATACTTTATGGCAAGCCAGTCACCCTGGTAAACCTGTATGCACCTAACAAACGTCAGGATGTTTTTTTATCATCAGTCTCTAACTCAATAATAAAAGAAGCTCAGGGGTCTCTGATAATAGCCGGAGACTTGAACATTACCTTAAACCCTACCATTGACTGCACTAACCCTGACACTAGATCCAGAACACCCCACCTAAATAGTATATGGCAAAATCTTAAGCTGATGGGGGTACATGATGTATGGAGATTTTTCAACCCAGAAAAGCTAGATTTCACCTTCTTCTCAAACCCCAAGAGAAACTACTCTAGGCTAGACTACATCCTATTAGACCACCTCGCCCTCTCACATGTCCAACAATCAAATATAAAACATACTACATGGTCAGACCACTCCTTGGTAACATGCACGATTCATTGGCCGTCTGCCCCACTTAAGCCTTACCAGTGGAGACTGGATGAATCTCTGCTCCTCGATAAAAAACAGACAAAGATCCTTGCTAGACACATAGACTCATATTTCTGCATGAACAAGACTCCAGATGTAAACACTCCCACTATTTGGGAAGCACATAAAAGCACAATTAGGGGAGAATTTATTAAGTTAAAAGCACAAATTACAAAACAAAATAGAGAGGAAACTGAAGCACTAGCCAAAGACATTGCAGAACTAGACTTTCTACATAAATCCCATCCAGAGGACTCCACATTCCGGGCCCAACTTGATGAGAAAAGGAGTAGGATGTGTAGGATCTTGCAAATTAAATCTCAACGGCAGTTATTATACCAACAACAAATCTTCTATAGAGAAGGGAATAAGTCAGGGAAGCTTTTAGCAAAAGCATTAAGACAACAACAACAGAAAACATATGTACACTCAATTAACTCTTCTAAAGGGGGTAGATTGGAAGATTCCAAGAGCATAGCCATAGAATTTAAAGAATTCTACCATAAATTGTACAATCTCTTCCCGAATAGAAAATCCAGCCCTCATAGGCAGACATGCCAGCAATTTTTAAAAGACTCCCCAGTTCCACAGTTAACTTCAGATCAGCGCAACTCCTTAGAATAGCCAATTCAGACCTCAGAGGTAACGAAGGCAATAAAGCAATTACAACAGAACAAAGCTCCAGGGCCAGACGGCTTCTCAGGTCTCTACTATAAAACATTTGCTAAGCAGTTAGCTCCTCACTTAACAGAACTTTTTAACTCCATCTCAGACACCCTTCCCTTCCCAGATTCTATGTTACAAGCTCATATTACGGTATTAGCAAAACCAGGCAAACCACCCAACTCCACAGCAAATTTCAGACCGATTTCCCTCTTAAACGTGGACTTAAAATTATATGCAAAAATACTAGCAACCCGTCTGAATCATATCTTACCCTCAATCATACATCAGGACCAGGTAGGCTTTGTTCCCAATAGGGAAGCAAAGGACAATACGACCAAAATACTCAATCTTTTAGACCATGTCACGGCTAACAAGATCCTGATGATTTTTCTTTCTACTGACGCTGAAAAAGCATTCGACAGACTAGACTGGACATACCTACATGATACGCTAAGACACTTCAACTTCCCCGACTCTTTTATCCAAAAAATCCTGACACTATATTCAAATCCCACTGCCCAAATTAGGGTGAACGGTATCCTATCGGATAGTTTTGAAATAAGGAATGGGTCTAGACAGGGATGCCCTCTCTCTCCTCTCCTGTTCATTTTATCCTTAGAACCTTTGGCAGTTAGAATTAGACTAAATGAACACATCCAAGGAATATCCATTGACAAACAAACCCACAAACTGGCGATCTTTGCTGATGATTTACTTCTAACACTCACTAATCCCAAGGCTTCTCTTAAAAACGCACTCACCGAATTATCACACTTCAGTGTAGTTTCTAATTTTTCAATTAACCTTACCAAATCAGAATATTTACCCTTAAACCTGTCACAACAAATGTTAGAGGATATTAAACAGACCAATGATATCAAAATACAAACTAAATATCTTAAGTATCTGGGGATATGTATCACTCCTGACAAATCTGAGCTTCGCAAACATAACTATGGGTCTTTAATTTCGGAGTTCCAAAGACTGGTCTCGACATGGCTTCCCAAATCTATATCTTGGTTAGGAAGAATACAAGCTGCCAAAATGGTACTTTTACCTAAGGTATTATATATTCTTCAGACAGTCCCAATCCCAGGCATTCTAAGAGAGCTAGACACTTTGCAGAGAATTATAAACGACTATATCTGGCATAGACGCCCACCTCGTATTAATAAAAACACAATATATAAATTGCCCAAAGATGGAGGTTTGGGAGTACCACACCTCCGCTTATATAAGGTAGCAATATCATTACAAAGAGTAGTAGACTGGTGTAGAGCTGATGGATCAAATTCCAAATGCTGGATTCAAATAGAGTCAGCCATGGCTAATACCACAAATCTATGCAGAGCTTGTTGGAACCCCTCCTCATATAATAAACAGACTATTTCAGCCTCCTTTATCTCTAACGAAACTTGGTCAGACTGGAAACAGTTTTGCAAAATCTCCCAATGCCACACACCCAATCTCTCCCCCCTTATCACCCTACTCCATAACAAAGATTTTCCACCAGGCCTTCAGACGAAGAATGGGAACCCTCTAAGTTTTCAAGATCTCTTACCCATTTACCTCCTACTGGATGGAAATAAAATTAAAAATGCACAACAACTATCCGAATTAAACCATAACTTCCTCACATCATGGTTTAGAATACATCAGGCCAAACACTTTAGCTCAACACACAGGAACAAGGCAAATCTTTCAAGGCCACTCACAACCTTTGAACAGCTATGCATCTCACCAACTCCTGTCTCCAGAACTATCTCTATCCTATATAAATTAATATTAGACAATCATTTTCCTCAGTTACCATCCTATACACAGAAATGGGACAAAGAGACTGGTAGCATCACTACACCACAAACATGGAAAGTGAGGTTCAAACACCTGTCACACTCAAGCCACTCATCGCAGGCAAAAGAAACAAATATAAAAATGATGATGAGATGGTACCTCACCCGGCAAAAATAAAATACATATATAAAAAATCTACGGGGTTATGCTGGAGGGGATGCCAGCTAGAAGGTCATTTATCGCATATATGGTGGGATTGCGAATTTATTAAACCCTTCTGGTCCAGTCTTTTCACAAACATTAACAAACCCTTAGGAACCCAGCTCTCCCCAACACCTGACATAATACTACTCAGCCATCCTACAGGCATCTCATGTAAAATACGAAAACACCTATACCAAATTATGTTGAATACAGCCAACCAGTTAATACCGAAATTCTGGAAGAAAGCACAAATTCCCTCCATGCACAAGTGGGTTGAATTAATTAATAAAAACCTTCTGTTAGAAAGATTCCACTATTTAAAATTGGGGCAACTATCCCTTTTCCATGACATTCAGTTCTTATGGGACACTTTCCTTCAGGGTAATACCCGAACCTAATGTTTCATATCACACTGTGTGAATCATGATTACATGAACAATTACTTTTTCTCTTGAGACATATTAGAAGAACAAATAGCCGCATTCTACATAAACTAAAAGGAGTACGTTGCCTACTTTTCCTATTATTTCCCCCCATTTCTTTCTATACCTTCCCCCTTCCTTATCCTATTTTGTTTTCTATATATAGGCACAATTGCATGTTTTAGCCCTTTTTTACACTGGCATAATGTATGTTACCTATCAACAAAGGATAATACTGTAATTAAAACATTTTTAATTATTTATGAGATAGTTAAGTATGGACACCTTCATAATATGACAATACGGTAGTCACTTCCACTGGACTATTATTAAACAATTAGTGTACACAAAGACTACCTTTCACCAGCTAATATGAAAAGAAATACTCCGCAGAAGTGTGTCTTGTTTATCTTAGATATATGCAAAGCAGTACTGAGTATTGTCATTTTGTTACGCTATAACGTTGTGATCTAAGGACATTATGCCTCACGACCAATTGTTATTTGTTGCTTATCCTGTTTATATGTAACACTTGAACGTTATACTTTCTTTATTCAATTCAATAAAAAGAATATATATTAAAAAAAAAAAAGAAATGGGATATTGTCCGATGACTCATTACCCTACCGTGGGTATGGACCACCAAGTATTGGCTACAAGCGGGGTAGAAACTTAAAGGGCATACTGATGAGGACAGACCCTATCAACAGTTATAATAAGGTAATAACTTCGACTAAGAAGGGATCCTATAAGTGTCCTAGCTGTGTTACATGTAATGCCATGCTCCAATGCAGTCAATTCCGACACCCACACATGAATGAGAAATTTAAAATCAAGCATTACCTTACGTGCACCACAAAATTTGTGATATATATGTTGAACTGTAATTGTGGCCCGTTCTATATAGGCAAGACTTCAGATGACATCAATAAGTGGATGGCAAACCACAGAAGGGCCATACACACTGCTATTGACAAAGGGAAAAGTGACCAGCCTGTGGCCAGGCACTTTATGGAAAATGGCCACTCCGTGGCAGACTTGAGGTTTAAACTAATTGAGCATGTCCCCCCACTGAGCCGGGGTGGTGATCGGGGAAAGCTGCTATTACGGAAAGAGGAAGAATGGATTTACAAACTGGACACTGTTCACCCAAGGGGTTTGAACATGGGTATTGACTGGCATTGCTTCCTGTGAGGACATTTTACAAGTCTCTGCAATTCGCATGGATTAGATCTTGATATCCCCCCTATATGTGGACTAATTGTGAACTGGGCACTTGTGATTTACGGTTTGTTTCATGACACCCTAGGTGTCTGGGCATTTTTCTTTGCACTTTACTGTTTGCTTATGTTTTCAAGGTGTAGCTGGTGATCTATTTCAGTATAGTCATTCATTAGGACGTGACACCTGTACCACTATTTTCTTATTTCTGTAACGGTATTCACAGATATACTTCTCTTCAGTATTATAATATCATTAGTGTTGGATCTGTACATATGATAACAGTCCCCTTTATAGATATTTTACTGTGGCCCCATTATTTAGTCAGTATGTATATCGTTCACTCCTATAGCTGAACAGCCTGACGTTTAGCCCTTATTAGTTGCTTTTGGTATTTGTATATGCTGTTTAGTGCACTTACATGCAATGTGGGTTACCTCTAATATTTTCTTCCCTTTTGAATCCTACAGCCTGACACATAGCCCCTTACTGATCCTTTGGGTAACTGTATATGCTCACTTATTTCGCAGTCAGGAAATAGGAGGGACCACTGATATTAATTTAATCATGGTTTATTGTTCTGCAATCGCTAGTGTTTTGGTGTATAGGGGCTTGCCCCTCACCTCCTATCCTGTGGCTCTATTTTGCTAGTGTGGGTGGCGCCTCACATGCGATATGCATGTGCAATGGAGCATGATCTATCTGATACTACTTAGTGTCCTCTGCACTCACCGGCCTGTAAACCTTTCATAATTGGGAACGTTTGTAGCTGATACTTGGAAGTCCTGTTTTTTATTTAAGGTAATTCCCACATGATTGGGCATAAAGGGTTGTGACTATTAAGGGCCTTTTTGAATAGACAGACTACATACTATGGTGTGATCATTTTTGGGCTTGTTGTTACGATCTCCCCTAGGTTTGCGCTAATTTGATTAATTAAGTGTGATTATGTTCTCTAGAATGAACGCGGGCTGGCCATTGTCAGGTGCTGTACGCTTGGGGCCCCAGACCATTGAGTCTTATATGGTTTCATCCGGTTATTTATAGTTGCATATGTATATATGTAGGGACTGCAGGTCAGTTATATAGCCTCTGATGTACCTTTGTTCCTATTTAAAATTATGTGTTTGCTGCTAGACTTGGATACATAGTTGCAACACTATCTGGTACTTGAGAGAAATGTTTGTTAAACTGTTGCCATTGCTGTTTATCACTGTAGAGGTATGGGAATAAATATCTAGATCATGCCTGGGATATAAAAATAATATATCCCAGGCATATAACTTATCCCCATGCCTGGGATAAGTTATATTATATAGTTATATTAAATGAACGTCACCGCCACGAAATTCGGAAGCTCTGAGGAGAGGAGCATGAAGGTGGCGTGTGTATAGAGCTGGAAAAGAAGCTTACACAGCCACCGGTGGTATAATCTGTCTCAGGTTTGAAGCTCTTTTGTGAGAAGCACAAAGGTGGACGGTTTGGGAGGTACCTCCATGCAATATTGTTTACGGTTTTTTAGCTGGCCAGCTTTAGCAGATTACATTTTCTCGTATCTGTTCAAATTATCCGTGATATTGATTATAAATCTGATGGTAATTTACCTCTTGCCATAATCTTTTTGGGTCTGTCTCATGTTTCAATGTATGCATTTTTTAATGTTTATATGCAGTCTGTTAGTTTGTATGTCACATCTATCACCTGTATCCATGTTAATGACATCCATTCTTGACACCTGCGCTTTGCAGTTAATAAACATGAGAGCTATTTTGTCTCTCTAAAAAGTTTTATGTGCTATTCTCCCTTTCTTTAAAGTGATAGTATTGTATATCACTTTCTTTTTCTATAACTAACATTGTGCATATTATCTAAAAGGGTTGCACTTTAAGCTAATTATTTATAAGTAGTTTTAACTCCTCCCTCCTAACCCAATACATAGATACTCTTGTTCTAATAAGGAACTAATGTGAGGATTTTTACTATCCTTTTCTTTGGAGGTAGAGGAGACTACTTTAATCTAATCTAATTTATTTGGATATTGAGCACATAGTTGCTAGTATTCTGTCTAATTTTGGAGTCATTCTCAAGGATTTTGTGCTATGGCATTCGCTCTCTAATGACCTCTGGGAGACAGAACTTAAGGACTCATTGGCTAGTAATAATGATGGTAATATGGAATGTGAGGAAGAAATAAATGTGTATGGAGCTTTTAGAAAACATAGATACTATCTGAATAGACAACTAAAATTCAAATCTGAAAATGTCAGTCTTACTAACTATATTGAGAAAAAAAAAATCATACCTAGAGGTTTAAGATTGTTTTTGGATCCTGGTTCTAACACCAGGGAGGATGAGGAGGGGGATTCATTTGTTGAAGAATGGAATGGGAAGCTCTCCTCCTTGGAGTTAATGGACATGATGATTAAGACAAATGATAGAAAGTTAGAAAAGGTATAACTTGAAGCAGAAAAAGCCTTGGAATGTGTTAACAAATTTGAAAATGATTCAAATGTTGAAATATTTAATGGAGAGACAAGTACTAATGTAGCAAGATTAAAAATGGAAATCAAAACCAGAATCAAAACCAGATCAAGAAGATTATAAAAATAATATGGTTTACATGTACAAATCACAGAAGGGATTGTATGATTCCGGTACTGATGCTTCTGACTCAGAATTTAACACTCCCCAAAAAAACTCTTCTGGTCTGGGCCCAGAGGGAAGGGGGGGAGGAGAAGAAGAGGGGGCAAAAGGAAAAGAACAGTCTGGGGTACCTTTGAAAGAAAAACACTATCAAACAAGACAGACAAGAGGGAGAGGGGAACAGTATGGCCAATACAGGGGGAGGTCATGAGGCAGGAGATCACGCAGGGGCAATTAGGGAACCCTAATGATGAGGAGTTACAGAGTATTAATCTGTCATCTTTCCCCCTAAATTTGGCGCATATTGAACTTCTAAAGAAGGGCCTTTCTTTTTGCCCCACGGCAAAACTTGATAAATTTGATGCCATTAAGGACCTTCACCTTTTTGCAAGAAAAAATGTTTTATCTCAAAACCTAGGCAAGCCTTGTGGGCCTGCTTCAGGTTTGACACTTGATGATGAGGACGCCATCAGGACTCTAGAGTCCCTCCTTCTGGATATTGAGGGAGGGGGGGCTATAGACTCCTCTTACAAGCCAGAGGTACAATTTAAACCAAAATCATCATATATGCCCTCATTGGCATTAGTCCCCTCAGTTAATTTCTTTGTGAGGCAAGTTGAGAAAGAAATACTATCACTGAATGAGAATTTGGGTTATGACAACTTAAAACAAGGTGAGAGAAAAGCATTAAAAGATCTTTGTACTGCCAGAAATCTGGTGATAAAGCCGGCTGATAAGGGCGGTAACTTAGTGTTAATGGATGAATGCCTCTACACCAATGAGGTTAAACGTCAACTAAATGAGAAATCCTAATACGAAAGATTGGATAGAAATCCGTTGTATAAAATACAAAATTCTCTATTCAAGTTGCTAAATGATGCAAAAAGTAGAAGTGTCATAACTTCTAAATAATTTCTTTTCATGTACCCTGAACATACAGTGATGCCAGTATTTTATGTTCTCCCCAAACTACATAAAAATTTGAAGTGTCCACCTGGTAGACCGATAGTGTCCGGGATTGGAAGTGTCACCGAAAAGATTGGTGAATATGTAGATCAATATCTACGCCCATTTTTGGTGACACTTCCCTCCTATGTCAAGGACACATCAGATCTTCTTAAGAGACTTGATGGTATTTTTGTTGGGGGATCATGTATTTTGGCATCATTGGATGTGGAGAGTCTGTACTCTTCTATACCTCATGACATTGGTCTTAAAGCAGCTGAATGTTTCTTGAGTACTAGAGGCCCAGATTTTAAAGAACATACTGATTTTGTGATTTCTCTGTTGAAATTCATATTGGAAAATAATGTCTTCATGTTTGATGGTAAAATCTATCGCCAGTTGAGAGGTACAGTTATGGGGGCAGTTTGTGCCCCCACCTATGTGCGTTTATATCTAAGGGCTTGGGAGCTTTTAGATGTTTTTGAAAAATATGGTGACATTGTTGAGGAAAATGTATGTATGTGGGTACGCTATGTGGATGATGTGTTCATCCTATGGGACGGTACCCGTGATGAGTTTAAAGATTTTGTTTCTGTATTGAATAAGAATGAAAAAAACATTTTCTTGACCTCTGAAACTAGTGAGAAATCCCTGTCCTTCCTAGATATTACCAATATTAGAGAGGGACAGGAGATTTTCATTGAGAATTTCAGGAAGCTTACAGCAACTAATAGCGTTTTGCACACAGACAGCGGCCATATGGACCTGAAGAAGGGGGTTCCCTATGGCCAGTTTTTGCGCTTAAAGAGGAATTGTTCCTCCATTAAAAGCTTTGATTATCATGCTTCCTTGATGAGGAGTCACTTCTTAAAAAGGGGCTATTCTCAGAGCTGTATCAAAAAAGCATTTTGGAAAGCAAGAAATTTGTCTAGGGATGATATCCTATACAATAAGAAGGAGAAACCTATTTCTAATAGCATTAGGTTCATCACCAGGTTTAATACACAGTGGGAGGACATCAGGTCCATCATTAAAAAAATTGGCACATCCTATTGATGGATGATAAGGTTGGTGATGTGGTAGGTAAGGTACCGGCCATGGCTGTGAGAAAAGCTTTCAGTCTAAAAGATAAATTGGTGAAGAGCCAATTTATCAAAGGGCCATCAAGCTCTGATTGGCTCTGCAAAAACAAAGGCATTAAGGGGCGCTTTCCTTGTGGCCATTGTGTTTACTGCACCCATATAGATAGTGCCAAACGTTTTTCAGTGGATGGTGCTAAACGCTATGATATTGGGTTTTTCTTCAATTGTAATTCTATAGGGGTCATCTATCTCTTATAGTGTTCATGCCCGGACTTTTATGTTGGCAAAACAAAAAGGGCCATGAAAGACCGGCTACAAGAACATAGGGATTACATCACAAAACAAAGGGACACTAGTGTGGCAAGACATCTTTTTTGTGCACACAATAGTGATGCACACTCCCTTACTTTTGTGGTAATTGATAATGGTATCTCCTCTGGGAGAGGTGGGGACAATAACAAGTTTCTACTTCAAAAAGAAGCTAAATGGATTTTTAGGTTAGGGACTAGATTTCCCTCTGGCCTTAATGAAAGACTTGAATATGCCTGCTTTTTATATTGCTCAGTGTAAGAATTTTTACCAACAAGTAACCTGTATATATTTAATAAGTAACTATCCTAACATTTCTCTGGGTATAGTGTGCCATTTCCCTTTTACACAATCTTTAAATTTATGAGAGCGAATGCCATATCACTTTGTGATGAATGTGTCTTTAATTATGTAGCCGTATTAGTTTCAGCACTAGGAATTATATTTAGGCTATATAACTTTCTTTATTTTGGGCTTAATGATGCTATTTACATATATGTATAAGTTGCAACATACTATGTGAGTTCACTTTAAGAAGTTGATAGGTGGATCACCTGAGCACAGACAGGTGCTATAAAGGAGGTGGTTCTGAGATACTAATCATGCTATGATGAAGCCCTTGACACACATGAAAATTGTGTGGGTGAAACGTTTATGACGTTGGCACTATGTGTGTTTGTCTTGACACTATATGTGTTGTTGTATTTTTGGACATTGATTTTGGACTGTGTTCACATGCGTCCTTGAAATTTGGGGTCATTTGACCCTGCACTGTGTGGAGTCTGAATTTTGCAGTGTTGCAAAAGCTGGTGGGAGGCGTTTTCCGGATACCCAGAAGTCACCTAATTTTTTTTTTTTTAAATTCATTTTTATTGGGGTATTTTTACAGTAATAAAATTAAAAAGACAAAATAAGACAATCGAAAAAAAGAACGGGATGAAAAATAAAATAACCACTTTGGTGGTAAAATCATACATGAAACATAATCGAAAATACAAATACCTTATAGGATACCATTAACCAAATGAAAACATATACATATTTTGTCAAATGAACATTACATCATATTCGATTGTCATCTCTTAGGAAGATTTACTTATACAAAAAAGAAACCCCTTCTGGGATACAGTAGAAATCAAAAATGTTAGATAAACATTGACCAAAAAATTAGAACTACCCAAAACTCCTAATACTTAGGTTGATCGTCTTAACCATCCTTCGGGGAAAAAAAAATGAAAAAAAAAAAAAAAATATTAGGGGAGAGGGAATGGGGCTTCTCCTGTCGCCTCTCCCCCCCTCACCCCCATGCGTCCCCCGCTCTATCCCACCTCTCTGGCATTGGACACCCATAAGGGCGGAAACAACCCATGGAGAACTAGGTCTGCAAAGGTCTGGGAGCTCAGAAATGGCTTCAATATACTCTTTTGCACTGACAATGGGTAGGACTTGATTATAGGAAGCCATCTATGCATAAATTTACCAATGAGTTTTTCGGAGGAGAGCTGAAAATGAAAAGCTTCATAAGTTATTTGGAACTGGATTTCTCTAAGAAAAAGAGTAAAGGATGGGGCCTTATACGAACGCCAATTTTTAGTTATAAGACATCTGGCCACAAGGATAATAGTTGTATACGAGTCTACCAGAAATCTTTCTAGATGTGTATTTATTCTAAAAAAAAATACCATGTCAGCAGTAAGACAGCTAGTTAGATCGAAAGACCGATTGACCCAGTACTGGATTTTCAGCCAAAATTGCCTTATTTTTGGGCAAGACCAAAACATGTGAATTATATTAGTGTTCGGATGCGAACAACGCGGACAAGGGAAGATTTGTGAAGGGTAACAACGCGCCATTCTGGAAGGGGGGAAATAATATTTATTAGTAAGTTTAAAATGAGACTCTTTTACTGACACAGGAACCATACATTTGTATACTCTCTCCAAACTCTGCAAGATCCATTCAGGAGTGATAGCGGTGAATGTATTCTCCCAACTTTTACAGATTTTATCTACTGTTAATGCCCCTTGTTTAGCCAACATTATGTCATATGTAAGTGAAATTGAAGTGTAACCTTTTCTAAATTTATCAAAACAAGTGTTAATTTCGGTCCACCGGGACACCCAGTCCTCTGGTGGGGGATGCTTACTCACAAAATGCCTAAGTTGAAAATAAGCGAACAGATTGTCCCTGGGTAACTTATAAAGTTGAAACAACGAACCATATGGACTTATGAGTTGAGTTTCTGAAAAGACTTGAGCGACCCGTGACAAACCATTCTCTTCCCATTTCTCAAATACCTTGTATTGTACCCCAGGCATAAACTCAGGATTGCCTCTTATAGGCAAGAATCTTGAGAAATGAGGATCAACTTCTAAAATTTTACAGAATTTCTGCCAGGCCACTATTATGTTTTTAACTGAAGATAATGATTTCATTTTAGGGGGAAGATGTTTAATTACATTATGCACGACCGCTTTTAAAGAAAACGGGGCAATGCATTGTTCTTCTAGTTCAATTGTCGAGAAGCAGTTTGAATTGGTTAGCCAATCAAATGCAAATTTAGCTAGCATAGCAATATTATACAGTTTTAAGCTAGGAAGGGCTAGGCCAGCAGAAGATTTTTTTTGAGTCAATTTCATCAGGGATATTCGAGACTTCTTATTACCCCATATAAATTTAACTATATTTTGATCAAACTTATTTAAATCCTTTTTTGAGAGAAATAACGGTAAGTTTTGTAAGAGATACAGTATCTGGGGGAATACGATGACTTTTATTAAGTTTACTCGTGCTGAGATAGATAAGGGAAAGGAGGCCCATAATTCAAGATTACTCTTGAGCTTCTCTAACAATGGTTCAAAATTCAAATGATACCATTTCAACGGGTCTCTGTGAAAAATAATGCCAAGATATTTAAGTCTATCTACCACTTTAAAGGGGTGATTAGAGCAACTTACCCTTGACTTGGAGATCCACAATAGTTCACTTTTTCCATAATTAACTTTGTACCCTGAAAAAGAACTAAAATCCGTCAGAATTTGTAATACTAAGGGTATCTGCACTTTTGTTTTCTCTAGGAACAATAAGAGGTCGTCAGCATAAAGAAGGGTTCTGAGAGTGTGTGGCCCTATTGATATTCCAGATAATTTTTGCCTTAACCAAATAGCCAAAGGTTCTAGAGCAATATCGAATAGCAGGGGTGACAGCGGGCATCCCTGTCTCGTTCCCCTGCCTAATAATATCCTAGGAGATAATATGTTATTGATTAAAAGATATGATATTGGTGCCCTATATATTTTATGCACCAAGTTCATAAATTGATCGTGAAACCCAAATTGCTCTAGAACCCGAAAAAGATACTGCCATGTAATGGAGTCAAAGGCTTTTTCTGCGTCTAACGTCAGAATAGCCATATCTGTGGGAGCTCGATTTTTTTAAATTTTCTCTTTGTTCCACATGTAGTCCAGAAGCATGACTACTTTGCGTATATTTTTAGTAGAATTGCGTCCCTGAATGAAACCCGTCTGATCTGGGTGTATAATCTCGCCTAATCCTTTCGCCAGTCTATCTGCAATGATGGAGGTTAAGATTTTATAATCAGTGTTAAGCACCGATATTGGTCTATATGATGCTGGATCTTCTCTTTCCTTATCTTTTTTAAGAATTAGGGTAATATTAGCAGCTGTAAATAGATTAGACATGGTTTTATTAGAAGAGAAGTAGGCATTGTATAGCCTTTCCAATGTGAAAATGACCTCATGAGAAAGTATTTTATAATATTCTGAGGGGAGAAAGTCAGGTCCAGCTGCCTTATTTAGTTTTGTTTTTTCTATTGCTTTAAGAATTTCTTCCCCCGTGATGTGTGCATTTAGTTCTAAGAGACGATCTTTGGACAATTGGGGAAGTTTGATCTTTGATAAGAAGTTATCCATGTTTAACAAATTAACATCTGTTTTATTGTAGAGATTTTGGTAAAAGTTATGAAAAACCTTTCTAATGTTTTCACTATCCCTGTATCTTTGGTTACCATCTTTAATAGCCATAATTAAGTTTTTACTCTTCCTATTCCTTGTTAAGTTAGCGAGATGTTTTGCTGAAATCCCGTGGTATCCTTTAAACTTTAGGTTCAATTTAAGTTCTTCTCTATGCGATCTTTGCTTGAGGAAGACCTCACGATTATTTTTGGCTTCGCAATACTTATTCCAGTTACTAGCTGACTTGGTATTGTAGAAATTTTTAAGAGCGTTTTTCACATGGTGTGCTAATTGAATTTCGGTTGCCCTATTTTTTTTATTCAAAGTGTATAAATAAGATTTAATTTCCCCTCTCAATACAGCCTTAGAGGCCTCCCAGAATAGCTCGATGTCATTTAGTTGGGCAATATTAAAGGTGACATAATCCCTCCATTTTTGCTTTAGCCAGAAAACAAATATAGGATTATTATAAAGAAACCTTGGGAATATAAAACCTTGGTTTTTGTCTTTTGGCTTGTGCAAAGATGGGAAGGCTAATGAGATAATAGCATGATCTGATATAACTATATCATTAATTTCAGGTTTAACTTTTAGAATGGAGAGAGATTCTGAAATTAAAAACATGTCAATTCTTGAAAATGTATTGTATACTTTAGACTCACAGGAAAATGTTATCGAATCTGGTTTCTCAATACGCCAGATGTCTAGGAGTTTAAGTTTCTGCGAAAATTGTTTCAAACATTTTGCCCTTTTGTTATACTCTTTTGAATGTTTCTGAGTTAATCTATCTATTTCAGGGCATGCAGCGATATTAAAACCACCCCCTAGAATCAGATTCTGAGAAAAGAATGGAAATAGTTTAAGTTTGATTTCCTCCCAAAATATGGGAGTATGAGCATTTGGTCCATAAATATTACAAAAAACAAAGTCAACATTGTTAATCACAATTTGTAAAATAATGAATCTAGCTTGCGGGTCACGTTCCACTTTTTTAATTGTATACTCCAGATTTTTATGTAAGAGAATAGCTACACCTGCCTTTCTATTATTGACTGGGGTGGCAATGACCTCTCCCACCCATTTTATCTTTAATTTCAGAATCTCTGAATCTTTTAGATGTGTCTCTTGTAAAAATACTACCTCTGGGTGATGTTTAGCTAATGTTTTAATAATAAGTTTACATTTCATTGGGGAAGTTATGCCACCTACGTTCCATGAAAGTATATTAAGGTTTTGGCACATATTTAAAATCAATCAGCTTTACTGGAGCAAGACGGATAAAAGAGCCATACACGCGACCCGTGTGGAGGGAAGAGACGAGCAGGGAGCGAGGGGAAGAGAGAGCAGAGGAAAAAAAAAAAAGGGGGGGGGAACCATATTTCTAAAATACTAAAAAAGAAAAAACACCAGTACTACAACAACGTACCATTTATCTAAATTCTTATATATGCTAAGGCATTCAGACATAATATAGATGAACCACATAGGATTTTCAAAATAACTATCTATATTCCTTTCGGGGAGTCTTTCCCTTATATTTCCTTTTCCTTTACCTCCTCCCCCTTCCTTCAAATAAAACTCCATACACGGCCAATTAGTCCCTACGATATTCCTTGCTGCCAAAAATTCCTGCGCTTCACCTATAGTATTGAGCGTGATTTGTTTGTCTTGAAATTCCAAGACAATTTTAGCCGGATATAATAGATGGGCCTTAAAGCCATTATGAATAAGCTGGGAGCAGTAAGGGGCCATTAATTTCCTCTTAGATGAGGTTTCGCTAGAGAAATCTTGAAATAATAATAGTTTGTTGTTATCTATTATAAGGGCATCCTTTTTCTTATAGGCTTTCATAATTTCCACTTTGTCCTGGAATTTCAAGTATTTAACTATACTCATCCTATTTCGGGGTGAACCATTTGAATTATTTTTGGGGGGACCTATCCTGTGGGCTCTTTCCACAGTTAGCGGTAATAGAGCAGGGGCAAAACCTAAAGCTTGTGGGAGCGTTACTGATGTAAATTTCATTAGGTCTTTATATTCTATCATTTCAGGCAAAAACCTATAATTCTTATATTATTTCGCCTGGAGCGATCCTCCAGATCCTCCAGGCGATTAAGTAGGGTATTAATTTGAGCTTCTTGTGCATGAATTTGCGAGTCTTGGGTGTTGGTTAAATCCTCTAAGTCTGAGATCCTATTCTCAGCCTCTGCCAATATATTAGAAAAATGTCTCACTTCGGTGGAGAGAGCTAGGATGTTGGTAGAGATATTAGCTAGTTCCGTTTTGATATCATTGAATTGAGGCGCTATCAACTCAGATAATTGTGTTAATATAGACTGTGGGTCTGGTAAAGGGTTACCCATCTCTTGATTAACCTCTGAGCCACTAGTATCTTGAGCTTTTGTTTTTCGATCTTTTATTTTGGGGGGCATTTTTGGTGAACTGTGTTTCCCTTGTGTCATGAATTTTTCCATAGGTCAGTGAAAAAACCACTTATGAGCAACAAAAATATATATGTCTCTATATGTATCTACCTCTTTTAGGTGTGATAGTGTATGTGCATGGGCCGTTATGGGTCCAGTGAAAGTTGAAGTGTTAACGTGTAATATTACTTCTTTCTACTATGACAAAATCGATCGTGACAAGGTGGACTATACCTACAAAATAAGAAAAAAGGAAAAAAAAAAGAAATAAAACAATATCTTTAAGTGAACGTGCGTGTGAACAAACAAAAGAAAAAAAAAAAAAAACACAAAAAATAGAGTGGCCCCCCCTATAAGGAACAAGATTTGCTCTGCTCGGGATTTTAAACTTCTTTCTTTTCCTTCCTCCCTTCCTTCTGTCCTCTCTCTGCCTCCCCCTCTCTCTTCCTCTCTCAGAAAAAGAACCTCATTAATGGTAAGGGGCTAAATTTATAAATACTTCTTAGACAGCAATGATCTATTAATTGCCCTTTATAAAAGAATTTTTCTTCTCTTATCTCTCTTTTCTCACTTTTCCTACTCCTTACACCCTTTTCCTGTGGGGAATTGCTCTTTCAAGAATCTCTTTTGGGCTTTACATAAGTATACTTTTACTCAAATACTGAGAATATAAACTTAAAAAACGAGCTGATTATTATGTCACAATACACCAGTCCTAACTCTCTGATGGCTGCTTTATTACTTTTAATATTATTCTTGTTTTTTTTTTTTTTTTTTCCCCTTTTAATATAAAAATAAATTTCTGAAAAAAATACAAACAATCCACAAGAAGCTGGTTCTACTTTATAGCTGAATCTAATTTCAGCTTTGCAATTTATGAACTGAGATATTTATTCAAACACTAAGAATAGGAACCTTTTAGCAAAGAGCTAACAATATTGTGTCCAATGCGGCAGTCCTAATTCTCTAATGGCAGCCGTAATACTTTTGATACTATTCTTTCTACTTTAGCACCATGGAGAGACACATGAGGATTAATAGACTTCAGCACACTTAGGTCTTTTTAGCAATGTTCAACTTGTAAATATCTTCTCCGTATATCAGAAACTTCAGGTAACCAGGTGAGTCTCTGAATAAAGTATGAGCAGATCACAAAAAGCTGATACTGCTTTATCCCTTCAGTAGTTGCACAAAAGAAAGATACTGTGAAGCTATAGATACTCCAAATAAAAAGATGGTAGACTCTGCAACAATGATCCCAAAATTTGGTAATGATTAATGTAATTGTCACATAGTCAGCTATCAGTATAGCAGTAACGGTTGTCACCTCAACAGCAAACATACAATGTCAGGCACCCTCCATTCATGAGCCCACCGGCTCAAGTGTAAGATACTGGGAACCAGGACTTGGTGTAATACTTGCAGTTTCTTGGGGAGTATAAGGATCCAAACCAATACCACAGCCCGAGTTTCCACTTTGAGAGATCTGAAGAGAGAGCGCGTGCCCACTTGAAGCAAGGTACTGCTTACGGCCGATGATCCGTGTCTCGTCAAACAAGAGGTGTTCTTTCGGTAGCCGGCGGGCAGAAGGTTTACTCCCAGGGGATAGGGGGTGACACTCGGATCTCTCCGTGAGTCAGCAACCCCTCTCAACCACAAGCGAGCAACTTCCGCCGCCCGGCCTGGGGCTCGTCCTTTACTTTCGACCGGACCACTGCTTCAGTATCGGATATCCCTCTGGTGGATCACTTGCGTCTGTGTGATACTTCTGTAACAGCAGCGGATTACACCGCACGTCTTTTAGGCTTCCTGCAGCTTGACGCCAGAAGGCGATTCTGTGCCCAAACAAGCCCAGGTGAGTGTAGGCCTCGGGGCTGTAAGCGTGGGGAGATGGAGCGCGGGTACTCTGTTCCAGCAACCGCTCTGGAGGATCACTGTGACGTGAAGGCTCCTCCCCAAACAGGAAGTCTAGGAGTTTCTAGAAGTCACCTAATTGGTGGGATCGGATTTACCCCGCTGAGGACTATTGCACAGAACTGTGTCCACTGCTTATTCCTAAGTCATCACACTTCCAATCCAGTTTGCCTGTTTTCCCTTGTGTTTGCATCACATCCCAGCTGTATGGATCAAAGTATCTGAGCCGGTTTGGGCTCCACGGCTGTTTGGGCAGAGAGATCGCTATCCAACCAATCAGAGGAGAGGTGTGTATGACCATCCACACACCCCCTTTGTGAAGTCACCGCCGCAAAATTCGGAAGCTCAGAGGAGAGGAGCGTGAAGGCAGCGTGTGTGTATAGAGCTGGAAAAGAAGAAACTTACACAGCCACCAGTGGTATAATCTGTCTCAGGTTTGAAGCTCTTTTGTGAGAAGCACAAAGGTGGACGGTTTGGGAGGTACCTCCATGCAATATTGTTTACGGTTTTTTAGCTAGCCAGCTTTAGCAGATTACATTTTCTCGTATCTGTTCAAATTATCCGTGATATTGATTATAAACCTGATGGTAATTTACCTCTTGCCATAATCTTTTTTGGGTCTGTCTCATGTTTCAATGTATGCATTTTTTAATGTTTATATGCAGTCTGTTAGTTTGTATGTCACATCTATCACCTGTATCCATGTTAATGACATCCATTCTTGACACCTGCGCTTTGCAGTTAATAAACATGAGAGCTATTTTGTCTCTCTAAAAAGTTTTTATGTGCTATTCTCCCTTTCTTTAAAGTGATAGTATTGTATATCACTTTTTCTTTCTATAACTAACATTGTGTATATATTATATGAACGTGTACCTCTCTGTGTAGGTGTAGATTTAAACATATTTGTTACTTGCTGTTATTTCTTTATGTCTTTTTAATTTAATTTATTGTAGAATTGCACTGTGTTGTTTACCAAGAACTGTTTGCCTAGGCAACAGTTTTTGGTGGTTTTTACACTAGGGGAGGGTCCTATGTGAGGGTTTGATTCACTGTATGTTACATTGGTCTGATGAAGGGGAGCATTCCCCAAAATGTCACTTAATAAATTTACTTATTTACTAACGGCTAGATTTGGAGTTTTGTCGGTAACGACCCGAAAAACTAACGCCGGCTTTTTTCTGGCCGCACCATAAAAATAACTCTGGTATTGAGAGTCCACAAAAAGGCTGCGTTAGGCTCCAAAAAAGGAGCGTAGAGCATTTTTAACACAGCTTCAACTCTCGATACCAGAGTTGCTTACGCAAGCGGCCAGCCTCAAAAACGTGCTCATGCACGATTCCCCCATAGGAAACAATGGGGCTGTTTGAGCTGAAAAAAACCTAACACCTGCAAAAAAGCTGCGTTCAGCTCTTAACGCAGCCCCATTGTTTGCTATGGGGAAACACTTCTACGTCTGCACCTAACACCCTAACATGTACCCTGAGTCTAAACACCCCTAACCTTACACTTATTAACCCCTAATCTGCCGCTCCAGCTATCGCTGACACCTGCATATTATTATTAACCCCTAATCTGCCGCTCCATAAACCGCTGCTACTTACATTATCCCTATGTACCCCTAATCTGCTGCCCTAACATCGCCGACCCCTATATTATATTTATTAACCCCTAATCTGCCCCCCACAACGTCGCCTCCACCTTCCTACACTTATTAACCCCTAATCTGCCGACCGCACCGCTACTATAATAAAGTTATTAACCCCTAATCCGCCTCACTAACCCTATAATAAATAGTATTAACCCCTAATCTGCCCTCCCTAACATCGCCGACACCTAACTTCAATTATTAACCCCTAATCTGCCGACCCAATCTCGCCGCTATTCTAATAAATGTATTAACCCCTAAAGCTAAGTCTAACCCTAACACCTCCCTAAATTAAATATAATTTAAATCTAACGAAATTAATTATCTCTTATTAAATAAAATATTCCTATTTAAAGCTAAATACTTACCTGTAAAATAAATCCTAATATAGCTACAATATAAATTATAATTATATTATAGCTATTTTAGGATTAATATTTATTTTACAGGTAACTTTGTATTTATTTTAACCAGGTACAATAGCTATTAAATAGTTAAGAACTATTTAATAGCTAAAATAGTTAAAATAATTACAAATTTACCTGTAAAAGAAATCCTAACCTAAGTTACAATTAAACCTAACACTATGCTATCAATAAATTAATTAAATAAACTACCTACAATTACCTACAATTAACCTAACACTACACTATCAATAAATTAATTAAATACAATTCCTACAAATAAATACAATTAAATAAACTTGCTAAAGTACAAAAAATAAAAAAGAACTAAGTTACAAAAAATAAAAAAATATTTACAAACATAAGAAAAATATTACAACAATTTTAAACTAATTACACCTACTCTAAGCCCCCTAATAAAATAACAAAGCCCCCCAAAATAAAAAAATGCCCTACCCTATTCTAAATAACTAAAGTTCAAAGCTCTTTTACCTTACCAGCCCTGAACAGGGCCCTTTGCGGGGCATGCCCCAAGAAGTTCAGCTCTTTTGCCTGTAAAAGAAAAAATACAATTATCAAGCCCCCCAACATTACAACCCACCACCCACATACCCCTAATCTAACCCAAACCCCCCTTAAATAAACCTAACACTAAGCCCCTGAAGATCTTCCTACCTTATCTTCACCTCACCGGGTTCAACGATCTGTCCAGAAGAGCTCCTCCGATGTCCTGATCCAAGCCCAAGCGGGGGGCTGAAGAGGTCCATGATCCGGATGAAGTCTTCTATCAACGGCATCTTCAATCTTCTTTCTTCCGGATCCATCTTGCAGACCTCCGACGCGGAACATCCTGCTGGCCCGACGGACTAACAATGAATGACGGTTCCTTTAAGGGACGTCATCCAAGATGGCGTCCCTCGAATTCCGATTGGCTGATAGGATTCTATCAGCCAATCGGAATTAAGGTAGGAATATTCTGATTGGCTGATGGAATCAGCCAATCAGATTCAAGTTCAATCCGATTGGCTGATTCAATCAGCCAATCAGATTGAGCTCGCAATCTATTGGCTGTTCTGATCAGCCAATAGAATGTGAGCTCAATCTGATTGGCTGATTGGATCAGCCAATCGGATTGAACTTGATTCTGATTGGCTGATTCCATCAGCCAATCAGAATATTCCTACCTTAATTCCGATTGGCTGATAGAATCCTATCAGCCAATCGGAATTCGAGGGACGCCATCTTGGATGACGTCCCTTAAAGGAACCGTCATTCGTCGTTAGTCCGTCGGGCCAGCAGGATGTTCTGCGTCGGAGGTCTGCAAGATGGATCCGGAAGAAAGAAGATTGAAGATGCCGTTGATAGAAGACTTCATCCGGATCATGGACCTCTTCAGCTCCCGCTTGGATGAAGACTTCATCCGGATCATGGACCTCTTCAGCCCCCCGCTTGGGCTTGGATCAGGACATCGGAGGAGCTCTTCTGGACAGATCGTTGAACCCGGTGAGGTGAAGATAAGGTAGGAAGATCTTCAGGGGCTTAGTGTTAGGTTTATTTAAGGGGGGTTTGGGTTAGATTAGGGGTATGTGGGTGGTGGGTTGTAATGTTGGGGGGCTTGGGTATTGTATTTTTTCTTTTACAGGCAAAAGAGCTGAACTTCTTGGGGCATGCCCCGCAAAGGGCCCTGTTCAGGGCTGGTAAGGTAAAAGAGCTTTGAACTTTAGTTATTTAGAATAGGGTAGGGCATTTTTTTATTTTGGGGGGCTTTGTTATTTTATTATGGGGCTTAGAGTAGGTGTAATTAGTTTAAAATTGTTGTAATATTTTTCTTATGTTTGTAAATATTTTTTTATTTTTTGTAACTTAGTTCTTTTTTATTTTTTGTACTTTAGCAAGTTTATTTAATTGTATTTATTTGTAGGAATTGTATTTTATTAATTTATTGATAGTGTAGTGTTAGGTTAATTGTAGGTAATTGTAGGTAGTTTATTTAATTAATTTATTGATAGCATAGTGTTAGGTTTAATTGTAACTTAGGTTAGGATTTCTTTTACAGGTAAATTTGTAATTATTTTAACTATTTTAGCTATTAAATAGTTCTTAACTATTTAATAGCTATTGTACCTGGTTAAAATAAATACAAAGTTACCTGTAAAATAAATATTAATCCTAAAATAGCTATAATATAATTATAATTTATATTGTAGCTATATTAGGATTTATTTTTCAGGTAAGTATTTAGCTTTAAATAGGAATAATTTATTTAATAAGAGATAATTAATTTCGTTAGATTTAAATTATATGTAATTTCGGGGGGGGGGGGGGTGTTAGTGTTAGCCGGTCGGCAGATTAGGGGTTAATAATTGAAGTTAGGTGTCGGCGATGTTAGGGAGGGCAGATTAGGGGTTAATACTATTTATTATAGGGTTAGTGAGGCGGATTAGGGGTTAATAACTTTATTTTAGTAGCGCTCAGGTCCGCTCGGCAGATTAGGGGTTAATAAGTGTAGGCAGGTGGAGGCGACGTTGAGGGGGGCAGATTAGGGGTTAATAAATATAATACAGGGGTAGGCGGTATTAGGGGCAGCAGATTAGGGGTACATAAGGATAACGTAGGTGGCGGCGCTTTGCGGACGGCAGATTAGGGGTTAAAAAGTGTAGGCAGCTGGCGGCGACGTTGTGGGGGGCAGATTAGGGGTTAATAAATATAATACAGGGGTCGGCGGTATTAGGGGCAGCAGATTAGGGGTACATAAGGATAACGTAGGTGGCGGTCGGCAGATTAGGGGTTAAAAAAATTTATTCGAGTGTCGGCGATGTGGGGGGGTCTCGGTTTAGGGGTACATAGGTAGTTTATGGGTGGTAGTGTACTTTAGAGTACAGTAGTTAAGAGCTTTATAAACCGGCGTTAGCCCAGAAAGCTCTTAACTACTGACTTTTTTCCTGCGGCTGGAGTTTTGTCGTTAGATGTCTAACGCTCACTTCAGAAACGACTCGAAATACCGGAGATCCTATTGAAAAGATAGGATACGCAATTTACGTAAGGGGATCTGCGGTATGGAAAAGTCGCGGCTGAAAAGTGAGCGTTAGACCCTATTTTGAGTGACTCCAAATACCGGCGGTAGCCTAAAACCAGCGTTAGGAGCCTCTAACGCTGGTTTTCACGGCTAACGCCAAACTCCAAATCTAGGTCTAAGAAAAGAGAGTGCTGTTTCCTGCTTGCTATATCTTATCCTTACTCTAGCACCCTGGCATTGAAAGAACTGTTTGTGAGAGTGCACCTGACTCCCTCTCTCTCTCTATCTATCCATCTATCTATCTATCTATCTATCTATCTATCTATCTATCTATCTATCTATCTATCTATCTATCTATCTATCTATCTATATATATATATATATATATATATATATATATATATATATATATTTGTTTAAAAAACCATCGGATAGATGTAGAAATATTTATTTATAAATATCTAGAACATATTTCATTGTGTAAATAACATTGGAAAATTAAATATTCATAATTTCTTGTCGGATTAGCACTATTGTGAATATGTTATTTTGTTTGCGCGAGAGTGGGGGAAATATGTAAACACAATTATGATTTTCGATATTCTACTTTTTTCACAAGTTCGATTACCATTGGAGAAAAAAACAGTTTACTTTAAACTTGTAATACCAACGGAAACCAACTAGCACAAAAATGAAAATCCTAGCAGAGTTTTCACTATAGTGAAAATGCAAAATAGCACTCCACTTGTAATCTAGCCCTGTATATGAAGAAATAGAAATATCAATTTAAAAATAAAAATATTTTTTTTTGTAAGTAAAGAACATATGAATTTAAAGTATTTTTATCCCAAATACATTAACCCCTTCATCCAATCCAACGTTTAAAAAAAAAAAATATATATATATATATATATATATATACTGTATGTATGTATATATATATATATATATATATATATATACATACATATATATATACTGTATGTATGTATATATATATATATATATATATATATACTGTATGTATGTATATATATATATATATATATATATATATATATATATATATACTGTATGTATGTATATATATATATATATATATATATATATATATATACTGTATGTATGTATATATCAATATATATATATATATATATATGTTGTGCGGTACTTTGTCTATCATATATAATTATATATATATATATATGTCTGAGATTCATGAAGCGAGAGCTGGAGTTCCTGAGCTCTAGGCATCTGCCCGAATATTGAACTGGAGTGTGATCGGTGCGCTGGTTCCATATGAGGGCAGATGCTAGATTGTTACACACAGGTATGGGAGGGAATCCGGGAGGCGGGTGGGTGACCCAGCAGCAGAGGGGGGAGGAGGGAGAGGGAGGGAGTGGGAGGAACCTACACTGCAGAAAATAAAAAATAAAGGGAGAGGGAAAGCAGGGTTGCTATGCTACGGAAAAAAAATGTGAGGTGGGGGTGTGGGGGGTCACTAACTGGCGATCCGGGGGGGGGGGGAGGTGGTGGGACCACTACACTACAGAAACAAAAAAAAAAAACATAAAAAAGGGGTTTTATAGGTACCGGCAGGCAACTGATAGTACCTAAGAATGATGGCAGCACTATAGCACTGCAGAATCTGTTGGCGCTATACAAATAACCGATAATAATAATAACAATAATAATATTTAGAGGGGGGAGGTATAGAGAGTTGTTTGGGAGGGATCAGGGAGGTTTAATTAAAAAAAAATTAAAAAAAAAAGCCTTACATATTTATTGGCAGACAGTTCTTAAGATTGGAGTGACCAGTGGGGGTGAGGGAGGGAAGAGAGCTGTTTGGGAGAAATTGGGTAGGGATCAGGGATTGGAAAGTGTTAGGTGGAGAGAATAATCTCTACACTAAAGCTAAAATTAGCTTTACAAGCGACCCAATTAACCCCTTCACTGCCAGGAATAATAGAAGTGTGGTGCACAGCAGCAATTAGTGTCCTTCTAATTACCAAAAAGCAATAGCAAAGCCATATATGAAGAGATAAAAGAGGGCACTCCAATAGTGAAGTCTCCACAATCACAAAACAAACATGTAGAGTATACAGAAATTTGAACTTTTGTTTAAAACTTTTTATTTAATTTTTTGAATTTGAGATTGTATCACGTTTGTCACTTTTTTTTCATAACTTGATTGTATCGCTTGTATTTATATTGTTTGGCATATTATGGTGTGCTCTTTTTTGAGTCATTAATTTTATTTATTGGAGCATCCAGTTTATTTGGGGTGTATCCCTAAATATATTTTTTTGCAAAGCCATATATGTTTGCTATTTCTGAACAAAGGGGATCCCAGAGAAGCCTTTACAACCATTTGTGCCATAATTAAGCAGTATGTAAATAATTGCAGTGAGAAACACGTTTGTGAAAAAATTAACAATTTTAATGATCGCATTTGGAGGTGAAATGGGCCTAGATGTTTATATGTGAATTTATGTTTTTAAATATATATACATTAGAGCCGTTTCCAGTCAAATGTTGCCATTATAGAACGTTCTCATTAATGTTAATATGATATTTTTTATTACAAATATGTATATATAAGAATAAAAGTTTATTTTAATATGTTGTTGATGTGTTTTGTGCAACATTTCTTTAACCCTTAGGGGCCCATTTAACAAGCTCCGTAGGGAGCTTGTGGGCTCGTGTTTTTGGCGAGTCTTCAGACTCGCCTGAAACACCAGTTATGAAGTAGCGGTCTAAAGACCACTGCTCCATAACCCTGTCCGCCTGCTCTGAGCAGGCGGACAGACATCGCCGGAAATCAACCCGATCGAGTACGATCGGGTTGATTGACACCTCCCTGCTGTGATCGGCCGCAAGTCTGCAGGGAGCGGCGTTGCACCAGCAGCTCTTTTGAGCTGCTGGTGCAATGCTGAATACGGAGAGCGTATTGCTCTCTGCATTCAGCGAGGTCTTGCGGACCTGATCCACAGTGTTGGATCAGGTCCGCAAGACCTTTCTTAAATAGGGGCCTTACAGTTTACTTCAGGTCTCAAGTTGTGCTACATATTCTAGCACATTTTCTACTTTCACTCAAAAGCAAACTATACATTTTAATTTGTAATAATAGCGCTAACTAGCATGTTGTGATATCCATTAAAAGTATAGGTAGCGCTTGAAAGATGTAGGCCGTGTAAACCCTTCTCTGGAAAACACCATTTACCATGGACTTGTTATATCAAGGTCAAGCAATACTGTTTATTGCGTCACACACATAATTTGTAATCTGACCTAAATTTGACAAATCACTGATATATTGTAATCAACCCCTTAGTTATTTATAAATCTTGTGACCACATGTTGTAGTTAATTAATTACCTCACATGCTTGGTGACTCAGTCTCAACAGGCTATTCTTTACACTAAACAGCATGCCGTCAATCACTGATTGACAGTACTGAGGGTTGTAATGATGAAGTGGTAGGGTCTGGCAGCTTCATGTCTCCTTCAAAGCCACCCCACATGCCAAAGATGGCACCCATGTCATAAATTTATGACTCCAGGTGTAGGGAATTATATAAGTAGGGAATTATATAGAGGGGGTTATGATATTGGTGAAGGTATAGGGGATCATGTTGAAGATAGGTTTACTACTGGTGAATTGGGATTTTTTTTTTTTTTTTGTACTGTGGATTGTGTAGTGGGTTTTTAATTGGGGGATTATGCATGGTGTGTTTTGAAGTCAGGTGATAGGAGAAGCTTTTTGTTTATATTCTGTGGAAGCCACCACAGTAACAATTATTGTCAGTTATGAGGTTTGGATCATTGGCAGTTAGGATTACCTGTGTGGAAATGGGACACAGTGCAGGTTAATTACAGTTTGGAGTCTAGGACAGCAGAAAAAAGAATATTAACTAACAAGATAGTAATATTTGAATTTATTAAGTGGTGCAAGTAGGTCAATATTATCAGGTCTTGAAATGCTCCCTTACCTGTGTCTTAGTCTGTGCTAGGAAGGGTGCAAATTGTGGCACTATCAAGACTCCAAGGTATGTTAAGAACAGTGCCTATCATAGAACAGGTTGTAGAACTATTCAGGACCCAGGGTGCACTAAAGTTAGAGCCTTTCCCAGTCACAGAAGTCCTAAACATAGCACATGGCAATGATGCCATTATAGTCAATGGCACTATTAGTAGTCTGTGTATCGGAGATGATGTTGAGGTAGAAAGAGCACCAAAACAGGTGCAGGATATTAAAAATGGGCAATGAGAACACTGTTTGGTACTGGTATTCTTGTTCCTGACTTTCCTTTTCTGGTTTGACCTTTGCCTGTTTCTTGGACTTTGACTCTGCTTGACTACCCCTTTGCGGTTTTGTTTGTTCCTTACTGGCTGTGAGGCTTTTAACACCTGGATCTGTGTTTGGAACTCTTTGCTTAAGTTTTGAACTTTGTTTTGTCCAAAATATTAGTTTCAGATTTTTCCTGGTGGTTGTGGACAATATGGACAAATTAGTATTCATACAATTCTGAATGCACCTCTCTATTGAAATGATAAATGTTCCAGCACAATTAATAAGATTATATCTAATAATTATACTGTTTACAAAATTATTATTATTATCATTGCATTTTTCTTATGTGTATTTTACAAATTGAAGACAACTGTTAGATGTGCCTACAAGGATTTCTGGTAATCCCAGGGTGGTTCCTCTGCTACTATATCAGATTTTTTATGAAGCAGCATATACAGTATTACAGTATATATAAATGCAGGTCAAAAATTATTTTGCTTAGATGTGTTTCAAAGATTGTCTGTCAATAATTGTTTCTAATTTGTTATCAAGCTGTAGCTATCAACTGTAAAACATATCTTCTTAGAATACTGTAACAGCATCATAACTCCAAGCACTGTAAGTAGAAGTAAGTCACTTTTGTTATTATTGCATAATTTTATGTACTGGGGAAAAAAAATGTTTATTTGCAAAATTCCAACATTCTAAAAATATTTCTGCTTTCTGAATTTATTCAACATATCTTGATAAATTATTATGATTAAAAACCACTTTTGACAATCTGTGTTTTTATTTCTGAAAGCCTCTTTTTTTCATTTTTCTTTTTTTATATTTAAAGTTATTATTATTTTTTATTATCATTTATATAGAGACAAATACATTTTGAAATAAGTTAAACAAAATATATGTAACAATTACATAAGACAATGAAAATAAACAATATATTTATTTTTTATATACTGATTCAAAGAGCAGCATTGTCAAATATTGATTAAAGCTTCTACAAACGTTTTTCATCTGCCAGTACATTTTTGGGCAGACAAATATTTTTTTAACAAAATTAATTTTAAAATATATTAGACATGAAATTATTTCATCACCATTAATTATCAAGTAATTTTCCCTTATATTGTAAAGAGTACATTGGCCTAGATTCATAGATGTTATAATGAGTTTGCAGTGTGGCCTCTTTGTAAAGGTAAAGGGTAATTTAATTGAGCATTGTTTCAATTATATTTTCCACAGATTCCTTAAAATAGATTCTTCCATTAACATCAACAGTTCAGTGAGGTGACCAATACATAATATCTCACACTTCAAATGAGAACAGCTAGCAACACAGAAAAAAAAAAAAAAATGGCAACACTTAGCAAACATGCTTGAAAAATGTTTTGGGTAAATGTTTTTGGTTATAAAATATTTGCATATCAGCTTTGTATGGTAAAGTGATCTCAGAATGAAAAGTGTCATCAGGGGCTGTATCATGCAAAATATTTGGGATTTTTATTTAAACCTGTTACTGTAATGTAGTAGTCTCTGTTTCACATAAAGAACACTACACATCAACATAAACATTTCTCAAGACAAAATTTGTGTTTCTAAATTTTTTAAGGGCCTTGTTGTACAGACGAGACTTCTTAGAACATATCACCTGAGCGATGAGGTTTTAAAAAGCAGGCTTCTTGTAAAGCACATAATTTCATGTCTTCTATTTCAAAGCTAATTAGTTTGTCTAATTTTAATTTTTTTAAGTTACAATTTTCTATAATTGGTTTTAGTTATAAAGACTACTGTCCTTGTGAAGCATTTCATCTCACGTTCATGTCTGCTATTTTAAAGCTAATGTGTTTGTTTAATTTTTTTTCTTTTTATTTAATTTCTCTATAACTGTTTTCAAGTTTTCTTTCTTTTTTATATTTGCATACTTTAGAGTCTATTGTATAGAGGGAGTTTTTTTTTAAATTGCTTTAATTTATAAAGACTACTGCCCTTGTGAAGCCTTTCATCTTATGGTCATGGTCATGTCTGCTATTTCAAAGTTATTGTGTCTAATTCTTTTTAAATTATTTTCTCTATAACAGTTTTCAAGTTTTTTATCTTTTATAGAGTGAGGTTTTTTTTTAAATTAGTTTATTCTGAAACACTTTGAAGACTATTTTATGCTGGTATAATTCACAACAGATGTGGTTCTATGAGGCAAGAAGTTATTTTTAATATTTTTTTTTTTTTAAATTGTGACTGCTGTCTGGGGATATGGTCAGCAAATAGGGCTCACTAGTAAAAATATATATATATATATATATATATTTTTCTAAGATACACCTGCTATTGTTTTCTAGCCCTAAGACAACCTTTGTTGTTACTACTATGCAATACGATTTACAAAGGACCAGATTGCAAGTGGAACAGTATTTAGTGATTTTGCTTGTGCTTAAACACAGCTCAAAGTAATCTTTAATCATGTGTGGGTAAGCATGCATATTACGAGTTGAAAGTAGATGGTTTGCACGCAACTAAAACCTGAAGTTTGCAGAAATCATGACTTCAGATATCACAACCTATTTAACTTCTCCCCATAGACTTTAATGCTGCTTGCTGCTAAAAAAAAATAACATTTATCGCTCACATACTAACTCGACACCACATTAGACCAAGTGCGCTCAACCTAAAGTGAGTTATGCATATTTTACAATCCAATGTTCTTCCCATAGAAGGAAATGTTCTTTGCATTTTAAAATATATATTTCAATACATATATGATTATTTTGAAAAATATATATTTATCTATCCATCATCTATCTATATATTGTAGTGGTTCACACCTAATTCACTTATAAGGTCTTAAAGCACAGTTATATTGAAATATGAATTCCAAGCACTGACCTTTAAATATTATATCAGTGAAACAGGTCTCATTTCTTACAAAGAAAGTTTCTGAGTACAATGAAAAGAAATGGTATTTGAGTAGATAACATTGTTTAAAAATAAATTTTTACTATACAGAAAAATCAGCTTACAGAAGAAATATAAAATTAAATTCATTTAAATCCAATATACACACAGAGTTAAAAGACTATCAGTTAAACTTGCTTTCAATAACAATTGTTACATACCACTCAAGATGACTTCTTTGCAACTAAATCTTATCCTTAGAAATGCTCTATAATATCCTGTCAGAGTCACCTGCCTCATGTTTACAACAATGTGTTTTTATAGTTTTTAATTTGAATGACGTCATCATTTATTGTTTTCTTTTTATATGTATTTTTAGCATCATTTTAACATCAACAAAACTTGTCTAGCTTTTTCTATCTTCAACAGATTTTTACATCAACCATGTGGCCTTGAAAATCTGTTATACAAGAGTTTAGACATACGCACTTTAAATTGCAAGGAGCATCCATTTTAGAGCTATAAATTCAAGGTTGAATAAACCTCCATTTTAAATCACATAGCATCTTATGTTAAAACTAGTTAGTTGGTTAGTATGTTTGCAGACAGATAATAAAAACCTTTTATATTGTAAAAGACTTTTGTTTAAACATATAAAAGGATACAGTTATACATTGTACACATTGTAGAAGTAACATATATTTGAATATAGTTATACACTCTATATATTGCAAAATAAGCATATTAAAGATTATATTTTTCACAATTTATGTGAACAGGCTCTTATAGCAAGGTACAGTCTTTATGTATAGAAACTGTACATGATAGATTTAAAAGAAATCTATCATTTATAGTAAGTTATAAGTGTCTTGCTGAAAGAATGTATTTCTTACTGTTGGCATATTTATCAAGTGAATAGCAATATTAATTTGCAATCTAACATTTACATAGCAGCTTTTATTGAGACAAGCATGCTATAAACAAAGTTTATTTGCAAAGTTATGCATTGTTAACTAAAAATTACATTTACAAGCACAGGTATATCACAGGGTTAATTAAAGCCTGTTACAGCCCCTCCAATACATTCTTGAGGAAAAGATAAGAAAGTGTCCAGCCCTTCGTTCCCACAGAAAAAGAAATGTGTCATTAATGTCCAGGATTCAGCAGAGTAACGGACATGAAATCAGTGTCCTTAATAATGCAAACAAAATAAAGTCCGACATTAATGATACAGGAATTAAACTGAACTTTTTCATAATCTTCTTCAAGTAGGAGTATATCTGTAATTAGTCCATGAAGCGTTGAGCCAGACAGAACATCATGTTTGTATTCCGTTATGGAAATTTTTACAGCAAACTTTCCACTGAACAAGATAATCAAAATTTTGTTTGCAGCAAACTTTTCTCTGTATTGGAGAATCAGGATTTTGTTTGTAATCCGTTATGGGAAGTTTGAAGCAAACTGTTAGTTGAACAGAAACGTTTTACTCCTGCGCCAGCAAGAAAAACAGTTGGATCCCAGCCAATGTAAGTATGACGGATTCATACAAATAAAAAAATCTCCATAAAGCTTTGTTGAAGCATATTAGTATTCCTTTTATAAGTTACAAGATTGTAACGTTAAATAACTGTAAATCCCAAGGTAACAAAGGTTAAATCCTCCTCATTGGAAGATGACTTGCCATTTAGTAATACGTCGTAAATAAATTCTCCAAAATATCCATTTGATAGAAACTGGTTAAATGGTGTATGATTCATTAGTGGATGAGTTATAGATGTCCAGTTAGCATGGTATTTCTTGCTTGGAGAAATATCCTCATAAAAATGTGTGTCGTAGGAGTAAATTTATTACTTTCCTTTTCAATGAGACGCTGATAACAAGTAGCTTTTAAGTTAAAAAGCTTGCAAAAAAAACTTAAAAATAAAAAGCTTGATAATAAATTGTAATCCACAGGTTTTCTTCGTGAAAATAAAGGATTATTAATGTTTCTAACCAATACGTTTATACTGGTTACATTTACAATAAAAATACATTTATAATAAAAATAATATATCTTTACTTCTACAGATGTTACTGGCATATAAATTATAGCTTAACAAGATATATACATATAGCATATATGAATTATAGCATAACATGATAATACGCTTGCCATTTCTTTTCTGGCATTTCATTCAAAAGAAAACAGGTTGACAAATAATTGCTTATTATATTTTTTTTCTTAGATTTTCTCCTAGGAAGAAAGGACAAAAAACATAGTACATATTCCCAGTATGTCTCCAAAGATACCATTCCCCACTGTAGCTAAACCTTCTCCAATTTTTGAAATAACATTACCCAATGCTGGCATTATTGGAATCAATTATTTACCTAAAGTTCTAATCCAGGTAGGAAAGTCCCCTTCATGCAAATCAATCCTTAACAGGTCTGCATGCACCCTTTTAACCAATTTTTCTATTGCCTCATGGGAGGAGCCCAATCTCAGTTGCATGTTATGTAAATGAGCCCAGAGTGCTGTCATGTATGGAATTTGCAATGTAATATGGGGTACCTGCATTGTTAAATGTGACCTAGCATGTATATTCTTAATCACAGGTGGTGTTAAAATTATTTTATAACACTCCACAGATTCATTAACTGTTACCATCGTAGCTTGCAAAATTGGAATATTACAATCATTTTGACTAGTAATCACAACATATGACCCATTATGAATTGGTTCTATGTGAGTGTATGGTGATTTTACAGGCGTAATTTTAACAGTACAATCAGAGTCTTGTTTATCAACACCACATGGTTTTCGTTTGTAGACATTTTCACATACTAAATATCTTAGATCAACACAATTTTCTGTTTCAACATATTCCCAGCTATTATCATCTCATAATATATATTTCCCATACACAATCTTCTGGGTTATTTGTTATTCTACGCTTCAATTCTCTTATATTATAAATCATTGATTTTGAAATATTCAGCATAATTTCTGTTTGTTTTACCGTTAGACTTAATTGTGTAGCAATTTCTGTAACATTTAAAAGTGTAATATCAATGTGTCCTTCTTGTAAGGTTAACCTTATAGCTGTCAAATAATTTAGTATTGCTACTGCTTTCATTTCTTCATCTACCATTGTAAAATCAGACATCACTGCAGTTAGCATAGTTATCATGTGATCTCTTAAGATCATAAATCCTCTCTTCAATTCTTCATCATTAATATCTGAAATGTCGCTGACAATTAATACTGCATCACTTAATAAATGCCCTGTCAATATCTGAACTTCAGCATTAGACATTAACAGCCTTTTATTTGTTTTTTCTTCTGTATTACAATCATCTGGAATTATATTCTCTATTGTAATATATGTTACATTATCAAATATATTATTTGTTCCCCAAACAGCTTCATCATGTCATATCTGTCACATTTTGCTTATAACATTTAGCATATTTACATGGTATGTCATCAACTGATATATTTACATCCATTTGTAGTTTCATACTTGCAATTACTACTGGATATTTTATCTATGAGACATTTCTGAAACAGGGAATATATTACATAATATTTGTTAATAATGTGATGTTTTGTCACGCACCAAAACCCTGGCATGCCTGCATACTGCAGGAATCCCTTATCAATATCTTTAGGTTGTAAACGAAAATACTTTCCTGACTTCCTGAGGTATAAACAGCAGGATGTACATCTATAGTCTGTTTCCAAGACACAAATGCCCTTTTTAATTAGATCTTCAACTGTTATATTACAAAGATTGTTCTTTTCTTTGCATGAGTGACTGTAATACATTGTATTTAAGAAAGCTGCATATCTTGGCTTTGTACACGTATCCCATTCTTTTAGATTCAAAAGCATTTCATCTTTTCCATTCTCATTCCATTATGTAGGTAATGCTTGCTCTCGCAGTCTTCCTGTCTGTTGATCCACTACTTCAAGCTGAAGTTTCTCAAATAGTTGCAGGTATCCTTCATCTGTATGTAACTCTGGTGTCCACCATTCTGAATAAAGTGTGTTAGTACAAAACACTGCTCCATTATATGATTTTACTCCTCAAGGAAACCTGTATTCCTCCTCCTCTGCGTTTTCCCAGAATGCAATGCGAGGATCTGTGTGATTTTCAGGAAAGAAGCCTTTTTGAGTTAATTGTCCTGTGTTTAGATAAAAAATAGGATATTCTTTATACTTGACTTTGTCAATTGTAATCCCAGGACGTGGACATTGATCTGCTTTTATTTCATTTGCAGGCCATCTCCTTGTCCCTTGAAAGTCCACATAATAGCAATGTGCAAAGCAATGTGCAAATGTTGAAAAACACATTTTTTCTCTGTATGTCTTTTGTTTCCAGTATTCTTGCAAAGGCAAATCATATTCCAAAGTCTTTGCTTGTATCATTTCCATTTGCCCATTTATGTGATCTTTTTATTCCTAATACTTTTTGTTTTTGTATTATAGGTTTTGGAAATGGTTTCCAATAAATTCCTTGCAGTAGCCCATTCATCTTTATTTCTACAGGTTGCAGATTGTAATGTTCAGCTCTTTTTAGTCTTGATATCGTTGGTACAGCATCCTCTTGAGCTTTTGTTTGATTCCATGCCAGAACAGCTCCAGGTCTCTTTGCAAGATTATTCCACTGTAGACGAAAAACTATCATGCAGGTTGATATCAAGATAAGGAGAAGTATAAAAAGTATCAGTACTGTATATCTCAATATTTTAAGGTTTTTATAATTGAACAAGTTCTTTAACATTTTCACTGTTGTATCAGTGTTCGTGCTGATAGCATAGTATTTATGATAGGTAAAACAGGATTAGATCTTGTAACTGGTGTTGGTGTATCAAATGAATCTACTTCAGTTATTTGATCACCTTCTTCAACATCATAATAAAAAAGGTGTTATAGTCTCTGGATTTGAAGAAAATGGCATCATTTGAAATTGATTATTAATCCGGTTTGCTTCATTCAGAGTAACCCACTGAGAGTAAGTCAGAGGGTTTGCCATCTTCTAACTCAAATTTAGCAGCAGGTTTTAAGTTATCAATGCTGACGAGTCTGTTATTGCCTTGTTTGTCTTCTATAATCAAAGTCCTTAGGTTAATGACATGTTTTACCTTTGTAGGTTTCCACCTTGGCCATAAAGGTTTCGCTGCTTGAACTCTTTCCTGGACAAACTGACCAACCTGTGGTGTCCAAGCTCATAAAAGGTTAGGTGTAAAAGCAGGTCGTGCAAAACAATCACGTATTTCTTGTAAAATAGATAATTGCTCTAATCTCCCTGGTGCAGAAAGGTACTCAGTATTAAACATTGTATTCATAGGTATGCCATATAACAATTCATAAGGTGTTTTCCCAGAAATAACAGAAGGTATATTATTTAAACCTACTTGTACATAAGTTAACAGGGGATACCACTGTTTTGGGTGGTTAGTTAGTAACTTGGTTAACATTTGTTTTACCTCAGCATTTTTCCTTTCAACAACCCCACTACTTTGGGGGTGATAAGGTGCACTGATTTCCCATTTTATATCAAAAGACTTAGCCCACTCTTGTGCTTGAGTAGATGTTAAAGCTGATCCAGCACCTGAGTGTAGGGCTTTAGGTTTACCGATACTTACTAAGGAATTGAGACTATCAAGCGTGGTACTAGCCGTGGCACTTTTAACAGGGTATAACCATATGAACCTTGTACAAGCATCAACATATACTAAAACATATTTGTATCCATGTGAAGTAGGTAAAGGCCCTATGTGATCTAAATAAATCAGATCAAATGGCTTATTAGGAATTTCTTTAACAATGTATGGTTGTTTCTGGTGATTTGGATTATTAACAAGGAGACATGCTTTACAACTCCCTATAACTCTTGACCGTTTCCTTCATATTAGGCCACCAATATTTTGACTTTAGGGTAAATAAGACTTTATCTCGCCCTAAATGAGGATGTCCAATACTAGAATAGGCCATCTCTGTTAAGTTCCATCTGTCTATGACAGGGGGAATAATCAATTGTTAGTCTCCAATCTTAACCATACAATGTTTGTCTTTAAATTCATAAAGATATGTTTTAGGATAACCAGGTGGATTAGGTCTGGTTTTATTCAAGCAAGCATTTAACTCTGTGTCAAAATTTCTGGTTGCTGTCATTCGAGTTTTAACTGCATTTACTGCATATTTTTGACTTACACTTTGTGCAAGAGTATCTGCAAATGTATTGCCTTCTGTATGCAAAGAAGAACCTAGCTTTCTATGAGCTGGTTCATGTACTACTTCAATATCAGGCTTTATATCCAAATAAGCAGCAATTGCTTTCCATTTGACAATATGCTTTAATGGTTTTTCTTTGCAGTTAAAAAACCATTAGATTTCCAGATTCGTAAATCCTGGAATACAGATCTTTCCAGGTATGCAGAATCAGTTACAATTAACACTGGTCCTTTATCTAACAATGCTTCCTTCATAGCAGATGCTAATGCAGACATTTCTGCAAATTAAGCTGAATGATCCCTTAAAGGGATTTGCCATGAACGCAACAAAGTCAGAGTGGGAGAATATTTTGCAATTCCTGCTCCAGCAGATTTATTTACTTTCTCTTTACTAGAGATTATTGCAGAGCTATCAGTGTAAAATATAGCTGAATTGTAATAATTTGGATAAGTTTATAAATTCCAACTTGAGGGTTGCTTTGGAGCTGGTAAATCATCTAGAGGTGTCAGATTCTTATCATGAATAAAATGTATCTGTGGGTCTTCCAAAATAGAAAACCATTTTATCCATCTATTCTTTAGTGCTTTCTTGTCTGGTATAATTTGCTTTTGTAAGTTATCAAGTGAGGCTACTGATGTATGTACATATATATCTTTCCCCTGTGCAATCTGTCTTGACTTTAACAGTGTTATATTAACAGCTACCAAAAGCTTTTCTATCATAGTAAACGTTATCTCTGTTTTTGAATATACATAAGATAGAAGTGCTATTGGAATTGTCTCATTTACGTTATATAACCTTATATAGCTTGCATTCGGTGATATATTTATGTAATCTAATAGATCCTTAGTACTATCTCTTTGAGCTAAATACTCTGTTCTATTTACGGCCTCTAATAATGCATTTAACAATGCATTTAGTGCCTCTTCCTGAGTTGTCCACTTAAAAAGTATCCTTGGTCTTTTTGTTTTAGATTTTATCTCCCTTGAGACTGCAGCATGCAAAGGTGCAATTAACACATTGAAATCAGGTATGAAAAACATTGCATAAGTAAGTAAACCAATTATACTACGTAATTGTTTTTTTAGAGAATGTGGATGTGTTAAAGCTGCTATTTTTTCTTTATAATTATCAGATAATCATCTCCCCCTTTCAGAAATTTAAAATAAATAAAATAAATAAAAGTAACAGTATGTCCTGCAATTTGAGATTTCTTAAGAGATACTACATAACCTGCAGCATGTAATATAGTCAAAACCTGATCCAACACTGCTATGTGTTACTCCTCACTATCATGTGAAAAATATATGTCATCTACATACACCTCCACTTCTGGAAATTTAGACAATAAATTGACTACATCTGAAGTAAATAACGCACTCGAATTCAAAAATCCCTGAGGTAATCGGGTAAATACCAAAGTTTTGCCTCTCCAAGTAAAACCTGTTATCCAGTAACTATCTGGAGTAATAAGATGACTCCAAAAACTATTTGCCAAGTCTGACTTTGTCTTAAAAGTTTTCCTTTGCAAATTGTGTATAATAGAAGGTGCATGTGTATTTTGTGTTGCCACCTGTTGTGTAACCCTGTTAGCTTCTCTATAGTCTAATACCATTAACCAAGAACCATCCGGTTTGGGAACAGGGTAGACTGCTGAGTTCATTTGACTGTACTGTTCTTTTAGTACTCCTTGTTTAAGTAACTCACCAATGACTGTTTGTATATAGGGAATGGCTACACCATTGATTTTATAATGTGCCTGTTTCTTAGGAACTACTGTGCCTGTAGCAATATGATGACTGATTTTACAATGTCTAACCCGATTTTCCCACTTCTGAAATATTTTAACATTTTTCTTTAAGCAAAAATCTAAGTTTCTAACATCAGATACTGCAGTATGATCTAATTGCATTTTCATAAATGCTTATTCCACAACTCTAGTAGTTAAAGGAAATTCATCTTCCAGCTGCAATGAAATAAAATGTGCTACATCCTTATAAGCTATAAGAAAATCAGAATCAAGCTTAGGATGCTGAACTAATTCTAAGTGCACTCTTTTACCATTTATTTTTACCTGTGTATTACATGAGGGATAAGTACCTTCACCTTCTAAAGTCTGTATAGTTATATTGCCTAATACATCTTCATTTAACATATCTGATTGTACTAAAGATATTTATGCTTGTGTATCTAAATACCCGTCATAAGTCTCTCCCCCATATTCTACTGTTAATTTACTTCATTCACCTTCAGACTCTTCTGGGATGTCTGGTAGTGATTTCTCTATTTGCCCTACTTTTTTAGTATTAGCTGGGGCAACTGTAATTTCACTCCTTTCAGTAGAACGAATCTCACGCTCCTGATATCTATCCTGACCCCTGTACCTTTTCCTCTATATCTTACACTACCATCTCCAAATCCATACCGATCTGGAGTCTTTTTTTTTTTAAATGGTCTCAATGTCCTGCGAGGAAATTCCTCATAAGGCAAATCTGAAGATTTGCTCTAAATAGTTATAAACTGATTTTCATTGGTGTAAGATGGAGGTGCTTGGGAGTAAGGTAGTGGAGGGTTAAATTTAGTTTGTTTCTGTGGATATTGTTCTCTTGCATTCTTTTTTTTTTTTTTTTTACAAACTGAGCTCTGTTTTTCCTTTGCTGGAAAATCTTTTCTCCTTTCCTTTTCTCTGCTATTTGAAGTTACTAGTACATCTCCAGTCAGGTCCTTACCTACAAGTGTATAAGTATGTCTTAATATATATCAGGTATTTGTTTTCGGTCTCTCAGCAATAGGCATAGAGAGTATTTGTTTCTCTATATCTAAAATTAAGCCTTGTCCTTTAACATTTGGCTTTAAACAACCCCATACCACGTCGTGAGTATTCTCTGTAAATCTCAGCTCTAATAAATATGCTGCTACAATGCCACTATTTTATTCATCATTCCTAAAATATCAGCAAGTGAAGCCAAAGTATCTTTACCTTGTGTATTTACATGATATGCATAAATCACTGAATTCCACTTCCTTGCCTCAAATATAAAAACACGTAAACCAGAGAATAAAATAGCATTAACAAACTTTCTATTTTGTGGAAGATAATAAGTTGGATAAACTCCAGCTAATGCATGAACTCTGTAATTTAACCACAAAGCTATGTCCTTTGGATTGCGTGGCATCCTTCCAATTGTTGTTTTTATATTTCATTTAGGAATTCCTGCAGTTTCAGCTAAAAAAATAAAAAAAACTTGCTATATGCCTGACACTCCAGACATTTTCACTATTTAAAACCTGAGCTCACATATAACCTAAAAATTGTATCACATTAAAAAGGTTTTCCCTCTCAGCTTGCTTATATTCTGCAGCTAGTATTATTTATTTTCCCTTTACTGTACTGTACAAACTAGATCTAGGAGTACCCCACATCTCAATTCAGGCTAAAGCCTTTAGGGCAATGTCTTTGTATTCCTGTAGCAATAACAGGAGGTCTGCCTAAAATCTTTACTATACCATCATAAGAAACATTTGTATTTCTATTTGTTGCAGGATCAAAATCTGCATCTATAGTGAGATATATAGGTTGTTGCAAAACTACTCCAGCAGCATTAGCAAAGTTTAAATGAATTAAACCATAACTGTATCTACAAAGCAATAACCTCATAATTTCCAATGACTCTTCCATTCTGCATTTTAAACACATAATTGAGTTTTAAAAGATTCTGCAAATCCTGATTAGCCATGATATTTTAGCACCTTCCCTTACGTATAAGGGGACCCAGGTAAAATTATAATAATTATTATAAAACATATATTATCTCTCAAAACACCCAGGGATGCCAATTGTAGTGGTTCACACCTAATTCACTTATAAGGTCTTAAAGCACAGTTATATTGAAATATGAATTCCAAGCACTGACCTTTAAATATTATATCAGTGAAACAGGTCTCATTTCTTACAAAGAAAGTTTCTGAGTACAATGAAAAGAAATGGTATTTGAGTAGATAACATTGTTTAAAAATAAATTTTTATTATACAGAAAAATCAGCTTACAGAAGTAATATACAATTAAATTCATTTAAATCCAATATACACACAGAGTTAAAAGACTTGCTTTCAATAACAATTGTTACATACCACTCAAAATGACTTCTTTGCAACCAAACCTTATCCTTAGAAATGCTCTATAATATCCTGTCAGAGTCACCTGCCTCATGTTTACAACAAGGTGTTTTTAAAGTTTTTAATTTGGATAACGTCATCATTTATTGTTTTCTTTTTATATGTATTTTTAGCATAATTTTAACATCAACAAAACTTGTCTAGCTTTTTCTATCATCAACAAATTTTTACATCAACCATGTGGCCTTGAAAATCTGTTATACAAGAGTTTAGACATACGCACTTTAAATTGCAAGGAGCATCCATTTTAGAGCTATAAATTCAAGGTTGAATAAACCTCCATTTTAAATCACATAGCATCTTATGTTAAAACTAGTTAGTTGGTTAGTATATTTGCAGACAGATAATAAAAACCTTTTATAAAAGACTTTTGTTTAAACATATAAAAGGATACAGTTATACATTGTACACATTGTAGAAGTAACATATATTTGAATATAGTTATACACTCTATATATTGCAAAATACGCATATTAAAGATTATATTTTTCACAATTTATGTGAACAGGCTCTTATAGCAAGGTACAGTCTTTATGTATAGAAGCTGTACATGATAGATTTAAAAGAAATCTATCATTTATAGTAAGTTATAAGTGTCTTGCTGAAAGAATGTATTTCTTACTGTTGGCATATTTATCAAGTGAATAGCAATATTAATTTGCAATCTAACATTTACATAGCAGCTTTTATTGAGAAAAGCATGCTATAAACAAAGTTTATTTGCAAAGTTATGCACTGTTAACTAAAAATTACATTTACAAGCACAGGTATATCACAGTGTTAATGAAAGCCTGTTACAATATACACTTGTATATACTGTATGTGTTTAAATGTGTATACATAATAAACACATACACATTTATGGACACATTTATAAATATATATACACCCATAAAAGTATTTAGACACACACACACACACATATATATATATATATATATATATATATATATATATATATATATATATCAGGGACGTGCAGTCATAGGAGGCAGGGGAGGCACTGCTTCCCCTGCCATATGGGGCCAAAGTTTAGTTAAATTTTAATTAAGAAAAAATAAAAAAACAAACAAAAAAAATATTTTTTTTCACCCATGTAATGCTATGGAGAGGCATCATACAGGACTGCATCTCTTCATAGACACATGGATACATTTCTTCAGTAGCAGCAGCGCCACCCACTGGTGGTATCTTAAAACTACCTGAAGCAAAAATAATGACCAATAGGAGGCATCCCTCATGATGCCTCTTAGGGAGAGAGCCAATCAGAGAAGTAAAACTCTTCTTGGCATTATTAGTTATGCAGGATGCAGGGCTGGCCCTGTCTGATGTTCACTGACTTCCTGTTACTGTCTGGGACCCTCCCACTAGCACAGGCTTCACTAGAAACAAAAGGGGAGAATAAGGACTGCAGGAAGAAGTGCACTGTTAAATGATAGTGTTAATATTAATGCTTTTATTGTGATCTGTAAGCTTTCTACTTATTAACAATGTTGACTGTTGTGACTGTGAGGAGTGCTGGTAATGATAATAGCTTCCCACATTTTGCTGGCAGTTTATTTTAACTTTTTATTGTGAATATTTTGTTTTTAATGTGATCTGGTAATTTGCTTTTAGTTAACATTGACTGCAGAGCATGCTATATTACTACAGCTCTCAGTAAGTGTTGTCACTAGCTGGTGCCCTTATGCAAAAAAAGGAAATGCTAGTGCCTTTTTTTATGCAGGAACCTCTCCTGGTCTGTATAATAAATGATGCTTTATTACTACAGCTCTCAGTAAGTATTTTGTTGTCACTAGCTGGTGCCCTTGTGCAAAAAAGGAAAAGCTAGTGCCTTTTTTATGCAGGAACCTCTCCTGGTCTGTATAATAAATGATGCTTTATTACTACAGCTCTCAGTAAGTGTTGTCACTAGCTAGTGCCCTTGTGCAAAAAAGGAAATGCCTGTGCCTTTTGTATGCAGGAACCTCTCCTGGTCTGTATAATAAATGATGCTTTATTACTACAGCTCTCAGTAAGTATTGTGTTGTCACTAGCTGGTGCCCTTGTGCAAAAGAGTAAATGCTAGTGCCTTTTTTATGCAGGAACCTCTTCTGGTCTGTATAATAAACAATCAGTGCTGAGTACACTCCTATGTCACCCAAGATATAAGGTGAGATCTACTGGGTCCAGACACTTCTGAGTATCTTAGTTATGTGCACTGAAAACTAAAGAGAACAAAACTGTGCTGATTTTGTTTCTATGTATGTGGATTAGATAGACTGATTGATTTAAGGTCAGTACTTCACTCTGTCATCCTAATGTTGTTTTCCTTCAATAAATACACTTTTTTTTACTGTAGTTTCCCATGCTTTTGGGTTTTCCTGTTTATAACACCTCACTTTTTATTGTCTTTCTGTAATATGATGATCTGTCTGTCATTTATTAAAAAGCATAGTTTTTATATTTTTAGTATTAAAAATATTATTTTATATGATATATTATTATTATTAGTGGTTTTCATATTAAATCCACAAGTGAGCTGTGATATCTCTCAGTGAATGTATTGGGACAGGGAGTCTTGCATCTTGCCTGGTATATTGTGTCATTTAGCTGGCATTCATGTGAGTAGGGGAACTGATTGGCAGATTTAATATGGTATATGATAAGTGGCATAAATGAGGGAAGGGAGTCATGTGGCAGAAAACTGTAATAAGTGGTTGTAAAAGGCCCTTAATCTTAATCAAATGTAGTGTATTACTGGCCCACAGTAAGTAGGAGCAGGGGGGCACTCCATCTTGTCAAGTACAACTGGCATATAATAATAAAACATTTTATTCAACTATTATATATTTAACTCATGTAAAAGTCACGTGGAAGTGTGTATGTGTGTGTATCTGAGTGTGTGTGTGCTTGTCTGTATATATTTGTGGATTAGCCAGCCTCTTAGTGTGTATTCCTGTGGGTGCTTGTGTATGTGTGAGTGATGATGTATGTGGCTTCTTGTCTGTGCTTTTTGGGTGCCTGTTTGTGTGCAAGTGGTGCCTGGTTTTGTGTATGTTGGTTCCTATGTGTATATGGTATCTGATGGTGCTTGCGTGTCTGTGCGTGTCTGTCTGTGTCTGTCTGTGTGAGTCTTCTTGTATATCTGAGTGTATATTTATGTGTGTGATTCTGTATGTGTCTGTTTCTGTGTGTGTCACTGTGTGTGTCTGTATGTGTTAGTGCCTCTGTATGTCCTAGTGTGTTTCTGTGTGTATGTGAATCTATGTTTGTGAGTGTGTTTCTATGTATGTTTGGGGGCCCTGATTAATGGTTTTGTAAGGGGCTGTAAAAGGATGTCAGTAGTATGCTAGGGCTATACTTTGATGTTAGTAAAAATAAATATATATATGTTTTTTTCCATTGAAATTCTGTTTTTATAGCCTTATTTCTATCATTTCTTAGGTGCTTTACTTCCCTTGTATTTTAACTATTAGATAAAGAATTTCATAGTGGGCAGGGTTTTAGTACTTGGGCCACTGAATTGTACTCGCCCCCTGGTTCCAAAATTGCCAGTCATTCCCTGCATTTTTATGCATTAGTTGCATTAGGGAGTTTCTGGTTTTAACATGTGGTCAGATTGTTTGGAAGCCTTGTTTGTCTGCTTGCAAGCATTTCATCCTGCCTGGGTCAGAATTCAGTCTACACCAAAATCGCTATTATTTAAAAAGATAGATAACGCCTTTATTACCCATTCCCCAGCTTTGCACAATTAACATTGTTATATTAATATACTTTATAACCATTTATCCTCTAAATTTCTGACTGTTTAAGCCACTACAGACAGCCTCTTATCACATGCTTTTTTATTAGCTTTTTTACAACAAGAGACTGCTAATTTATGTGTGTCATATAGATAACATTGTGCTCTCTCCTGTGGGGTTGTGCAGGACACAGCACTAACTGGCTAAAATGCAAGTCAATAGATAATAAATAAATAGCCCTGAGATAAGGGGATTGTCTACAGAGGCTTAAATACAAGATATTAGATACTATTCTAATCGTCATTGTGTAACCGGCCAATTTAATCGTAAATTTAAGTTACCTCTATTAGGTTCATATATGTGCTTCTCAGGCCTATCATAGCCACTGCCTCACTAGCCTCTGAGCTCACTGCACGTTGTGGTATACTGTATATATACATATACAGTATACCACAAAAGTGAGTACACCCCTCACATTTTTGTAAATTTTTTATTATATCTTTTCATGTGACAAGAAATAACACTTTGCTACAATGTAAAGTAGTGAGTGTACAGCCTGTATAATAGTGTAAATTTGCTGTCCCCTCAAAATAACTTAACACACAGCCATTAATGTCTAAACCGTTGGCCACAAAAGTGAGTACACCCCTAAGTGGAAATGTCCAAATTGGGCCCAATAAACCATTTTCCCTCCCCAGTGTCATGTGACTTGTTAGTATTGCAAGGTCTCAGGTGTGAATGGTGAGCAGGTGTGTTAAACTTGGTGTTATTTCTCTCACACTCTCTCATACTGGTCATTGGAAGTTAAACTTGTCACCTCATGGCAATTAACTTTCTGAGGATCTGAAAAAAAGAATTGTTGCTCTACATAAAGATGGCCTAGGCTATAAGAAGATCGCCAAGACCATGAAAATGAGCTGCAGCACGGTGGGCAAGACCATACAGTGGTTTCACAGAACAGGTTCCACTCAGAACAGGCCTCGCCATGGTCGACCAAAGAGATTGAGTGCATGTGCTCAACATCATATCCAGAGGTTGTCTTTGGGAAATAGATGTATGAGTGCTGCCAGCATTGCTACAGAGGTTGAAGGGGTGGGGGGTCAGCCTGTCAGTGCTCAGACCATACGCGCACACTGCATAAAATTGGTCTGCATGGCTGTCGTCCCAGAAGGAAGCCTCTTCTAAAGATTATGCACAAGAAAGCCCGCAAACAGTTTGCTGAAGACAAGCAGACTAAGGACATAGATTACTGGAACCATGTCCTGTGGTCTGATGAGACCAAGATAAACTTATTTGGTTTAGATGGTGTGAAGCATGTGTGGCGGCAACCAGGTGAGGAGTACAAAGACAAGTGTGTCTTGCCTACAGTCAAGCATGGTGATGGGAGTGTCATGGTCTGGGCCTGCATGAGTGCTGCCGGCACTGGGAAGCTACAGTTCATTGAGGGAACCATGAATGCCAACATGTACTGTGACATACTGAAGCAGAGCATGATCCCCTCCCATCAGAGACTCGGCCGCAGGGCAGTATTCCAACTTAACAATCCCAAACACACCTCCAAGATGACCACTGCCTTGTTAATGAAGCTGAGAGTAAAGGTGATGGACTGGCCAAGCATATCTCCAGACCAAAACCCTATTGAGCATCTGAGGGCCATTCTCAAATGGAAGGTGGGGGAGTGCATGGTCTCTAACATCCACCAGCTCCATGAAGTCGTCATGGAGGAGTGGAAGAGGACTCCAGTGGCAACCTGTGATGGTCTGGTGAGCTCCATACCCAAGAGGGTTAAGGCAGTGCTGAAAAATAATAGTGGCCACACAAAATATTGACACTTTGGGCCCAATTTGGACATTTCTACTTAGGGGTGTACTCACTTTTGTTGCCAACTGTTTAGATATTAATGCCTGTGTGTTGAGTTATTTTGAGGGGACAGAAAATGTACACAGTTATGCAGGCTGTACATTCACTACTTTACATTGTAGCAAATGTGAGGGGTGTACTCACTTTTGTGGGATATATATACAACCCTTTGCAGTCAAAGGCATGACCATATACCATATTCCTTTTATCCCTTATAAAAAAATATCAATATTTATTTGACAATTTTTTATCAGATTGTGTATAGATGAGCATAACAGTTTATTTTAAATGTATGTTGTTCTTGGTTCACATTTTTTAAACTCCCTTTATGCAAGGTCTTCAGTTGTGCTAAGCAATGCATGCTAATTTTGTTTCTTGAGCTAACACGCTTACTATCAATTTGTAATACCCACACAAGTTAACACAGGCTCAATATTGCAATACCATGCCCTCGCTAAAGATAGCACACCACTTGTAATCTAACCCAAAATCAGTATAACCTATTGTGAAATAACAAGTGATTTACAACACACATCAACAGAATAAATATGCACTTTCTAAAGTTCATATATTTTGTCATAACAGTTGGTTTAGAAATCCCCTTTAGTGTGTTAAGCCTTTGTAATTTGACGTTCCCTTGTAATTTGGTAAGGTGATTTATATGAGAATCAGGCTATATAAATAAATGTGTTCTCTTCCTAGACATGACTAAGGACCTAATGTAGGTCTGAATTGTTTTTGTTTTTTTTGTGGACCATGGCACAATAAAGGTCTTTTATATCAAATTGCCAAGGCTGGAGCACCCTTTCATTTGGAGTTCCTAAGAAAACCTTGATAGGCCAAAAAAGGAAAATGTTGCTTAAAATATGTTGTGGTAAACCGTGAAACATTTTATAAAAATATTTAATTGTGGCAAATGTTTTTGAAGTTAAGAACATGTAAAATAATAAAAGTACTTGCTTATACCGTAATTGCAATTTTTTTTTTACTCTGAATGATTGAACATTTTTCATTACAATCTCACAATATTTCATGTCCCTTTTTGTAATAAAGGAAGTAAAGAAGAGACTTTGAAAACATTCTTTATTATTAATTGTTAATGTGTTCATTATTTACAGTGCTCTACCATGGGGTCAATCAGAATCCTTTAGCATAATGTATCTAAAAATTGTCAAGAGAATAACATTACTAAAGGAATAGAAAGGTCAAAATTAAAATGTGTATGGGTGCATTTAAAGCTTAAATACAAGTATTTTTGCAATGTACTTCTGTTTTTAAGCAACATACTTAAATATGCTGTTTGTGGGCCATTGTACCAGTTTTCAAACTCAGGTAGCTGTGTTTTGTGTGTATTGTGCATGTGAAGACTTAATTTGTGTCATGCAAGTCATTGCTGACTCTCTGAAAACGGGTAATGTTTGAATACTGGTGCATGGGTCCTCACAGCATATGTGCGTATGCCACTAGAATAATTTTTGCTAATGAAAGTATATTGAAAAATGTATTCTAATTAAACTGAAATGCATTTCATGCACATTTCAAATTTGACCTTTCTATCCCTTTAGAATCTAAGGGGATATCTGCAGATAAATCATTTGATGAGTTTTTCTAAAGAATTGGGGTCAACCCCCATATGTAGTGAATCTTCACTTTTAAAAATCTCTTGATAGCCCATCGAAATATACAATCCCATAGCACAAAAATAGCTGGTTCTCTGTCTGAAAAAGTGTCATTGATCATCTAAATAAACTTATAAAAGTAATTTTATTAACATTATAGAAATATGTTTGTAAATGTCATATTCAGTGTGAATCCCATTACAGATCTTATAGATGGGTCAAATGCCATCTTTTTATTGTGAACACAAAGTTTAAAGAGGAAAGCAAACATATTATATTACATTTTTATTTGCAGGTTATGATCAAGAAGAACTATACTTTGGTTAATGAATTCCTACTTCTAGGATTCAAGGATCTTCACAGTTTCCAGATCCCTTTTTTCCTACTTCTCATTGCCATCTACTCTATAACAATAGTTGGAAATATTTTAATTGTTGCATTAGTATCAATGAGTCATCAACTTCACTCACCTATGTACTTATTTCTTAGCCACTTATCTCTTTGTGATATATTTATCAGCACAAATGTTACTCCTAAAACACTACAAATTATACTATTAGGCAAAAGTGTAATTTCTGCCAGGGATTGCATTATCCAGTTGTATTTGTTTGGAGCTGCGGGAACTATAGAATGCTGTCTTCTTACTGTAATGTCTTATGATCGATATTTGGCCATCTGTAGACCATTGCATTATACTACTATAATGAACGTTAGACTTCTTCATACTTTAATTATTTGGTCTTGGATGGCAGGTTTTGTTATATTATTGATAACTTACATACTTGTACTTGAGCTGGAGTTCTGTGGCCCCAATATTATTGACCACTTCTTCTGTGACCTTGCTCCTCTTATTGAGCTTTCATGCTCTGATACATCAGTCGTTCAAATCGAAGTATCCATAGCTGCCATTGTATTAAGCCTTTTCCAATTTATGTTTGTAATAGGAACGTACATCTGCATCTTCAAAGGCATTTTTCAAATCACCTCAACCTCAGGGAGGCAAAAAGTCTTCTCTACGTGCAGCTCTCATTTGTCTGTTGTCTGCACTTACTATGGGACAATGATAACTCTTTATGTAGCTCCATCTAAGGGAGTCTCAATGAACTTTAACAAGGTCTTATCACTACTGAATACAGTGGTTACTCCGATGTTTAATCCAATTATATACAGTCTAAGAAATAAAGAGATCAGGGAAGCAATGAGTAAATGTATATTAGTAATCATGGCTTTGAAAGTAAACTACATTGAAGAACAGGGGAAAAAACATCTCTAGAACCAAATATAAAGTTTTATGGTAGCCTTAGTTTCTTGAACATTTTAGTTAAACTAAAATACATGTGAATAGAGAGACACTTAACAACACGATTCAAATCAGATTGTGTTTGATTAAAAGGAGAATTGTATACAACTAACTAAAAGAGTAAGAGTACACGGATAGACATTGTAATAGGTCACTAGTGCATTTCATAATTGGAAGTAAAGGTCAGGTGGGCATTCAAAGTGAAGAATAAATGTTGATCAATCCCTTTGTTTAGAGAGATTTTTCGCAGTATGGTAGGATTAGTAACATACATTTGCAATATATCTAAGGTACCAAAAATGTCCAGTGCTGCTAATCAGTAGGGGGAAATTTCTGTAGGTAGTGTGTCAGTTCTATATTTACTTTTTCTGTGGCTACCAGTTGTAAAGGTTTCAAATGGAATTCGATTTTCCTCTGTAAGACCAAAATCTTTCTGATTTGTGGACTCTTACTTATCAAAATGTTAGTTAAGTTCCCTGTGTAAGCATTTTCATTTTTTTACTGATACAAATTTTTGTAACAAAGCTGACATTTTAGTAGTGGTAGATCATAGGAGTAGTGAAAATAAAAATCTGGAGGACCAAAAATGATGAAAAATCAATGGTACATTACTCATAACAACAAAAGTGGAAATGGACTTGGGAATTATTATTTCAGACAGTTAAGGTGAAAAAAAAATGCAGCAGAGTATCAGATTAGGCCAGCATGTAAAACCAATAGAAAGCTTAGCTGTATAGGAAAATGTATAATGAGATGAAACATTGAGGAATTCATATCAGGTTAAGGATCACTGATAAGGCCTCATCTTGAATATTGTGTAAATCCCTGGAAACTGTATCTCCAGAAGGATATGATAATTACATTAATACAATAGAAGAGGACTACTAAAATGATATTAGGAGGCCGATTTATTAAGCAATGGATGCTGCTTATTCAGCGCGAGCCTTCTGGCTCGCCGGAAACAGGAGTTAAGAAGCAGCGGTCTTAAGACCACTGCTCCTTAACTCGTCCCCCACCTCTCAGGTGGCAGACTGCAATCATCCCGATCAAGTACAACTGGGATGATTGACACCCCCTGCTAGCGGCCAATTGACCGTGAATGTGCAGGGGGCGGCATTGCACAAGCCTTTCACCAGAAATGTTTTTGCAATGATAAATACCAACAGCATATGCTGTCTCTAGGGATAAAATAAAACATTTTCACAAAAGAACAACATCTAGACAAGTGGCAATCATCTCAAGTTGGAAGAAAGCAATTTTGAGACTAATACAAAGTTTGATAAGCAACAAATACTTAAAGGGAATTTAAGAATAGATTATGAGGCATATTTATCAAGCTCCGTATGGAGCTTGATGCCCAGCGTTTCGGGGCTGGCCGGAAACAGAAGTTATGAAGCAGCGGTCTAAAGACCGCTGCTCCATAACCTAGCCGCCTGCTCTGAGGCCGCGGACAGAAATCGCCAGAAATCAACCCGATCGAATATGATTGGGTTGATTGACACCCCCTGCTAGCTGCCGATTGGCCTCAAATCTGCATGGGGCGGCATTGCACCAGCATTTCACAAGAACTGCTGGTGCAATGATAAATGCAGAGAGAATGTATGCTGTCGGCATTTATCAATGTGCAGTGGACATGATCCACAATATAGGATCATGTCCGCTCGCACAATCATAAATAGGCCTCTATGTGTCCTGAGAATTAACCAGAAGAAATCAAGGATCTATATTGATTGACCTGGATTATATGTTAAGTCAAAAGCAGTGTTTTTATGTTTCTATGATTGAAATAAAGAAAGTATATTTAACACCCAGTGACTTTTGAGTCTTTTTTTATCTGTCATGTGAGTGGAATCCTATTTTGTAAAGTCTAGTACTGTCAGTACTTTTTGTTATCTCAAAATCTTGAGCAAAATCTTGTTATCTCAAAATCTAGCACTGATAGATATTTTTAAATAATTTACCTTGTGATGATGCATTTAGATATGGAACCCACTCATTCATATTCTTATCACTACACTAAACAAAAAAACAAATTATTTGGCTTAGGTCATGGTATTTCTGATTGCCACTCCCTTTTTAGCATAAATTAAGTTTTTACTTAAAGGGGCATTAAAGGTACATTTTATGTAACTTAATCGTAATAGTATGTCTTTAAACATTCATATATATATATATATATATATATATATATATATATATATATATATATATATATATATATATATATATATATATATATATATATATATATATATATATATATATATATATATAAATATCCTCCAAAGAGAGATAAGCACAGTCTTACATTACCACAACTGCCAGGGTGCACTTCAAATATAAATTGTATCCATTTCTCGTTTGCAAGAAGGCACTCACTGGTCTTTTTTAGTAAAAAACAACTTTTAATTCATAGATTTAAAAAGCAATTACATCCATAACGTTTCGATGTCGTTATGACATCTTTGTCAAATGTTCTGCTAACATCACCAATATAGGACAAACATGTTCCCAAAGTAGAAAATCGCTAACAACATACATTTAAATGCAGCCTTATATACCCATTAACATTCACATCTTCCCGCTCCTGCAGATCTTCCATCTACCCCCTGACGTCATCACGCTCAGACGCGAGCGTGAGCGTGGGACGTCACTCGTTTCCAATTGGCCATGTGTCTCCATGGCAACCGCTTGTAAACACACTGCACTGTGTTTTTCTTAGCCGCTCCCACTGTTGTCATCATGTGACTACATGACTATAGCCTAACCATATAGGCTGATCATCAGGCGGCTGTCATGGAAACCTACAACCAGGAAGAAAAACATAAACACCCACAAACTGTGTTAGTCCCAATATAATGCGTATGTGTTAAGATAGGTATCAAACGATCTGACAACTTGCGGATGAAGTTAAACTTCATATGAAGCACAACTGTGCCTTTCAATTACAAATCCACGAGTGGTTTAGCCGTGATCGATACTATCCCCACACATAACAGCCCAAGAATAAAGGGACACATTGAATATATACAATCTTAAAAACAATGTAACTGTTTCGCAGATATCGCCCATGCTAATAGTTTGCAACCCCTGACTGACAAAGTTAACACTATATTCCCTGATAAAACATTATCTTAGGTATGTACATTAAACTCCACGTCATCATACTTTTTTGATGCATAAAAAACCATCGCCTTCATGCCTGATTGGAATGGATAGAAACCAGTGTGTACCCACTAGAATGAAGATTCATGTGGACTTCTGGAATATATTCTTGCATATAGGGATGGTAGATGAAAATATATGTCCATGTTCAATTTATGGGTTATTTAGTGTAGAATGGTCCAAAGTCCAGATTAGTGTTCAATCCCTTTGGTATGACCGTGTCCAGCATATGGATCCATTTGGTTTCTCTCTGGAGCAATCGATTTGCTCTGTTGCCACCTCTTGGTAATGGTGGAATATGATCAATAACCATCGTTTTCATACTTGAAACACTGTGTCTGTGCTGTGCGAAATGGCGTGCCATAGGTTGATCCGATTCACCCGATTTTAAGGCTTCGCGGATGGCACATCGATGGTTTGCCATCCTATCTCTGAAGCTCGTGACAGTTTTCCCAATGTACACCAGGGAACATGGGCAAATCAACATGTAAATGACATGTGTGCTGGTGCAAGTCAGCCGATGACGGATAGTGTAACACTTGTTCGTGTGTGGATGTTGAAAGGTCTTCCCTCTTATCATACCATTGCACGTCGTACAGCCTCCATAGGTATAACAGCCCTTGCTTGAGGGCTTTAGCCATGTATCTTTCTGGTAACAGCTGACTGGATCAGTCTTCACTAATAGATCCCGTAAATTATCAGCCCGTCTGTGCACCATACGTGGTGGCCTGGTGCCATAGAAAGGGAGTGTCGTGTCCGTTTCCAAGATTGACCAGTGTTGACGTACTGATCTGGTCAATTTTGTACTCATAGGAGTATAAGTGCTTATAAAATTCTGTTGAGTTGTGGTAATGTGTTTTGGTTTATTAACATTGGTGGCCGTGCCCTCCAATAACTCCACTCTTGTGTTATGGACCATTCTACTGTTGTAACCCCTCTTTACCAACTTCTCCTCCATCTCATCCAGTTGATTTAGCATTGTGGGTACATCACTGTTGTTGCGGATGACCCTAGTGAGTTGTGATTTAATAAGCCCTGTTTTCTGATGCCTAGGGTGAAAGCTGTTGGCTTCCAATAAGGAATTCCGGTCAGTTTCCTTAGTATATAAGGAAGTACCAAATATACACTGCTCATCATTTAATACCTTAATTATATTAAGGTCCAAGAAATGTACCTCCGTATCACTGTACTCCATTTTAAATCTGATGGGACAGTCCATGGAGTTCAAACCTGACACCCATTGCTCTAACTCAATTGCATCCCCTCTCCACACCAGGAACACGTCATCAATGTAACGTACATAGTACCTGATGTGGGGATGTGCATGTGGTTTCATGGCCTGCTGTTCATACCATGCCATGTACAAATTTGCATATGAGGGTGCCATGTTTGAACCCATGGCTGTCCCAGAGATCTGTAAGTAATAGTCACGTTCAAACCTGAAGTAGTTCTTGTCTAAACATAACATAATCAATTCACATAAAAATTCCACAGGTGGCCCTTTATAAAGAGGATTGTTAGTCACCATGGATCTGACAGCCCCCACTCCCCCCTCGTGGGGGATGGAAGTGTATAGACTGTCAACATCCATGGTGACCAGCAAATCATCTACACATAGATCAGTATAACTCCGAAGAGTTTGTATCAAACTTGCTGAATCCTGTAGATATGCCGGGATGCCTTTAACTACAGGTTGTAGATGGAAATCAATGAACATAGATAGACTGGATAATAGAGAATCCCTGGCAGACACAATCGGTCTGCCAGGAGGATTATCTAGAGTCTTGTGCACTTTTGGCAACAAGTATAGCACTGGAATCTTAGGATGGTTAGTAATTAAAAAATCACTTTCCTGTTCAGAGAGTATCCCTGATTCCAGACCCATATATATCTGTTGGTCTATAATTCTTTTATAAGTAGCTGTTGGGTTACCTTTAAGTTTCAAATATATCCCTGTATCCGAAAGCTGACGTAGAGCTTCTGCCCTATAGTTAGTGTAATCCTGTATGACTATAGAGCCACCTTTATCCGCTGGGCGGATGATAATAGAATTATCATCTCTCAGCGATTTAATTGCTAATCTTTCCTCAGCATTTAGATTGGGATATATTGTGCCTGTTTTAGAGTTATTGATGTCATGACATATCATTCTTGTGAATCCCCTGATAGAATGATGAGTTCCAGGAGGTTCAAAAGAAGATGGTTTCCTGAATGTGGACACTGGTTCCATGGTCTCATTCTTAAAAAATTCTTTCAGTTTTAGTTGTCTCTGAAACTTATGAATATCTACCATAGTGTTGAAAGTGTCACACTTAGGGGTAGGTATAAAAGAGAGACCTCGATTAAGGACAGATATTTCACTTTTACTCAATTCCCTGGAGCTAAGATTAAAGATGATGTTTATTTTTTCTTTGTTCCTTTTTTGCGCGTGTCTCCCTCGCCTACTGTGTGGTCTTCTCTTTCTTTTATATCCCTCTGGCCGGGTAACGGCGGCTTTGCCGCGGATCTCGTAGCCATCCCGGAAAAAGACTGCTGTTGTGAGGACCCTTTTGCATTGGCCCCTGAACTCTCATTGCCAGATGAATCCCCCCCACTACTATCAACAATACTGAGTGCATTCCTACCACGTGTGTTTCTACGTTTGTGTCTGGGCAGTTCATCCTTACCATATAACCAACGGTAAACATGTCTATCTCTGTAATCATTTTCTACCGTGTTTAGTTTCTTATTTTTAAACATTATTAGCTCATTCCTGTATTTAGTTACCATGTTGTCAAGTTTGGTAACCCAGTCCTGTGAGCTATCCTCCACCATAATCTGGTAGTTCGGCAGTTTAGTGGTCTCAATTTCCACTTTGATTTTCGCTTCTAGTCTGCTGACCTCCTCTATGACTAAAAGTAATAAGTCATAGGAGCACTTATTCAATATTGCACACCACTTTCTGCAGAACTCCATATTCTGGCGGCCTAGTGTAGGTACATTTTTTATTCTGAAGCCCCTTGGTATATACTTTTTTCGGTGATACCCCGAGAGGTACACCGCATGCAAGTGGTAGTCTATCTCTTTCTTTCTCAAATTTAACAATTTATGGTATATATTTATAGGGGTATCTCCCCTTAACTCACTCAGGTCATCCACAACTCTTATTCTTTCGGCGTCTTCATCTGTGAATCCTAGAGCCTCTGTATTAAAGTCCTCGTCCATATAAAGATGTTCCATATCCGGTATACCAGTCGGAGGATATTTGTATTTTGTTTTTTGAGATGAGGCACTCCACTTTTCTGAAATAAGATATTTGTGATATAATTAAAAGTGTTATCAGAGAGAAGAAATCACTAACACTGTTTTGGCTTGTTTCGCCTGTGCTTGTTTGCAAACCCTGACAGACATCCACTTCAACATGGCGACTGGTATATAACTAAAACTGAAAGAATTTTTTAAGAATGAGACCATGGAACCAGTGTCCACATTCAGGAAACCATCTTCTTTTGAACCTCCTGGAACTCATCATTCTATCAGGGGATTCACAAGAATGATATGTCATGACATCAATAACTCTAAAACAGGCACAATATATCCCAATCTAAATGCTGAGGAAAGATTAGCAATTAAATCGCTGAGAGATGATAATTCTATTATCATCCGCCCAGCGGATAAAGGTGGCTCTATAGTCATACAGGATTACACTAACTATAGGGCAGAAGCTCTACGTCAGCTTTCGGATACAGGGATATATTTGAAACTTAAAGGTAACCCAACAGCTACTTATAAAAGAATTATAGACCAACAGATATATATGGGTCTGGAATCAGGGATACTCTCTGAACAGGAAAGTGATTTTTTAATTACTAACCATCCTAAGATTCCAGTGCTATACTTGTTGCCAAAAGTGCACAAGACTCTAGATAATCCTCCTGGCAGACCGATTGTGTCTGCCAGGGATTCTCTATTATCCAGTCTATCTATGTTCATTGATTTCCATCTACAACCTGTAGTTAAAGGCATCCCGGCATATCTACAGGATTCAGCAAGTTTGATACAAACTCTTCGGAGTTATACTGATCTATGTGTAGATGATTTGCTGGTCACCATGGATGTTGACAGTCTATACACTTCCATCCCCACGAGGGGGGAGTGGGGGCTGTCAGATCCATGGTGACTAACAATCCTCTTTATAAAGGGCCACCTGTGGAATTTTTATGTGAATTGATTATGTTATGTTTAGACAAGAACTACTTCAGGTTTGAACGTGACTATTACTTACAGATCTCTGGGACAGCCATGGGTTCAAACATGGCACCCTCATATGCAAATTTGTACATGGCATGGTATGAACAGCAGGCCATGAAACCACATGCACATCCCCACATCAGGTACTATGTACGTTACATTGATGACGTGTTCCTGGTGTGGAGAGGGGATGCAATTGAGTTAGAGCAATGGGTGTCAGGTTTGAACTCCATGGACTGTCCCATCAGATTTAAACTGGAGTACAGTGATACGGAGGTACATTTCTTGGACCTTAATATAATTAAGGTATTAAATGATGAGCAGTGTATATTTGGTACTTCCTTATATACTAAGGAAACTGACCGGAATTCCTTATTGGAAGCCAACAGCTTTCACCCTAGGCATCAGAAAACAGGGCTTATTAAATCACAACTCACTAGGGTCATCCGCAACAACAGTGATGTACCCACAATGCTAAATCAACTGGATGAGATGGAGGAGAAGTTGGTAAAGAGGGGTTACAACAGTAGAATGGTCCATAACACAAGAGTGGAGTTATTGGAGGGCACGGCCACCAATGTTAATAAACCAAAACACATTACCACAACTCAACAGAATTTTATAAGCACTTATACTCCTATGAGTACAAAATTGACCAGATCAGTACGTCAACACTGGTCAATCTTGGAAACGGACACGACACTCCCTTTCTATGGCACCAGGCCACCACGTATGGTGCACAGACGGGCTGAGAATTTACGGGATCTATTAGTGAAGACTGATCAAGTCAGCTGTTACCAGAAAGATACATGGCTAAAGCCCTCAAGCAAGGGCTGTTATACCTGTGGAGGCTGTACGACGTGCAATGGTATGATAAGAGGGAAGACCTTTCAACATCCACACACGAACAAGCGTTACACTATCCGTCATCGGCTGACTTGCACCAGCACACATGTCATTTACATGTTGATTTGCCCATGTTCCCTGGTGTACATTGGGAAAACTGTCACGAGCTTCAGAGATAGGATGGCAAACCATCAATGTGCCATCCGCGAAGCCTTAAAATCGGGTGAATCGGATCAACCTGTGGCACGCCATTTCGCACAGCACAGACACAGTGTTTCAAGTATGAAAACGATGGTTATTGATCATATTCCACCATTACCAAGAGGTGGCAACAGAGCAAATCGATTGCTCCAGAGAGAAACCAAATGGATCCATATGCTGGACACGGTCATACCAAAGGGATTGAACACTAATCTGGACTTTGGACCATTCTACACTAAATAACCCATAAATTGAACATGGACATATATTTTCATCTACCATCCCTATATGCAAGAATATATTCCAGAAGTCCACATGAATCTTCATTCTAGTGGGTACACACTGGTTTCTATCCATTCCAATCAGGCATGAAGGCGATGGTTTTTTATGCATCAAAAAAGTATGCTGACGTGGAGTTTAATGTACATACCTAAGATAATGTTTTATCAGGGAATATAGTGTTAACTTTGTCAGTCAGGGGTTGCAAACTATTAGCATGGGCGATATCTGCGAAACAGTTACATTGTTTTTAAGATTGTATATATTCAATGTGTCCCTTTATTCTTGGGCTGTTATGTGTGGGGATAGTATCGATCACGGCTAAACCACTCGTGGATTTGTAATTGAAAGGCACAGTTGTGCTTCATATGAAGTTTACCTTCATCCGCAAGTTGTCAGATCGTTTGATACCTATCTTAACACATACGCATTATATTGGGACTAACACAGTTTGTGGGTGTTTATGTTTTTCTTCCTGGTTGTAGGTTTCCATGACAGCCGCCTGATGATCAGCCTATATGGTTAGGCTATAGTCATGTAGTCACATGATGACAACAGTGGGAGCGGCTAAGAAAAACACAGTGCAGTGTGTTTACAAGCGGTTGCCATGGAGACACATGGCCAATTGGAAACGAGTGACGTCCCACGCTCACGCTCGCGTCTGAGCGTGATGACGTCAGGGGGTAGATGGAAGATCTGCAGGAGCGGGAAGATGTGAATGTTAATGGGTATATAAGGCTGCATTTAAATGTATGTTGTTAGCGATTTTCTACTTTGGGAACATGTTTGTCCTATATTGGTGATGTTAGCAGAACATTTGACAAAGATGTCATAACGACATCGAAACGTTATGGATGTAATTGCTTTTTAAATCTATGAATTAAAAGTTGTTTTTTACTAAAAAAGACCAGTGAGTGCCTTCTTGCAAACGAGAAATATATATATATATATATATATATATATATATATATATATATATATATATATATATATATATATATATATATATATATATATATATGAAAGAGAAAGAGGTCACCTGCGTTAAAATCTAGGATATGTGAATTTATTTGTCTTTTCAAGTGAAATGGTTATCAGATATATGGAAAGTTGTCCCAAATATTGGTGTCTCTAGGTACTATGAGTTTGAACAAACCCGGTCTAGCGTGCTGCCTCTATATTGAAACAGAGTACCCCTAACTCTGTAAAAAGTGTATAGAAAGAGAAAAATCAATATGAAAGTAGAGGCGCTCAGCAATACAATATATACTATAGTATAGTATAAGTATATCAAATATTAGTCTTTGTTGGTGAATTTCATCACAGTTGTTTAATCAATTGAGAAATTTCTGCTTACCAGCTGTTACCTCAATCATATGAGGTAAGGAGTGTGCCCAGGTTTAAAGGTGATTCACTGTAATGGAACTTCTATGTCCTGGTGATGTTCCTGGAAACCTGTTGTTAGAATCGGTCCTTCCGTTAGGATTCTTTATAGGAATGAAGATCCTGGACTCACTTTAAGTAGAAGGATGTAGACTGTAATCCGTCTGTTATATCTTTCTTCAATGGTGGTAGGAATACTTGATTCTTTTTGTACTATCCTTTAGGAAGAAGTGCCTTTTGGTGGTGAGAATCCCCGTTCTCTCAGAATGCAGTCAAGATGTTCATAGAAAGAAAACAAAAGCACATAGCATAATATTGTTTTGACACAATAGAAATATTTATTCAATAATAATATGCGCTTACATTAAAAACCCTCAATCAGTATGAGGTAAGTTACAGACATATATACAGCATGAAGGGCCGTGTCCTTGGTTGTAGTAGGAATGGCAGTGGTATAAGGATCCTGGTACTTGATGGTTATACACTCGTCCAAACTTAATCAGATGTACTGTGTGCCGTCACAAACGTTACATGAACAGTATATATAAAGGTGGTAGGGCTAAATAAGTGGGCCCACAATGTTCCCAGATTACACTGATGTAATTTAAGCTGCTGTTTATATGATACGATACAACCTATGGTCTGATGTACAAGAGAATTAAGTGTCTGAGACTTATTTTTAGGAAGCGTATACTTTGCACTAATTTTCTCTCTAAACTCTTATACAGACAGATGAGAAATTACTGTTACAATGTGACCGCTTGAAAGTCCCAATAGGTTGGACTTAATTAGGGCTATTTATCAAACAGCTGTGTTATAACAGAGGAATGAGTGATGTCTGCCCGTTTGGATAACTACGGCAGTTAGTATAGCAGTAAAATATATGAATGTGCCAGGTGGAGTAGTGCAATGTCAATTTAAGATCCTGAGCACATTAAATTCCTGAGCACATTGTAAAACACAAGTTTTATAAAATACTAGCGTTATAAACGTAATAAAATCACATGAAAGAATAAAATGGTAACACGTTTAAAATCATTAGACATCAAATGTTATAGAAAGTAGTTATGCCCTGTCCGCCCACTGTAAGAAACCTTACGCGTTTCGAAGTCTAGCGTGACTTCTTCTTCAGAGGTAAAGTGACCACTGCCATTCCTACTAAAACCAAGGACACGGCCCTTCATGCTGCATATATATATATATATATATATATATATATATATATATATATATATATATATATCCAAAAACAGCAAGCAACAGACCTAGATTTTCAGCAACACAATACAGCCAAACTTATTGACGTTTCAGGGATATATTTCCCCTTCTTCAGAACAATGATTACACACAAGTGCAATGCTTAAATAGTGTAAAAACATATAATAATATCTCCTAATCCCTGTGAAAAAACTGCCAAATAATTACAATATATCCGGTGCCTATTAAGACTACACACTTATTTGAACCGGAAGTACTTATCATGTGCATCTGGTGTTGTGCTTAACAACTATCTCCCTTTAGGCAAATTCACCCAATTGGACCAGGAGTGCATGTCATGTACTTCCAGTTTCGTATAAAAACATTTCCTGGCATGGTTACCCACACAAGTGTTTCATAACATCAAACTCCCACAATTGTGACATCATAACCACACAGTGTGTCTATTATCCTCCATCTATATCACTGTTTATTTTATAAACATGAATACCGGAGGGATTCCTTCCTACTTCCGGGAAGTGTTCAGCTGGAAATTGCATCATATCCGGTTTCACCGGAACCTCCTTGTGACACGCAACATCTGGCAGAGAACATAGCCATACTTCTACAGCAAACATAATGGTTACATTTATAGACATTACAAATACATATGCAATCAAAGGTAAGTGAACACATCAACATACCTATCTTAAGATCACATATCTTTGATGTGGATTGCATATGCATTTGTAATCTCTATATCTTTGATGTGGATTGCATATGCATTTGTAATCTCTATATCCAAAGACCTATACCCCCGAAATATTATTTTATATACTTTATTTTAGAAGCAACCGATTCGATTATGTTTATTGGGTGATTAGCAAACTTACCACTTTTCTTTATGTCTACCTGTACATCACCTGACACCACTAGAATTATATCATAGTATGCTTCCTTCATCTCAAAACTTACCCCCTATTCCCTCAATTTTGACCATTGCATATATATATATATATATATATATATATATATATATATATATATATATATATATATATATATATATATATATATATGGGTATATAGGTAAGCTATCCAAATACACACTCAGCCTCAGTGTTTGAAGGTATACAGAAAGAAGCAGGCAACATAGGAAATTCAATCAAAGGAAAAAAGGCTTTATTCCAATCCTTGGAAAAACAGCAGGGCCTTAACCCATAACGCTTCGGTCTACACCTAGACCTTTATCAAATGGAGCCCATGTGAGAGATACAGTACCCAGACAGTGACATGATATATATACAAGTGGTGGTACAAATATTTACATAATAGGTGCCAAACCATCCTCTAGTAATCCGCCCGGTTCAGTGTGAGTCTGTAAATGCGGCAAAGACAGCGTGATGATGTCACGCATAACCGGAAGCCAAAACGAGGCTCAGATAGGGAGTCATGGTAACGGTAAACATAGTACCGTGTATCATAGCGCAGAGCGAGGCGGAGTACTAGGGGTGAGAATGCACAAACCAATGTGTAAAACGGAATGGCAATGGGGAACATAAATATACCCAAATCATATGATTAGTGAAAAATAAAAAAGGGAAACAAATAATAAATGCAAAATGAAAAACAAAAAACACAAGTGACATTGAGATGTATATAAAGCAGCACATAGCATATTTAATGTGCAGAAGAATGCTGCTAGGGAACAAGTAGTCAATTAGATAAAATTACAAAACCACTCTATACGTAAGGAGTATCAATGGGAGACTACAAGGGTTTATATCAAGACAAAAAATTGCCGTATAAATTAAGACAAATCAAATAGAGATCATAGAAAACATGATCACATCATGAAAATAGAGGACCTGAAAAGGAGGCTACACAAAAGAAACCTAAGAACAATTATGTCATAGGTAGAGGATAGATAGGGGTATTCATTTGTAGCAACACCCAAAGTCAATGGTGGAATTGAGACCTTTAGGGGCAACAGTGTTCAAATTAAAGATCCACCTAGCCTCCAGACATAATAGGGTTAATGCTCTATCCATCCCCACCACGCCGTAAGCGTGGCACATGGTCAATCAAAATGACCTTCAATAAGGACAAAGGATGTCCTGCCTGCACAAAATGTCTCGCAACTGGTTGCTCTGATTCACCCGATTTGATAGCTTGACGAATGGCTGTTTTGTGATTGGTGAGTCTTTCCTTGAAAGCGGTGACTATTTTGCCAATGTAGTATAGATAACATGGACAAATTATTGCATAGATCACATACTCTGATGTACATGTCAATCTGTGATTGATCTTGTATTTCCTATTCGTATGTGGATGATGGAAGGTATTAACAGTCATCATGTGATTACATGTGACGCAATTGCCACATCTGTAGCATCCCAATTTGGCCTTAGGTAGCCAAGTCCGTCGTTCGTAACAATGCACCGGGTCATTCAGGACCAAAAGGTCTCGTAAATTTTTAGATCTTTTATAGACCATCCGTGGTGGTGGGAGGTCATAGAACGGTAGGCTAACATCTTTAGCCACAATTTTCCAGTTGTCCCAGATTGTATTAGATATCTTCTCAGAAAGTGGTGTATATGTGGTCACAAAGTTCATTCGTGGATCTTCTTCTTTAGATTTGTTCCTTGTCATGAGGCTATCACGAGTTTGATGTTCAGCAACCAGGAGTTGTTTTTGAATGAGTTGTGGGGGGTAGCCCCATTGGAGAAATGTTTCTGCCATTTCAGACAACTGTGTTTTCTTATGGTGGTCATCGGTGTTGTTCCGAACTACCCTCAGGAGCTGCGAGGAGCTGACACCGTTTTTTTGAGTGTGAGGGTGGAAGCTGTTGTAGTGTAATATGGAGTTTTTATCAGTATCTTTATGAAATAGGGTGGTGTTTAAAAATCAATACCCATGGAGTCAGTTTTGTAAATCTCTAGATCAAGAAAATGAATTTTCTCTGTGTTCCATTCAATTTTAAATTTAATGGTCGAGTCCAAATCATTGAGGGTGTTAAACCAATTGGTAAGGGATGCTGGAGTGCCCCTCCAAACAAGAAACACGTCGTCTATGTAGCGACGGTAGAATCTGATGGAGTTGTGCTTAGGGTTAAATACATGATATTTTTAAAATTGAGCCATATATAGATTGGCATAAGCAGGTGCCATGCTTGATCCCATGGCGATACCCAGTATTTGCAAAAAAATAATAATTTTCAAAACGAAAAAAAAAAAAAATTCTAAGCACAACCCCAACAGATTCATCAAAGATTCAATAGGTGGGCCTGCATAATGCTCACTGTTGATCAGACACTCTTGGATCATTTTTTTGCCATGGTCATGGGGAATCACGGTGTAAAGACTCACCACATTCATAGTCACTAATAGATCAAGTTGCTTATCTACCTCCAAAGTTTTTAGGAGGGTGATAAGCTCAAAGGAGTCTTTAAGATAGGAATTAGTTGCCTGAACTACAGGCTGAAGAAAAAAAATCAATGTATTCAGACAAAGGCTGCAGCAGAGATCCCCTGGCAGAAACAATAGGTCTGCCAGGGGGGTTGTCTAGAGTTTTATGTATTTTGGGGAGCAGATATAAAATGGGGCAAATAGGTTTGCCCACGGTCAGGAATAACCATGTGTCATCATCAATTATGTTAGCAGTCTGTGCTAAACATAGTAGGTCATCCACATCCTTTTTGAATCCCATAGTGGGATTACCTCTGAGTTTAGTGTAAGTCACTCCATCATATAATTGTCGAAGTGCTTCAGTTCTATATGCCTCATAGTCAAGAATGACTATGGCCCCACCCTTGTCGGCCGGCCTAATGACTATATAGGATCTTGAGAGAGTGTTTTTACAGCCATTCTCTCTTGTTTAGTCAGATTATCCCAGGACTTGTCAGTAGGTGGTGTGGTGGTGGAAATGCTAGAAAGACATGCTTGATGAAACGTCCTGGGATAATCTGACTAAACAAGAGAGAATGGCTGTAAAAACAATCTCTCAAGATCCTAATATAGTACACTAAACTCAGAGGTAATCCCACTATGGGATTCAAAAAGGATGTGGATCACCTATTATGTTTAGCACAGACTGCTAACTTAATTGATGACGACACATGGTTATTCCTGACCGTGGACAAACCTATTTGGCCCATTTTATATCTGCTCCCCAAAATCCATAAAACTCTAGACAACCCCCCTTGCAGACCTATTTTTTCTGTCAGGGGATGTCTGCTGCAGCCTTTGGCTGAATACATTGATTTTTTTCTGCAGCCTGTAGTTCAGGCAACTAATTCCTATCTTAAAGACTCCTTTGAGCTTATCACCCTCCTAAAAACTTTGGAGGTAGATAAGCAACTTGATCTATTAGTGACTATGGATGTGGTGAGTCTTTACACCATGATTCCCCATGACCATGGCAAAAAAATGATCCAAGAGTGTCTGATCAACAGTGAGCATTATGCAGGCCCACCTATTGAATTTTTTATGAATCTGTTGGGGTTGTGCTTAGAATTTTTTTTTTTTCGTTTTGAAAATGATTTTTTTTTTGCAAATACTGGGTACGGCCATGGGATCAAGCATGGCACCTGCTTATGCCAATCTATATATGGCTCAATTTGAAAAATATGTATGTATGTATTTAACCCTAAGCACAACTCCATCAGATTCTACTGTCGCTACATAGACGACGTGTTTCTTGTTTGGAGGGGCACTCCAGCATCCCTTACCAATTGGTTTAACGCCCTCAATGATTTGGACTCAACCATTAAATTTAAAATTGAATGGAACACAGAGAAAATTCCTTTTCTTGATGTAGAGATTTACAAAACTGACTCCATGGGTATTGATTTTTTACACACCACCCTATTTCATAAAAATACTGATAAAAACTCCATATTACACTACAACAGCTTCCACCCTCACACTCAAAAAAACGGTGTCAGCTCCTCGCAGCTCCTGAGGGTAGTTCGGAACAACACCGATGACCACCATAAGAAAACACAGTTGTCTGAAATGGCAGAAAAATTTCTCCAACGGGGTTACCCCCCACAACTCATTGAAAAACAACTCCTGGTTGCTGAACATCAAACCCGTGATAGCCTCATGACAAGGAACAAGACTAAAGAAGAAGATCGACAAATGAACTTTGTGACCACATATACACCACTTTCTGAGAAGATATCTAATACAATCAGAGACAACTGGAAAATTGTGGCTAAAGATGTTAGCCTACCGTTCTATGACGTCCCACCACCATGGATGGTCTATAAAAGGTCTAAAAATTTACGAGATCTCTCCCTACCTTGGTACACACATTATACTGGGGGGTGATTTTAACCTCACTCCTAAGTCTCATTGTGATAGGTTAAGAGGGACACATAGTGGGAAACCTAGAAAGATAGCTAAAACCTCAGAAAAATTTGAAAAGGATACTTTTGCGCTGCTGGGGAACTCCCTGGACGTAGTGGACATATGGAGGCAACTGAACCCTGATGGGAAAGATTATACTTGTGCATCCCGCGCATCACCATCTATGTCCCGCATCGATATGTTTCTAATCTCAAATTCTCTCATTACACATATCATAGACACAAAAATTGGGGAAGTGGCGGTCTCAGACCATGCACCCATAGTGCTTTTCATAGATAAGAACCCGTCGGTTAGCAATAGACGAACGCTTAAATTCCCAAAACACTTACTGTATTCTCAAGAATTCCAAAGCCACCTAACTCACTGTTGGGATGACTACCGGGTAAACAATGCTCAGCATATAAGCTCACCGGAACTATTCTGGGCAACCGCTAAGGCTGTCTTGTCGGGCAACATTGTTGCCTATTTGGCGCGCAGGAAAAAACAAACCAATGAGAAAATTAGGAAACTGAGGGACCGCTTAGCGGAGACTTACTGCACCTATTGCGCGACCCCCTCTAGTCTTAATTACCGCAATTACATTGACACAAAGAAGGAATATGATGCCTTACTGGCCAACCAGGCTTCACAGGCTCTCCTGCGAAACAGGGGTAAATATTATAGATTTGGGGATAAGTCAGGGAAGCTCATGGCAGCATTAGTGAATATGAACACGTCCTCTAAACATGTCCCAGCCCTGAAAAGTCAGGGAAAATTAGTGAGAGATGCTGATTCAATAGCAGAAGCGTTCGCGTCTTATTATACCACTCTATATACCAGTGAGGGCTCCCCAAACACCGAGCTAAAAGATAAGTTTTGGGAAAATATCAACATTCCACAGATCTCAGATTCCCAGCTAGAGAAACTGAATGCCCCCATAGGGGAGGAGGAGATCCAGAGAATGATAATGTCCATGTCGCTGGGCAAAGCCTCAGGCCCGGACGGATTGCCGATAGAATTCTATCGGCTCCTAAAGGATCAGGTCTCCACGACATTGGCGAGTTTATATGCTACTTACTTCGAGGGGGAGAAAGCACCGGTACCGGAATTCTCCGTGGCATATATCACTCTCATACCCAAGCCGGGGAAGGACAGCGTTCTACCAGAGTCCTACCGGCCAATCTCTTTACTAAACTCTGATTACAAGATATTAACTAAACTATTGGCAGAAAGACTAAAATTTATACTACCTGACATTATCCACATGGATCAAACGGGATTCATGTATGCAAGATCGTCAGTGGTCAATGTTTGCAGGGTTCTACAGGTCATCCAACACTTTTGGACCAAAAGAAAGGGTGACGTAGTGAGAGATGACACAGAGGACTTCCGGCTGTCACTTGACGCAGAGAAGGCCTTCGACCGAGTGGAGTGGGATCATCTTTTCTACACCTTGGCTAAGGCTCACTTCTCTGGCCCCTTTCTAACTTTTATTAAAAATTTGTATCGAGCCCCCTTTGCTAATATACTAGTCAACAATATATTTGCAGCAAACATCTATTTACATAGAGGAACCCGACAGGGTTGTCCCTTATCACCCCTCCTCTTTAACATTGCCCTCGAACCGCTGGCTATCAAGTTAAAACAGGTCTTTCCTGGCATAGATTTGGCAGGACACCCACAGCATCTGGCGCTATATGCGGATGACATGTTCTTGTTTGTACAAAACCCCCATACGTATATACCGCATATACTAGAAACCCTCACTGACTTTGGCCTGTTCTCAGGTTATAAAGTCAATATGCATAAATCTGAGATCCTGTGGCTTCTCAGAAAAGTTGACGCAGGTGGGGAATTCCCATTCTCGGTGGCTAAATATGATATCACATATCTTGGCATTAAGATTTCTGCAAACCCAAACAAGCTATACGCTAATAATTTGACATCTGTATGCACAAAACTGCAGGCGCAGATGAATAGCTGGAGATCGCTTCCTTTGTCACTCTCAGGTAGGATCAATCTCCTTAAAATGGTGATACTCCCCCGTCTTCTTTATCCGCTTCTTATGCTCCCTCTACTTTTAAGCAAAGCAGATGTCAAAATGTTAAACTCAGCGGCGACCCGCTTCATTTGGAAGGGGGTAAGCCACGAATCTCGAGGGAAAAATTGAGCATGGGTTTTCTTAATGGGGGTCTGGCTTTGCCAGACTTCAGGCTGTATAATTGGGCGGCCCTAATATGCCTAGTACTAGACTGACAGGTGGGAACTCATCACTTTTGTCAACCCTCCCTGGAACAGGCGGTTCTGGGGGACGTTTCCCTAGCATACCTACTGCATATCTCAAATATGAGATCTGTGAGGGCTTTGGGCCTTAATATGTTATTCAGCGAACCATTAAAGGCTTGGCATCAGGCTCACAAGTTTCTGAAGAAATCCTGTCATGTTTCAAGCTACCTGCCTATTGTCAAAAACCCGGACTTCCCGGCGGGTTCGGAAACTCAGCCCTTTATGGTCTGGGAGCAGAAAGGACTGAGATCACTTAAACAATTATTAGCCCCGCTTACAAGAGAGGTAAAACAATTTGGGGCCTTACAGAGAGAGTGTGGGATACCGAGAACGCACTTCTTTGCCTTCCTACAGGTACGCCACTATATTAATACTCTAATTCGGAGCGCACCTGAATTTTGGGAGGGTTCACCCTTCCGCATTACGCAAACATTGTACAAAATGGGTAAGTTCTCCTTATCGGAAATCTATCAGACACTCATACAGCAAAGAGCACAGAGCACAAGGGACTCAGTGCAAGCAGGGTGGGCTCATGAGAGAATTGAGGGCATTACTTGGGAAGACATAAGAAGAGGTCTCGAAAGAACTAAATCAGCCACGTTGTCCGCCATGTACAGGGAATCCCAGATACGTTTCCTCCAAAGGGCCTATCTCACACCAAGAACACTAGCCAAATGGGTGCCTATGTGCCCTAATAAATGCGTGAGATGTGCAGTAGAGGCCCCTACTCTCTTACATTATATGTGGGAATGTCCAGCAGTCAGGTAATACTGGAGTAAAATACAATATTGGATTAATAAGTCCTTACACATACACCTCACGCTCCGTCCAGAAACTATCCTTTTTTTACACTGGGAAACACAACACAGACAACAGGACGCAGTATTGAGTCTAGTAATATTGTTAGCTAGAAAATGTATCTTAAAAAACTGGACGATAAGGAAGAGCCCTTCCTTTGCGGGCTTTAGGACCCTACTTAGAACACAGATATTTACGGAACAAATGGATGTTAGGATGGATGTTCAGAACAGGCTGGGTCTATTCTTGCGTAAATGGCGCAGACTCATACTTACATTTGAATTAGAGATTCAAAGATTGATTCTGACCCCATTTAAAGACTCAGTTCTTTTTACCGAGGCGGAACTGAGAGGGGAGTTGGCACATTTATTTTAAATGACAATTACCCCGTATGTGGAATGACTCCCCCTCCTCTCTCCCCCTTTCCTCCCTCCCATCCTCCCCCTCCCCCCTTTTTTTTTTTTTTTTTACCACCGCTGGGCCTCAAGAGTAACAACACTGGAATTAGAGGTTTATTAATGTTGTTAGTTAGGTTTGGTTAAATATAGGTTTAGTCTTAATTGTGATAAAGATAATGGAAAAAGATTATGTCGGGGAAGTGTAATCACACAGACCAGAAAGATATCAAGTAAGATAGAAACAAAGTGTGGACAAAGGAAGAAAATACCTTGCACTCAACAATTTGACATTACTTTGGGTTATCTTGTGTATAATTTATGAGCTGCACTGTAAATTGTATCAAATGACATGATGACCTCACAAACTGTAATAATTGGAATGTGTGTATTGCTTTGCCGGACAACAATAAAAAGATATTTAAAAAAAAAAAAAAAAAAATATTTACGAGACCTTTTGGTCCTGAATGACCCGGTGCATTGTTACAAATGACGGACTTGGCTACCTAAGGCCAAATTGGGATGCTACAGATGTGGCAATTGCGTCACATGTAATCACATGATGACTGCTAATACCTTCCATCATCCACATACGAATAGGAAATACAAGATCAATCACAGATTGACATGTACATCAGAGTATGTGATCTATGCAATCATTTGTCCATGTTCTCTGTACTACATTGGCAAAACAGTCACTGCCTTCAAGGAAAGACTAGCCAATCACAAAACAGCCATTCGTCAAGCTATCAAATCGGGTGAATCAGAGCAACCAGTTGCGAGACATTTTGTGCAGGCAGGACATCCTTTGTCCTCATTGAAGGTAATTTTGATTGACCATGTGCCACGCTTACGGCGTGGTGGGGATAGAGCATTAACCCTATTACGTCTGGAGGCTAGGTGGATCTTTAATTTGAACACTGTTGCCCCTAAAGGTCTCAATTCCACCATTGACTTTGGGTGTTGCTGCAAATTAATACCCCTATCAATCCTCTACCTATGATATAATTGTTCTTAAGTTTCTTTTGTGTAGCCTCCTTTGCAGGTCCTCTAATTTCATGATGTGATCATGTTTTCTATGATCTCTATTTGATTTGTCTAAATGTATATGGCAATTTTTTGTCTTGATATAAACCCTTGTATTCTCCCAGTGATACTCCTTACATATAGAGTGGTTTTGTAATTTTATACATCTAATTGACTACTTGTTCCCCAGCAGCATCCTTCTGCACATGAAATATGCTATGTGCTGCTTTATATACATCTCAATGTCACTTGTGTTTTTTGTTTTTCATTTTGCATTTATTATTTGTTTCCCTTTTTTATTTTTCACTAATCATATGATTTGGGTATATTTATGTTCCCCATTGCCATTCCGTTTTACACATTGGTTTGTGCCTTCTCACCCCTAGTACTCCACCTCGCTCTGCGCTATGATACACGGTACTATGTTTACCGTTACCATGACTCCCTATCTGAGCCTCGTTTTGTCTTCCGGTTACGCGTGACGTCATCACACTGTCTTTGCCGCATTTTCAGACTCACACTGAACTGGGCGGATCATTAGAGGATGGTTTGGCACCTATTATGTAAATATTTGTATCACCACTTGTATATATATCATGTCACTGTCTGGGTACTGTATCTCTCACATGGGCTCCATTTCACAAAGGTCTAGGTGTAGACCGAAACGTTATGGGTTAAGGCCCTGCTGTTTTTCCAAGGATTGGAATAAAGCCTTTTCTCCTTTGATTGAATTTCCTGTGTTGCCTGCTTCTTTACGGATACCTTCAAACACTGAGGCTGAGTGTGTATTTGGATAGCTTACCTACATGCAATACTCCTACTTGCAGTGCACCGGGTAGTTGCTACAGTAGTGTGTGCCACTTTTTCTGCATCTGTATATATATATATATATATATATATATATATATATATATATATATATATATATATATATATATATATATATATATATATACTAAATTCTAGTATTTCCCTTAGTTTTCCTGATTTAGTTTGATTTATATTCTAGATGGTCCGCAAACAACCACTGGTTATGATACGGGGAACAATTAATATACCTATTGTTAAGCCTCACGTAGGGAATACCTATCTATACTTATTTTGAAAATGTGAGGTCAGATTTATGTTCTACCTAGCCACTCAGAGAGCATTGCAATGTTAGACTTCTTTATAGTTTACTATTCCGAAGTTATACCAATATTTGCTGATATTATATAATTGTTGCTCTTAAAAATGATATCCTAACATAATATGTAAAACAACAATCTTGTTCATTAGTGTACATAGTTTATCACTGTATAAGAGCCTACATATGTGTAATTTTGTATTGTGTTGTTTTCAACCTCAATAAAAATATACATTAAAAAAAATTACTTGATTTAGTGGCTGGGACCAGTATTGTATGGAGTATGTACCTTCTAGGGATAAGCAGTTTTGAAGAGTTTTCTGTATGAAAGTCAGGATTCAAAACCAAATGTACGGTCCAGAATCAGGTATTAAAGCAGGAGGACACATCAATAGTGTAGGTCTGTTAGGTTAACCTAAGAGTTGCTGAGAAGGAATACACTTGAAGATATTTATCACTCTCTTACATATACCTCTGCTAGTAAACCTGCAGTGGAACAGGTTGGTTAAAGAGAAGGTAGGAAAAAGGGTTAGTAAGGGTTTCAAGGAGAAAACAAAGCCATAGCCAGAAAGAAGTCAAGTTCACCAAGGACTTCCTACCACCAGAAGTGCAAGCAGTAAGCAGAGTCAGGAGGGCCAAGGTCAGCAACAAATAGACAGTCTGTTAGACAGCAATCCAAATCAGAGGGATAAGGAAGGGTCAAAGTCCAAACCAAGATCAAGTTAGAATCAGTCCAGGAATATGCCATACCAGATGGAGCAGGCAAATATGAAATGGAAAACCAAAGGTTGAGGAGCCAGAAGACAACAAGTAGCACATGGAAGGTAACAAGTAGTGGAGGCAAAGGAACCAGGAACACAAGGATGTGTAACTGGGAGTTGGGGAAACTAATGACATGTCACTAGAGTAACCATGCAGAGAGGGAAGGGCTGTAGAGGCCTTTATAGGGCTTTGAGTTAAATCATCATAATGTGCAGGGATGCCATTTGATTGGGTGCTATATTTTGAAACACAAGCTAACCTATCAGTGATTTCTTTAAGTATTAGTGTTGTTCTGCATGTGCGGGTATGGTTTAGTGTGCTTGTAAATGTTGGAGAAGGAATGAGAGAAGGCAATAGCAAGGCCAAAACAGGATTTAGCTCTCATAGAACATCAGAGGATAGCTCGCTCGAAGACAGTGCACCTGATCTTAAAAAGAAGAAAACAGAGGCGCCAAAATGGCCTAGTACCATCACAATAGCTGGTAATTTGATATAAAACAAATTGCTACTCACAAATGTGATGCACCCAATGGTGCTAATGAAGCAGACTTGAACTTCTCAGTAGTCCATCTCACTGGATGCAGGCAAACAGCTGCATGCTGCAAAGTGCTTCCAAATCACTCCCAAGCGGTACCTATATAGGGATAGAAACGAACCACCATGGCCCAGTACAGCTTTAAGTGAGCATAAAATAACATTCAAGGTCCTACTTACAGCATTGAAAGCACCTCCAGGTGCAACACAGGTGGACTAGGACTTCTCAGCCACCCAGCAGATTGACCTCCAAAGCCAAACAGGTTTCACTCCAATTGCAGGGTAAAAGGTAACAAGATCCAAGCAACAGCAAGTGTTTGTAGTAAAAACAATTTTTATTTAAAAGCAACTCGTTTCTCAGCCTACAAAGCGCTGTTTCCTCAGGCTATTCCAAAACATAAATGAAAATACACTTGCAATATATCTGACCAAGTCAGCTATGATAGGTCAACTGTTAATTAACAACACCTGAATATTCTATACTCTGAGCAGCATGGCTACCATGGTAACATTAATCACCAAACCACACATGTATATATAATCATGAAAAAGTTTATACATAATAACCCAAATCAACCTACTTGCAGTATTAAACATCTACTCATAAAAATCAGACAATATTGAAAAATATATAAACAAACACATATATAAAACATATATACAATGTATCATAAAATTGATATGAATACGGATCATAAACCTAAGTGAGAATTTTGGCATATGTTGCAATATAAACTAATAATAAAGTGCTCATGTGCCCTTAAGTTCGTAACCCATATGTGGACCTCCTAAGTGTATATCATGAACCAAACCTGCCGTTTAAACTTCGGGTTTGACGATCAGGGAGGCCTTCCTCAGAAACCATAATCCCTCATTGTACCGAAGGCAAGGTATGAAGAGATTGACCAATCATGGTCTGTTTCTCATGTGTGTGGCATGTCTGGGTATGGCCGCACTGAACAACAAATACGTCAATGCAAGACTCTGCACCCCTACATTACCTCCACAGTTGCTAGGAGATCAGGAATCCAGTAAACATAGAGCGCAGATGACAATGATGATCCAATAGTGAATTGTAGTAGTGTGCAGTATAAGGGGAAATGTGAGAAACCTGTGGCATTAATGGATGTAGACATTTATAACAGTGCGCCTGAAGTTGTTAGCATGGTGGGAACTGCTAAAGGGTTTAATGTGGTCCTGTGTAACAAGCCAGCACTGCACTCAAACTTACCATGTCTTGAGTTGTTAGAAAGGGAGCCCAATGAGCACACTGGTGAGTAGAGTGCTGAGAAGGTCTGGGTGCTGCTCCAAAGTTTAAAATTTAGAAAGTCAGTCCATATAACATATATCTCAGCAGGATGGGAAAAAAAAGAGAGTGCAGACCAGAAACTTTGCCAAGTGTGTTATTGGGAAGACACCCTGGAGAATGCACAAAAGCAAGCAGTAAAAGTTAATATTAGGGTTTCAAAATCATAGAAAAAAAAAAGCAAAAGTTATCTGATTTGGAAAATATGCACAAAGCTTTCCATAACAAATCAAAAGTATAGGGCATGCTATATATGTATCAGACGTGTTAAAATACTGAAAATAAAAATGAAATATCCACAGAAGTCTCCACACTGAATTTTTTTAAATAAATAAAATCCACGTTTATTTCAAAGATATCTTAAAAAAAAACACATATAATCACATATGAGAATGGAAAAATGTTCCCAGCCAAAAGCACGTCTGACTGGTTTCGGTCCCAGAGACCGTAATCATAGACATACAAAGAAGAACAGGTGTGTGCATTTTAAAGGTAGAAACAACAATGTGATTGGATAAAACCAATGTCAAATAAATTGATGAAATTTAAAGGTACAAATACATGATTGGTTAAAGAGAGTTGAGATCACAATGGGAAAACAGATTTAACAGTTACAGGACCCGCATTTTACCTATGTATATAATGGTGTGGTAAATGAACTTTAGCATGTGTATTAAACTAGAATGAAATAAACATTACATATAACAATCATTTTATCCACACTAATAGATATACAGGGAGTGCAGAATTATTAGGCAAGTTGTATTTTTGAGGATTAATTTTAATATAAATGTAACCAAATATACATGCTGTAGATAAATCGCAACTCCTCTTAAATGAAATATATTGTATAGACTATACAAATACATTTTGGCAACAACCTAGTGTTGTATAAGTAATTGTGTGTGCTAAAAAGCACATCTAGTAAATACAGGGAGTGCAGAATTATTAGGCAAGTTGTATTTTTGAGGATTAATTTTATTATTAAACAACAACCATGTTCTCAATGAACCCAAAAAACTCATTAATATCAAAGCTGAATAGTTTTGGAAGTAGTTTTTAGTTTGTTTTTAGTTTTAGCTATTTTAGGGGGATATCTGTGTGTGCAGGTGACTATTACTGTGCATAATTATTAGGCAATTTAACAAAAAACAAATATATACCCATTTCAATTATTTATTTTTACCAGTGAAACCAATATAACATCTCAACATTCACAAATATACATTTCTGACATTCAAAAACAAAACAAAAACAAATCAGTGACCAATATAGCCACCTTTCTTTGCAAGGACACTCAAAAGCCTTCCATCCATGGATTCTGTCAGTGTTTTGATCTGTTCACCATCAACATTGCGTGCAGCAGCAACCACAGCCTCCCAGACACTGTTCAGAGAGGTGTACTGTTTTCCCTCCTTGTAAATCTCACATTTGATGATGGACCACAGGTTCTCAATGGGGTTCAGATCAGGTGAACAAGGAGGCCATGTCATTAGATTTTCTTCTTTTATACCCTTTCTTGCCAGCCACGCTGTGGAGTACTTGGACGCGTGTGATGGAGCATTGTCCTGCATGAAAATCAAGTTTTTCATGAAGGATGCAGACTTCTTCCTGTACCACTGCTTGAAGAAGGTGTCTTCCAGAAACTGGCAGTAGGACTGGGAGTTGAGCTTGACTCCATCCTCAACCCGAAAAGGCCCCACAAGCTCATCTTTGATGATACCAGCCCAAACCAGTACTCCACCTCCACCTTGCTGGCGTCTGAGTCGGACTGGAGCTCTCTGCCCTTTACCAATCCAGCCACGGGCCCATCCATCTGGCCCATCAAGACTCACTCTCATTGCATCAGTCCATAAAACCTTAGAAAAATCAGTCTTGAGATATTTCTTGGCCCAGTCTTGACGTTTCAGCTTGTGTGTCTTGTTCAGTGGTGGTCGTCTTTCAGCCTTTCTTACCTTGGCCATGTCTCTGAGTATTGCACACCTTGTGCTTTTGGGCACTCCAGTGATGTTGCAGCTCTGAAATATGGCCAAACTGGTGGCAAGTGGCATCTTGGCAGCTGCACGCTTGACTTTTCTCAGTTCATGGGCAGTTATTTTGCGCCTTGGTTTTTCCACACGCTTCTTGCGACCCTGTTGACTATTTTGAATGAAACGCTTGATTGTTCGATGATCACGCTTCAGAAGCTTTGCAATTTTAAGAGTGCTGCATCCCTCTGCAAGATATCTCACTATTTTTGACTTTTCTGAGCCTGTCAAGTCCTTCTTTTGACCCATTTTGCCAAAGGAAAGGAAGTTGCCTAATAATTATGCACACCTGAAATAGGGTGTTGATGTCATTAGACCACATCCCTTCTCATTACAGAGATGCACATCACCTAATATGCTTAATTGGTAGTAGGCTTTCGAGCCTATACAGCTTGGAGTAAGACAACATGCATAAAGAGGATGATGTGGTCAAAATACTCATTTGCCTAATAATTCTGCACTCCCTGTATTGAGTGCTATAAGGGGACAGTGAAACATACAATATATTAAATATAAAATGTTGCATTAAGTCAGAGTATAATCAATAAACATAAGTATATATGTATAGCAAATCAATGAAGTTAGTACCATCATAAGGTCAAACTATATAAAAACTTCACATCAGGTAAATACACATACAATATGCAGTGAACTTACAATAGAATACAGGGAGTGCAGAATTATTAGGCAAATGAGTATTTTGACCACATCATCCTCTTTATGCATGTTGTCTTACTCCAAGCTGTGGGGCCTTTTCGGGTTGAGGATGGAGTCAAGCTCAACTCCCAGTCCTACTGCCAGTTTCTGGAAGACACCTTCTTCAAGCAGTGGTACAGGAAGAAGTCTGCATCCTTCAAGAAAAACATGATTTTCATGCAGGACAATGCTCCATCACACGCGTCCAAGTACTCCACAGCGTGGCTGGCAAGAAAGGGTATAAAAGAAGAAAATCTAATGCCATGGCCTCCTTGTTCACCTGATCTGAACCCCATTGAGAACCTGTGGTCCATCATCAAATGTGAGATTTACAAGGAGGGAAAACAGTACACCTCTCTGAACAGTGTCTGGGAGGCTGTGGTTGCTGCTGCACGCAATGTTGATGGTGAACAGATCAAAACACTGACAGAATCCATGGATGGAAGGCTTTTGAGTGTCCTTGCAAAGAAAGGTGGCTATATTGGTCACTGATTTGTTTTTGTTTTGTTTTTGAATGTCAGAAATGTATATTTGTGAATGTTGAGATGTTATATTGGTTTCACTGGTAAAAATAAATAATTGAAATGGGTATATTTTTGTTTTTTGTTAAGTTGCCTAATAATTATGCACAGTAATAGTCACCTGCACACACAGATATCCCCCTAAAATAGCTATAACTAAAAACAAACTAAAAACTACTTCCAAAACTATTCAGCTTTGATATTAATGAGTTTTTTGGGTTCATTGAGAACATGGTTGTTGTTCAATAATAAAATTAATCCTCAAAAATACAACTTGCCTAATAATTCTGCACTCCCTGTATATTAAACAAAATCAATACACATAAGTGAACCTAAGTGATGATAATAGTAATTGGTGCCAAGAGAATATATGTAAAGCAAGAGAGAAAATACTAATGAACAGGAAAGCTGGCTCAATGTTGCCAGTAGTTAATAATATCGTATTCCGAATTGAAATCCACTGGAACCAAGCTCTTTAGCTTAAAGATCCAGTAGATTTCCTGACGACACAGTAATGACAATTTGTCTCCCCCTCTAGCTGTTTTTTTTAATCTGTTCAATAGCTCTCCAACTCAAAGTGCTCACATCTTGGTTATGAACTTTCAGAAAATGTCTGGATAGAGCATAACAGGGTCTTTCACTTGATATGTATGAGAGGTGTTCTCTATCTCTAATATGAGTGCCTACATCCCTAGTAGTCCTACCTACATAGTATCTGTGGCATTGTGTACATTCATTCAAATAGATAATAAAAGTGCTGTTGCAATTGATACAGCCATTCGTGTCTATGATTTCTCCCGTGTGAAAAACAGTAAACATTTTTCCAACATGGCTATAATCACATGAAGTGCATACATGTCTTCCACATTTGTAGGTACCATGACAGCATAGCAATGAGTTCTGGGATGTACCATCCTTGAGCATACTTGGAGACAAGATATTGCCCAAAGTGGCACTCCTTTTAGCTATGAACATACAACCATTCTTGATTGTATGTCTAAGTTTCTTGTCTCCCATAAGAATGGGTACATTTTTGTTCACAATTTTACAAACTTGATCGTACTAATTTGAGTATGAGGTAATGAACTTTGGTTTCCCTTGTCTCACTTGGTGAGCCTGTCCTTTTGGCTTGCAATTAGTCTAGAGGGAACTTCTGTCCAGTTTATTGATCGTGTTAAAAGCATTGTACAAATTTGGCCCGCATAGCAGACCCACGTCTCTGGGGGTAGTAACGTCTCTGGAACATAAAAAAATTGTGTTCCAACAAGAATTTGACTGCCAGAACCACAAATTCCTTCATCTCAGATGTTATATACGTATACAGATCTAAGAAGAATTCCACAGCTCTGAGACCAAATTATGGGTAATAGAGGAGTACTGTGATACAACATCAATTGTTAGCCAACTGTACTCCTCTTCCCACACAACTTCCTCCATCTGGCTCAGTGCATAGGTAGTATCCCTAATGTAGCTTGGTAGCATGGGGACCAAAGGCTGTAAAAAATGGTCAACCCATTTGGATAATGGTTCCAATTGAGATCCAATTCCAGCCACAATAAGTCTACCCTTTACATTGATCAGACTCTTATGCACCTTAGGGAGGTGGTGGAAGATGGGGACAATAGGATTTGATACCAATAGCAATTTAGCTGTCTTGTAACTCATCAACCCATCCTCCACCACCTCATCAATAAGATGCTTTAACTGAACACCAAACCTCACAGTGGGATCCCTCGAAAGAGGAAGATAAGTAATAGAGTCTTCACGCTGACGATATGCTTCAGCTAAATATCTGTCTCTGTCCATGACCACGACACTGCCGTCCTTATATGACTGTTTAATGACAATTTGATCATTGTTCTGGAGGCCAGTAAGAGCTGCCTATTCCTTTACAGTCAGATTATAGGGACCAGTTCATGGACAGGTCAGTTAAATCCTCAACCACCCTCTGATGGAATACTTCTAGGTACTTACCCCTAACTTGCAGTGGGTAGAAAGAGGATTTAGATTTTAGAGTATTTATAGTCATACTTAACCAACATTCATCAATACCCCTACCTTCAAGATGGAGACCCTCTAGAGAAACCAAAGCACAGGTTTCACTAAAGTCAAGGCTATTACATGTATCAGGTCTCTGTGATAGTGTATCCAAATCGCCAGCAGAATTTGAATTTGTATTGTGAAAATATTTACGTAGAGTTAGATCTCGCACAAGTTTGTTCACATTGAGGATAGTCTGAAATAAATCAAAGCTCCTCGATGGAACATAACCAAGACCATAACTAAGAACTCTATGCTCAATTTCAGTTAGATTATGAGTAGAAATATTAATCACCATCTCTACTGGTATTTTTTTTGTTTTTGGTTCTTCACCCTCTGTGGATACCTGGGTTGTTATTTGGAACTCACCCTTACATTCTGGGTAGGTATCTCTAGGGACCCCCCCCCCCCCGGAATTGCCTGTGAACCTCATGAAAAACCAGAGGGTTGGAATATTGGTTCTTATCTTTTTGACTCAGTGTAGGTTTTGGGCCATGCACCCTGACCCTGACCCTGAGGACCCTTCAGAATACCTTTGTTGGCCCATGGTGTCATAGTATATGGCATAGATGTTTGTGTTTGATTTATCAATGTGGAAAACTGTTCATCACCGGATGTGCTCTCAAAGCTGGAAGCAAATCTGTCCTCATCAGAGGCATCCACCTCTGAATCAGAGAATGTAACTCTCTTTGTGGGCTCATGCATTATGATCTGTGTTAATTGTTTTTTATTTTTGTTATAGTGACGTCTCTTATTCTTATTCTGCTTATGGGTATTGTTAACATTAGTAGATTGGTCCTGCACATTTGAGTAAGACCATGATTTATGCCTTTGGCGGCGACGCCAGGGATATACTATGCCTAGTGAATAATCCTTTTGGTCTCTCAAAAACTTTGCATGTTTTGTTTGAATAACCAGTTTCTTAGATTGTTCAATAGTTTGCTTAAATATAATATCAAACCTAGTGTATACATCATTAGGTTTGATCACTGGTTAAATATTTTAACCAACAACTTGTAATACCTGATAGAGAATTATTAATGGTGCAAGGCCAAGTGTAACAAAATGTATTGTGCACTTGTATTCCTTACAATAATTACACATATAGGTGCTCACGCCCCCAAGTGTGGTCTTACACTTATGCACACTTCTCTGATACACAAGATTATCCCACTGCAAATACTTCTATGCTATGCTTAAGGAAGGCAGCATACTGTAATAACCCATCTGACTACCGCAGAACCAGGTGAGGAGTTTGGAGGAACTCAGGTACATATCCATCACTAATCACTGTATTGTGGATCCACACTGGCTCTCCAGGTAGGCCTGCTGGCCCCACGCCTGATTTACCATGTCCCAGGGCTCCAAAAGCCAGATAGCCCTCCTTAAACCTGTCCTCTCACCTTAACCTTATTTTGTGTTCATCTAAACACATTCCTTAACTTGAAAAACACCCAAAGGAGGGTCCATCTTGGAGCTCCAAGCTTAACTCCTTTTTAAAAATCCTGGACACCTCCTTAACCGCTGCTGAAGACGGCATGCCTTCTCCACTTAAGACCTCGCCAAAGACTGAGGCAATACAACATATGGATGGCTCTGCTCCCCTTATTGAAGCAGACCTTAGATCTTTACCAACTAAGATTGACTTTAAAGCATTTCCCTCACAGGTCAGTCAGCTAAACAAGAAAGATATTTCTGAACTCGGTAGCAGAATTAAACACTTGGAAGAAGGTGCCAAGTCTCTCGCTGCTGATACTGATCCGCTGTCTTTCAGGTTAAACACCAGGAGTCCATCATTGAACAACTGCAACTGAGGGCACAGGCAAAACCTTTGCTTTAGAGGGATACCGGAAAGTTTCCTCCTCCAACAATTTGTGGTCTGAAAGCAGGAGCATACAGATAGTAAGGGTACATATAGCCCTTCACTCTAAAACAAAGAGCTAGGCTCCACCTAGAGAGGTCATAATCAAGCTATAACAGATTTCTGACAAGAGGATCTCCTGAGAGAATCAAGATTTTACCATTAATAGTAATATTATCCAGCTATTTCTGGATATTAGCACTCATACATTGGCCAGAATTGGGGAAGCTAAACATCTCACTAGCCACCTTTGTGGCCTTGGCATCCTCTACAGATGGGGATACCCCTTCTGCTTGAGGTTCACCAAGGACAACAAAGTAGCTATATAAAGATCTCCCCAGGACATTGACAACTTATGCTCCCAACTCAACATCCAGCAACCCTCTCTCCCATCTCTCAATGGCAATTCATGCATACAGCAGGGGACAAAGAGGCCTCCTCCAATACTGAAGAGGCAACCATGGTCAAAATTGACCAGAAATAAGAACAAATCCTCTCCCCTAGAAAAAGGCCATAGCTGCTGACAAGCAACCCTGACCTGAGTGTCCTGTACTCACTCCTGTAAGATCTCCTACCTGTGGACACTTTTGATTCATATTGGCCTAGGGCTCTATATTCCTGTATTTTTCCATGACACTTCCAAACTGCCCATTCTCTTTGGTCCATATCCTATATCTCATATTTCAATATGAAACAATTCCCTTATTGATGTCAGACCCAGTTTCCATGTTTATTACAACCTGGGAGGAGACATACTCTGAGCATTTCCCCCCAACCTTTTCAACACCATTTTAGGTTCTTAATTAATGTGTTTGCTAATCTGTTATGTAATGTTAAAAGTATTTTCACTTGTTTTGTTTATTAATATTATGTGCATTCCAGACAGTGTGACTACAGAGAAATGGACTCTAGTTTCTTCCAGATTTCATACCTTCTGTTTTCTTCCCTCTATCTTCTGCTTTAGACCAGTTGGCAGACATCTCTACTGCTTTTGAACCCAGTAGGACCTTGTACTCTTACTAGAACTACCTTACTTTGAACCAGTAAGGCAGATCGGCATACCACATATACACTTACCTCATAACCAGACACCCACAGATTACCCACAAGTTAATCCAACATTATGGTGCACTAGATTTCTCCTAGAATGATAAGGGGCTGAATTTCCCAACAAAATGTTCCTTTGCCTCAAACTGGTTCAGAAAAAGCCAAGGTGACATAATTCTAACACAATCATTTTCTGCTGGCTTTTTCAGCTCAAATATGCTGAAGAAGAATTGGGTATACATCCTCATCCATTACAGGATCCCATACTAACTTTTGCATAAATGTATAGATTATTCTTACTGGCTTGCTTTCTAATAGACCTGTAACTAATGCAAACATATATGCCTCAAATATCGGTAAGGCACCTTTTCTCACAAAGGTTCTTAATAAGTTACAGGAAGTTCAGTTGGGGTTTCTAATTTTGAAGGGTGATTTTAATATTGATATGGGCCCTTACTTGGACTTGTGGATAGACTACTTTTTTGTGGACAAAATGTCAGAGAACCAAGAAACCAGACAGAGACAGAAAGTGCAGGTTTAGAAAATAAATAAAGTTTATTTAAAGGGAAAGTAAAGTCAAAATTAAATGATTTGGATAGAGCATGCAATTGTAAACAACTTTTCAATTCACATCTGTTATCAAATTTGCTTAATTACCTTGGTATCTTTTATTGAGCAGTAAAACTAGGTAGGCTCATAATAGCTCATAATACGTATTTAGTATGTCAGAAGTGTTTTACATGGGGGGGGGGGGGCGGAGCTAGCTGGCTTCCAGAGCAGACGTGTGTGACCAGAGCTCCCGACATTATTACGCATAAATGAGATAAAAAACGATATTACTACCTACAAAATTGAACTAGTCCACCCATATAACTAAGTGACCAGTCAGGCTCTCATTGAACTGCCAGCGGAAGCCAAGAGTAGTGGAACTCCAGTCTTGGACCCTTAGGCCATGATTGTACAGGCAGCTGGGACTCCCTACCGCAACTGATTCCTCACCTCACCCTGCTAATACTCTGCAATATGAAGGATCTATATAGTGCAGCACAAGTCTTGCTGAAAGATTTTGAAACCGCAATGCTGGCCAGGTTTGATACCCTATTACTGAAAATGCGCGCTGTTGGAGTTCGTGACTCTGTGGCTGCGGTAGTGGCGGTGGGGGAGACGGGCCCTGTCAGAGTCGCATGTAGAGATACGCAGCCTAACCTGTATCCACTGCCTGGAGAGGACAGATTTACCCAGCCCATGCTAACTTGCGCTGAGAAACTGTTGCGCTTCACGAGTGAGGGGAGTTTGCTGGACAGACACATGGCTGGGTCTCCTGGACATGGGTTATTGCTTGATGATGGCGGTACCTGCTCCCTGTCACCTCAGAGACCGCAATGTGCTGTGGGCTTGCAGAGAAAAAATATTTGGCGCTGCCCTTCACTGGAATTCAGTGCAGGTCAGCCATCTTTGGTCTTGCCCAGGCTCGTGTTCAGGAGGCTAGCTGAGTTTGAAACTGCCCCAACGAGTTGTGTGGAGTCTGCTCGCGCAGCTTTATCACCGGCCTGTAGGACAGGAGTAGGCTGAAGAGAAACACTGGATGCTGATTTGAGTTACAGGACATTGACGTTTTGCTGATGTGATGTCTGGTGACTTTAATCTTACAGTTTATTAAGAGTCTAGTTTCTGAACGGTATATACTGTTTTCATGAAGCCCTTGGGCTGATCTAGCACAGCTCCCTGTATGCTGAATAGCTTGACAAAGACTATATGTGGAACTGAATGTTAAGTGAGCGCTACCCATGCAATATCACTTCAGTGTTAATTTAAGATGATAAATAAATATTCTAAGTACGGTCCTTGATATTTTGGCTCATTATGTATCTGTAGTGTTTCAGTCTGGTTAACTATATCCTGTGAATAGATATTCACTAAATTTAACATTCCTAGAGCCCTTATTATATATCTCGTGGGACTCTTTTCCATATACATATGTATTGAGTCAGCCCCTTTAAAATTATGGTGGTCCCCTACTGATAATGTAATTTAGTTTTCATGGCTTATCCAAGGAAGGGGACTTTATTACCAACCCTGAAGCCGCCCCCCCCCCCCCCTGACTGTGAGGTAATGGATAAATAGTTTATCCTCCACACTCCCTATTTGACAGAGTTATGTAGTCTCTGTCCTGTTCGTGGAGCCTCTGGTATAGTTTTTACCTGCATGTGTGTAAGAATGGCTCTCCGGATCTTATTACTGAAAGATGTATTATCTGTATTATTCTGTGTATCAAAGTCTGCAAACTGGCTATCCCTACAATTTTGGTATAGATATTAGCTCAAGTATATATTCAATGTATAAGATTGATTCTTTGGTAGGTTGCTTAAATGCTAGAAGGTCTAAGGTAACTAACATAAGTGTTTCCCATGTTTCCACAGAATAGGATTTTGATAGGATTAATGAAAATGAATAAAGACATTGGTTAATTTTCACTATAAATTAGATATGTGTGGACACCTAGGGATATCATGCTCGCTCCTCTAGCAACATAGTGCAACTAGACTTGACTGTGATTAGTTATATTCCTTTAACTATTGGTAGTCAGGCTTTCTGGCGAAGCAGTTTTTGCAGCTCTATTACTCTGATATAATGTTTAGCATGTGTATATTTAATGCTATGTTTAAGTTTACCACTTCCTTCAATTTTAATACTAGTTTTCCGTACCTATCCAGGTGTGACGAAACCAATCTCGCCACTGTACATTGGAGGGCCTGTTATGGAACATTCTTTGGGCTGGAGGTACATGGGCTTAAGGATACCCAGAGACTGCATGAAAATATGGAATTTTATATGCTGGACACCCCATGTACTTTCATAACTCTGTCTTATGTCTATGTCACCCTGTATCCATAAATACAGGATGGGTACAGGGTGTGAGTGCACCTTTTGGGAGCAATTGTGACTCTATAAGCCAAGTGGGCATAAAAGACTTTATAGCTAATAAGAACTGTTCCTATATTCTGTAATAAGATGTATTCTATGTATGTTTCAGATCTGATTGTGTCTCAGGAGTCTGTCTGGGTAAACTGATTGTGTCCTTGTGTGATTATGTTAACTAGACTGCCCAACATCAGATTGTCTGAGTAAACGTTCTTCCCTAGTTAATTAACTTAATATGTTAATCTGTTTTACCTGTGAATAGACAATTGTTAGAGGTTTGATGCATTGTTCATATGTTTGCTTTACTGTTAAACCAATGCCCTCTGTAACCTGAAGCCAGGGTGTATAAATCTGTGTGCTGCCTTCAAATAAAGTAGTTATTCTTTTTTAAACCTGAAATGTGGAGCTTGGTCTCATGTTTGCAGGGAAACTGGCTGGGTTGTGAATTGCTGATTCCCTATGCAGGACATTGTTCATCTGGTATTAACCCTTGGTACACTGTTGGTACCGTAACATTGGTGGCAGCGACGGAATGAACCTTATCGCCCAGAAGAGCAACTACACAAGCCAGTAACCTCAGGAAGAGGGGGATTATTACAATACTGACTAAGATGGAAAAGAGAAAAGTACATTTTGCAGCTTTTAAAAACTTCCTGGAAACAGAAGGAGAGATTGATGGGTACCTTGCGGATTTTGAGAGGCAATGTGCACTACACAAGGTACCCGCAGAGGACTGGGTCACGATATTATCTGGAAAATTATCCGGCCGGGCCAGAGAGGCTTTTCGGGCCATTCCAGATGAGGAAGTCAGGGATTATAATACTGTAAAAGAGGCTCTGCTCTCCAGGTATGCGGTTACACCGGAGGCATACAGGAGGCGGTTCAGAGACACTGTTAAATTAGCTGGAGATTCCTACCTTGAGTGGGCATGTAAGGTGCACCGCACAGCAGCTCACTGGATAGCGGGGTGCCAAGCCATATCTGGGGAAGAGGTGCTGCAGCTATTCCTGTTGGAACATTGCTTCGACAAATTACCCGCAGGAGTTCGAGAGTGGGTTCGGGACCGTAAACCCTCCACCCTGCAGGAAGCGGCTCGCTTGGCAGATGAGTATACGGATGCCCGCAAACTGGACACTGCTACCACTAAGCCCCCTGCTAGAGTGGAGTACAGACCCCCTGTCACCCCAGCAGCTGCCAGTTACCAAACCCCGGCGCACCACTATACCACACGGCCTCCGGCCACAAACTACCCTCAGAGAGCCCTGCGGTGCTACTCACAACCTATTCGGTGCTTTAGATGTAAGCAACTAGGGCACAAAAGACCAGAGTGTCCCCTAAACGCAGCGAACCAAGCGCAGTCCTGGAGAAGACCCGCCGGCGGAATCCCACGTAATCCTCAGCCTGCGGCCTGCTACGTAGAGGCGCAAGAATGCTGGAGCATCCTACATGAGGCAGACCTTGTGCAAGCTGCCCACCGGAATAACCGGCAACTGGTTAAAGTGAATGGGAAGAAGGTCAGTGGTCTACGGGATACTGGTGCTACCATGACCTTGCTTCAAAAGAACTTGGTGTCTGAGAAACAGTACACTGGAGACACTGTGGCTGTGAGGGTAGCAGGGGGCGATGTGTTCAGCCTACCTGTTGCCAGGGTACATTTGGATTGGGGAGTGGGCGCTAGACCTGTGAATGTTTCTGCCTACGCTCCTATGGGTCCCGCTGATGTTAACTCTGTGACTACCCGTGCCCAGATCCGTGCAGCAGAGACTGACCCACCTGCTGCTAAGCCCCAGGACGCTGAGCTCAGTAAATCTCTATCCGCTATTGATATGTGGAGGTCCCGTTACAATGCGCTGATGAAGGAGAAGAGGAGCGCAGAGGAAAAAGCACGTTTAGAACAGGAATCTCTGCTAGACAAGCTGCACCGACAGACTGCAGAAAACACCAGCTTGAGAGTGGAACATGAAACATTAAAGAAAAACTTAGTGACACTGGAGGAGAAGCTGACGCTGGCTCATAGTGAGGTGCTGCAACTCAAGGGCACCCTATGTCAGTATGAAGGGATTGTGGATACCTATAAAGAGCAGGTACAGAAAACTCGTAAAGAAGCTGATGTGATTTTGAAGGACTGTTTGGCCCTGGTCTGGGCACTGAGGAATTTGAACCCTTGTTTGTATGGACAGGAATTCTCTCTCATAACGGGAATACAGATGGATTGTCCCAGCAAACTGACATGCCTACCAGGCGCTCTGGTGGTATATGGCACAGTACATACCCTGGACAGCCGAGCATGACAAACCAGAGGGAGAGGAGTTTGATGGTCCTGTCCCCCAGCAACACGGCTGTTTAGCCAAAGGGGAGACGATTGGTCTCCCCCTCCAGCAGCACAGCTATGTATCCAAAGGGGAGACAGTCGGTCTCCCCCTCCAGCAACCAGGCTCCCACCAGGCTACTTCCATGGTAGTGCTGGCACCCGGGCAGAGTACAGCTGGTCTCTGCCCACCTCGCAACCCACCAATTCAGCGTACCAGTCCCCCACACAGCTGTGGTGAGGCACCTGGACATGGACAAGTTTTCCCCGTACTCAGGTGTAGTAACCATTTATTGTGGGTGGGCTGTACTACTAATTGTGTTTTATGGGTGGGTTGCTGGACTAACCAGGGCACTGACCGGCAGGAGGTCAGATACCCTGTTAGTCTGTTTGGAAAAGGGGAGAGATGTGACGAAACCAATCTCGCCACTGTACATTGGAGGGCCTGTTATGGAACATTCTTTGGGCTGGAGGTACATGGGCTTAAGGATACCCAGAGACTGCATGAAAATATGGAATTTTATATGCTGGACACCCCATGTACTTTCATAACTCTGTCTTATGTCTATGTCACCCTGTATCCATAAATACAGGATGGGTACAGGGTGTGAGTGCACCTTTTGGGAGCAATTGTGACTCTATAAGCCAAGTGGGCATAAAAGACTTTATAGCTAATAAGAACTGTTCCTATATTCTGTAATAAGATGTATTCTATGTATGTTTCAGATCTGATTGTGTCTCAGGAGTCTGTCTGGGTAAACTGATTGTGTCCTTGTGTGATTATGTTAACTAGACTGCCCAACATCAGATTGTCTGAGTAAACGTTCTTCCCTAGTTAATTAACTTAATATGTTAATCTGTTTTACCTGTGAATAGACAATTGTTAGAGGTTTGATGCATTGTTCATATGTTTGCTTTACTGTTAAACCAATGCCCTCTGTAACCTGAAGCCAGGGTGTATAAATCTGTGTGCTGCCTTCAAATAAAGTAGTTATTCTTTTTTAAACCTGAAATGTGGAGCTTGGTCTCATGTTTGCAGGGAAACTGGCTGGGTTGTGAATTGCTGATTCCCTATGCAGGACATTGTTCATCTGGTATTAACCCTTGGTACACTGTTGGTACCGTAACACCAGGGTCCTAGTAGACATTTGAAGGAACCTGTAAAGTGTAGGCCTTCATTGGGCCTGCATTTCCCAAAAATCCTCTAATTAGCACATTGATTCTATTGGGGTCCAAAAGTGGCCACAGGTGTCTTCGAGGAAAAAGAAGGCGCTTTTAGGTTTGCTCCCTAATACTTAATCATTCGAGTTATGTTTCAACTTGGGAACACTATGTAACTGTTATGATAAGGGAACTATCCCTAAATATGTGCTTATGTATTTCTTATGTCCACGATATTTGTTCTACATCTCCTGTTTGTCATAAGTTTGATTGAGCAAACCGTTTGCTGTCCTTGTAATTGTTATTCCCTCAATAAAAAACTTCTTTACAAAAAAAAAGTGTTTTACAACATTGTATAACAAAGCTACAAATAATGTCACAAAACACTTCTGCCTTTGAGTACTAAAGACACGTGCACACTCCTGAGCTCCATTAGAGGGCATGTGGGAGGAAAACAAGGAAGGGTAAGTAACCCTGACACCAAACTAGCCTATGAGCAATTCTGGATGTTAAATTTATAGCATCACTTGGTCGATTTTTGTGATGGCTATAAAAGATATACTTTGGCCTTCAAAGTCTTTAACATCCTTCCTCTGGAGATTCTTCTTAGCCATCCTATTCTAGAGAAAATGACACTTACCATGCGAGAATACTTTGCTATTAATCACAACTCTATTGTCAATCCCATAATGGTATGGGAAGCTCACAAGGCTATCCTTAGAGGAAAGCTGATCAGAGACCTCTTCTTAAAAAAATGGCATTCTGTGAAGTACACCATACTAATTTCTACCTTGAGCCAAGTGGAACATGATCATTACACAAAGCTCTGCATTCCAGTATTAACAAATTATTTGCAAAAAGCTAGGTCAAATATAAATACTTGGGAAGATACTTTTAGAAAAGCCCCCTTCAGGAAGGTGTATTATGAAGGGTGAAATAAAATAGGTATATTACTTGCAAAGGCTATTAAGCAAAAGACTTAAGCCACATATATTACAAAACGTGTCTCCCTTTCAAATATTGAGGGTCATTTCAAACACGTTCAGTACTTTTTATAAGATTTCTTACATATGGACCAGGTGGGGTTTGCCCCAGGCTGCATGGCTAGGGACAACACCATTAGGCTTCTCTAACTGATGGTGTATGCCAAAAGCTCTGATTACAAAACAATCTTGGTCACTACCGAAGCTGGGAAAGCCTTTGATTCTCAATATTGTTAGCTGCTATACCTTCTCACTTCAGATTTTAATCTTGCATGTATGCTAGAACATGTAAGCCTCAACTTATGCTCCACTGCTAGAGTAAAGGCAAATGGCATGCTATCAAGAATTTTAAATATCACAAATTGCATGAGGTAGGGTTGTCCCCTTTCCCCACTCTTATTTATCCTGACTATAGAGACCATAACTGCTCATATCAGGTGTACTCCTGAAGTGCAGGTTCTTAAGTAAGTTTTTAACTAATGTAAATTAAGTCTCTACACAGACAACCTGTTGATCTCATTAACTATCCCTTCTGGACTTGCTACAGGAATTTGATAGACACATAATGTGGGCTCCCTTGGTTTCAAAGGACTTTAGGCCTTCTGTTATTAATGATTATGACCTTTGTAGCCATATTTTCTAGAGCTGGGATAAACTCCTTGGAAATAGTTCAGATATATCCTCACCCAAATCTCTCCCTTCTCCTATTCCTGTCAAAGCTGAACTGTATGCAGGCCTTCTTCCTGAATGTAAAAAGCCGGTAGATATGGGATTCACAATACCTATCTATCTCCTGTTGCGTCAAGGAAAGCTTAGACCCTGAGTTTACTTATAGTGATGTGGGGATTTTTTACTCATTGGTTTACAGGCTTTCTTATAGACCATCCTGATTTCATGAGATTCTCAACCCAATTTGAACACCTTAGTCTCAAAAATTATGGGAAGTGTTCCACATTTGTTGGGACTATCCCTTTCTGGACTCAAATTGAAACTTGTTAGGTACCTAATTTTCTTAATCTCCAGCAGTAGTAGCACACTTAAACCTGGGCATACAACATTTGTGTAAAATTAGACGCACTTTTATAGAGTTGAACAGTGAAAAGTTCCTGATCTCGACACACCCCAAGCTTTAGACAATGGGCCAATTATATTACAGACATGCTCCCCTTGGAGCAATATTGTTGCATTAAAAGACAGCGACTTAGCTTCTCTCATGACATTAAATCTTATTGGGACAAAATGTGCCATACCTTGAACTCTGATTATTCCATTGATGCAGATCCCCAAGTTCAGTATTATTTCCTCAAAAATCCTACATCCTGGCTTAAGTAGCCTTTCTAATACTTTCTGATTTCCCACTCCTCTTGTTGCTTTACTTGATTCTTCCCCTTTTTGTATCTGCCCACTTTCTGTACATGAACCTGATTTTATGGTTAATACTCTGCTTTACTGATTGCACACATTTTTGTTTTTAGAATATATATTTGATTTGTTTACTCTAACCATTATTATAGCTCTTTAGATGTAAGCTATATTATTTACAATCTTCTATTTTGTTTTGTATTAAGAAAATATTAATATATACTGTATATATATATATATATATAAATAACCTGCAATAGCAGGTTTTGGAATATCTGTCCTATCATAGAACTATGTTTTTAGACATGATAAGAGGCAAAATTGAAATCTACCTCTATGCTTTTTTTAAAACTTCCTGAATTTTTATGGGCCAGATTACAAGTGGAGCATTATTTAATGTTCCCACTCAAACATTAACTAAACTAGAAGTAAGCTTTTTGCATGGTTTGTGTTGTGCTAGTATTATGAGTTGAAAGTACATTTTCACTCGCACACTAACCCAACAAGTGTAAAAAGCCAAACTTAGAATATAGCGCACCCGATAACCTAATCCCCTATAGCAGTCAATGGAGCAAAAAAAGTTGAAAAAAAACCCCACCCAACTCCTGTGCAAACCCGATTGAATATTCTTGTGTGCTAACCCGACATGAAAATATGAATATAACACATTCCAATGTTCTTTACATTAGAGAATGTGTTCTATTTATTTATATATATATATATATATATATATATATATATATATATATATATATATATATATATATATATATATATATATATATATTTTGGTACAATATATATTTATACCTATATATATATATATATATATATATATACATGCTTATATATAGGTATAGATATATACAGATATACATAGGAATATCTAAGTATTTATAAATACTTAGAACATATTCTGCTAAATAGAATATAGGAATGTGAAATATTTCCAGTAAATACAGAGTTAAAACATTTATTAAAATGAAAATTTTCTAAATAAATTTGTTCATGTTTTCATCTACTTAACTGCAATGGGCTCCAGTGTACTTATATATATATTTCTATATATGTATACATATGTAAGTATGTGTTTATATGTGTATATATGTCTTTAAATACTTATATACACTTAGAAATACATAAATACATATGTACACACATATAAACACATATATATATATCCTATAATATAAAAGGCCAAGTGTGTTTGTCCAAAGCTGTCATGTGCAGTAGAGACAGCGTGAGGACAAACACACCTGGCCTTAGAGTCTACCTGATCTGCTGTCCACAGCGTGTCAATGGTGGGCATGAGTGGGCATAGCTGGGCGTGAGTGGAGCATGACCGGACATTGTGTGGGCGGGACCGAGAGTGGCGTGGATGGGACTGGGCGTGGTGGGGGCAGGGCCAGGGCCAGGCACGGTTGTGTGCGTGACATACATATACATATTTAGATATGTACAGTATATGTATGTAATTTCTATGTTAAAGCCCTTTGCCTGTTTTTTTCCCTAACACCTGAGATCTCATATATTTGAGCCCTAAAACTTTGTTGTGCAATATTTTTTTTTTAATATATATATATATATATATATATATATATATATATATATATATATATATATATATATATTTTTTACAGAAATAAACATTACTATCCATTTACTGAACATAATACATCAATAACATGAGACATAAACAATAGCTTACATTTCAATAGGTACAAGTAGTATTAAGCTAAAAGCCCATAATAATACTAACAGTGGTATGTTATCTACACGGCTTATAGACTAACCTCAAATTTTCAAATGTTTTGACGTATAGGACCTCTTTCGGGTCCCCACACCTATAGCTATCTATATATATGAAAAAGCACCAGCTATCATAGTGCAACGTATAAACAATAAACTATGGAAAAAAAAAATAGACAAGATGATATATCACTCTTTTGGGACATATAATATAGAAATGACATAAGATATCATTTAGTTCTACTAGACATCAAAGAAACAACTTAAACTCAAAAATAGTATGTCTTACCATTACAGATAGTTTATCAAACTATCAAGAATTGGGAAGAAGGGAATAACTTTATATAAACAGGACACACAATTTCGTTTTCATGGAAATATATGAAAAAGGACATAAGGAAACTACTTCCCACTGTTGGTATAGATAAACAAAAATTTGTGGGGAGAGAGACCAAGCTTAAATTTAAAAGGGCTGGACATATATATTAGGGCAGAACTAATAGAATAGTATGGGGGTCAAAAAATAGTCCAAATTCCCTCTAATCTCCAGATCTCTTTACACACTTTCACTAATTGCAGCTATCCTACAAGACTATGGCAATCCCACTTGTGCAATAACCAGTAATCCTGGTAGGAGTTCAGTGATTTAATAAATATGGGTTATAGACCTTCATATCCAAATTACAACTAACTTTAGTTAATCCTCTTCTCCCCTCTAGTGGCTAAACAGAGAATCTCCAGTTCGTCATTCTCTTCACTATTTTATAGTCTCAATACTGCAGCAAGGGAAACTGTTTTGACAGTACATCACAGACCTCTTAGAGGGACATCAAGCACAAAATGAAATAAACCCTCCCTGTCCCACATGTCATAACTATATATTGTTTAGAAGGGTATATGTTGTCTGGTGGCATCCACTGAATAAAAAAAATGTAGAGCTCAATTAAATTTTACAAAACAAAAACAGTAAAATAAGTAAATATTGGTGTAACTTAGCTCTGAGAGATAAACAAGGTCTTAAAAAGATAACTTAAAAAAAGGCACAAACTTTGCAAATAAATCAATCTATAATCTGAATGTAACGTTGGTCATTACATTAGAAAGGGAAAAGTATTGAGCTGCAAAAATATGCTCGGCATAATTCTAACTATGGAGTAGCAACCCTCTATCTTACATATTGAGCAGCATTATATGGAGATCCGATCCCAGAGTGTCCCCACAAATATAAAAGGAACCACATGCAGTAAAAGAACCACATAGAATACCTCACATTAAAGTCCTGCAGCGATATTAAGCCAAGCTCAGAAAGGTGTCCTATATTAGAAAAAATTAAAAATTTTCACAGAAAAGTCTGTCCTCGCTATAAGTTACCAGAGACTAACTAAAATAAGACGACCTCTATCCTATACCTATGATATCGAATGTGGAGAGAGTGGACATTGCAGTGTAGCCATGTATTAGAGGTAGGCAATCCAGTCTCATGTTGGCAGAAGGGGTTCGCAGGGAGATGTCAAGTACCAAACCAACGGCCAGATCCGCATTTGCGGGTGTAACTTTACCAAACCAGTCCTCTGGCTTAAGTAGTATAGCTCCGCTTGCCAAATGGATACGTGTGTCAAGCAAGTTACTCTCCTTATATGTCATGCTGGTAGAAGGCTAAATCCCTGTCTCCCCCAAAGTAGCAAAGTCGGAGTAGGCTGCTCTCTCACCTCTTACAGCTAAATCTCCATTCATGGCCTTAGCGGTCTGGTCCGGCACTGTGTCCCATGACAGGGAGGGATCCTCAGTCTCCTTATACGTCGTAGCAACCAAAATGGCAAAACATTGCCCATGGGGAGCCCTAACTTGATCCGCTCTCTCGTTGTAACCAGTAAGCACTCTTGGTGAAGTTTTGACTTCAGAGGTATTAGTTGCGTCTTATAATGCATCTAATATAGCAATCTGAAATGCATCTAGAAGACTGCTTAATTCAGCCTTTACCTTCGCCATTAGTGTCATGCCTCGTCTCTCAATCCGCACAAAATATCTAGATTCCAAAAAAAAAGGGTCTTTCCTCAGCACAGCAAAGAAGTGTGTCCTTTACTAAATAGCAACTTTTCTCCAAACAAGGGTTTAGAACGGTAATAGCATCTGCGTACTTATATCCTATAACCGGAACTTGGGGGGGTAGATGAAGGTCCAGGCCGCGATAAGGCCTCCACTGCGCACCTCCTCTATTATGGTCTGCTGGGTTGGACTATTGAGGGAGAAAGTTAGATAAATCTGTTCCACAAATGTTCAAATATACGATCCCACTCAAAATAATTGAAGACTATACATTAGAAAGGAAACAAACAGCAGATTTGATTGCCCTCAGTCTCAGCCCATGATGAAAGCAGCCATCTTAGTCGATGGTCGGACACGCCCCCCTTTTTATATAATTTTTATTAGATTGTGTTACTATGATTGTAACTGTACTATGTAATGTATTTTTGATGTGTTTTATGACACTTATTTTGTTTTGCAAAACAGTTAACCAGAGCTCTGAGGATGCGGTAATCATTCTAGAGTAAATCGCAATTGCGCTCAAGTGATCGCGTTTACTTTCAACTTGTAAAACGAGCGGAAACCAAACGTGCACAAACACCCACAATATACCCCTTATCGCTTGTGCATAACTTAGTGCTCTACTCGTAATCTAGCCCAAAATGTTTAAAATAATGGCAACATGCATTTTATTTATTTATTCATATTTACAAAAAAAATATCTCCATTAAGTTTGTGATCTTTCATATCTTGTAATATATTCTATAGTAAGTTTCCATGTTTTTTCTTCAACACAGTGCTTATAGCACTCATGGGGCCTTTTATTTATTTCTATTTTTTATTATATATTTTTTTGTCCCCAGTGTTTTGTTCTGCTAATTACATACAAAACAAATCATTCATAGTAGATTGCAAAAAGTATAAATTGGTTTTAAACGAGTATTAAGGAGAAATATTTACATTAGCACTGCTTATAGAAAGAATTACAAATATATTCTAAAATATTAATGTTTAAGCAAACCTATTTTTTTACATTTGCTGCCATAAATATTTTTCTTTTGGATTGAATGGAGCAATTTTTTTTTTATCTCAGCCAAGATTTTCTTTTACATTATGAATAAGCATCCTAATTTTTGAAAAACAAACTGCCTTTTATTTGGATGGTATGAATAGATGCTTTACTTATATGTTTAAATAGTTCTAATTTAACATATTTAGTTTTTTTTTTTCCATCTGTGGTTAACTGATCACTAAAGACAGTTTCTTCCTTTTAAAAATGTGATTTTTTTTTCTTTACATTTTAAAAGCAGCTGCAAAGTTTAATAATCTCAACAAAACCAAATCTACATTTTGCTATATTATAAACATAACACACCATTGGTAAGCATGCAATATATATTTTTATTAAGAAATAGAAAGTGTCGTAATAATAAATAAATATGCTGTCAAGGACCAATTTTTTTCTCTCTTTATAGAAAATAAGATGAACACACTCTCCTATTGTCATAAAATGATATTATAATCTGTCAAGCTCCAGTACAGAATAAGTAGATGTTCATTATTGCTATAGCATTTGCCTTTTTAAAATAAATCAATGAATTTGTGCTGACGTTTTTGCAAAGCTAATTTACGGTTTATCAATCGGCAAATACATTTGATTTCAGGGGGCCTATCTATCAAACTCCGAATGGAGCTTGATTCCCCGTGTTTCTGGCGAAGCAGCGGTTATGAAGCAGCGGTCACAAAGACCGCTGTTACATAATCCTGTCTGCCTGCTCCGAGCAGGCGGACAGACATCGCCGGAATTCAACCCGATTGAGTACGATCGGGTTGATTGACACCTCCCTGCTGGCGGCCCATTGGCCGCGAATCTGCAGGGGGCGGCGTTGCACCAGCAGCTCTTGTGAGCAATAGTGGAGTTTTCAAATAGTGATAAATATATTTATTTAAAAAAAGTCTTAAATAAATGTAACACATGAAAAAAAGATTAAAATGTATTTGTTTAGAAAGCTGTAATATCAAGTAATAAGGGAATGTGTTTTAAATATATAAGTATATTAATTTGAGTCTCTTAAATAAACTGTCATGCACAACATATTTAAGATGTACATCTGTTAAATAGAATAAACTACAGAAGTGTTTTAAAAAAATTATACATTTGCTGCATAAAGTATAAATTTAAAATCAGTGTATGTTATTATTTTTTTATTAACTACATTAATTTTATTATTTAATTTTTGTTGAAATTATTTTTAAAGATCTAATTTAACTGTTTTTATTTATCTGCTTATTTAATCCAGCTTTAAAACTAATCATCTGGTTTTAGTTAAAAGATAAATAAAAGTTAAGATACATTTTCATGATTCAGATAGTACATACAATATTAAACACCTTCCAATTTACATTTTATTACATTTACATCATTCTCTTGGTTTCATTAGTTCCTTTACATAGCAGCATACCTAGATAGGCTCAGGAGCTTTGCATGAGTCTTGAACACTATATGGTAGCAGCTTACATCAATATTATACAAACATCGCTGCTATATAATGTTCAAGGCACATACACATTTCTAAGCCTATTTAGTAATGCTCTCCGGGAAATGAGATTTCAACAAAGAATACCAAGAGAATGAAATACATTTTACAACAGAAATAAATTGGACAGTTTTTGCTCCATCTGTGTCATGAAACTTTATTTGTTGTTGCTTTTAGAACAAAAACAATAGCATGATTTTATTTAACTCAACTATCAAATACCATTCAAAGTGTAGAGAGAATATGTGCATTTTTATATTAAAAATGTAGATATCACAAGCTCAACTCATTTATTTTCAAACTTTATATATAAGAGCTTAAAAACTAAAGTATAGTTTCTGGCAATAGCTGCTATAGAAAACTTATTTTGAGGCCATAACTAATACTATTTAAAGGAATGGTAAAGTCAATGCTATTTGCGATGCATCAATGCAAAATATATACTGTATAAATACAAGTTCAAACAATAGTTTTTTTGTTTTTTTTTAGATATACTGTATGCATTATATTTTATTCACCTTTTCTAATCTTTCTCCGTTATGAGAGCCAACTGCGCCCGATGTTAGATTTAGTTTTCATCTCAGTGACTGACCTGTGCAGCAGTCCCACCTGCTGTATATGCCACTGTCTTTGCGCACTCCTGATATGGTCATTAAAGAGCGCATGCACAAATTCAGATTTGTCAATGAACAAAGTAAACATTGAATCACGAGATTCATTGTTTACTTCATTCACGGATAGTGCACAAGAACTCAGTTGAACTTATGTCCCCCCTATCAAGAAAGAGCATTGAAAGCCTAACAATTTAGATTAAGCGCAGTACTCATGCGCAAAAAAAATCGTGGACGCGCATTGTGTATAAATAGCATCTTGTTATTTATAACCTGCGGCTAAGGAATTTAGTTTGTGCATGCGCATATGTAACCGCAACGCTATTGCCTCCTATAATGACATGGGCAAAAAGCCCGTAGACACGCATTTTCATTGGACGTGTCAGAGATAATGATTTATTGCTGCGAGGGGGGCCAGCAAGGGATTGCGGGCGAACATAGGGGTAAATGATAGATTATCTTTATATTTTACATAGACTACATTAGATGAAAATAGGATTGGAAACTGATTCAGTGACAAACTAATGGTTAGTAAACAATGTTAAAATAGTGTTTACCATTCCTTTAACAATGTGGTTAACAAATTGCTTGTTGTTTCTGATTTGTTTCTGATCAATTTCAATAAGTGATGATTTAGCTATCTCTCATTCTGCAGATAAGTTAGAAAGTAGCAGCCTCAAGAGTAATTTCAGATAGAATTTCTTTACAGAAGGTGTAGCTGTTACATGGTATAATCCTTCAACAAAAGTGGCAGTGATAAATACAATAAATTAAATTGACAATGGTCTAGACTTAATAAATTTGTTTGTAAATGTAATATCTATTTAAAAAAAAAAAAAAATGTTTATAGTTGTAATGAATTGTAGTCTCCCCAGGGTGCTCAGAGCCGCATCTTACTTGCAAATATTTACGTATCACCACACAGAGCAAGATTTACTGTTCATGTGTAGAATATCAACTTTACAAAAATGTTTTACAAACATTACAAAACTAATTAAAATTAAAAAAATATATATAAAAAGTCCTCTCTTATATATGTAAAAAAGAAAACTTAAAAAGAGTAAGAGAAAATGAAAAATAAGATAAGATCAGCTACTATATAATAATTTAACATATATACTATACACTTTGAAAAATATACTAATTTTTTTAACTTCCATTCTATTGTCTTCAGGAAATGTGTCATATGAACCATACAACGTTTGCAAAATTCATTCTTTTGGGATTTCCAAACTTCCAGGTCTACAACCCTTTACTATTTGTTATCTTCCTTTTTATTTACATCTTAACGTTAGCTGGGAACCTACTGATTATTATATTGGTATGTAAAAGTCAAAGCTTGAGAACCCCTATGTACTTTTTCCTTACACAACTATCCATGTCAGACATTTTGATAACTACCAATATAAGCCCTAACATGCTACGCCTCGTTTTGAATGGAGGTGGTATCATGCATGTAAGCGTATGTATTACACAATTTTATGTCTATGGTTCCTCAGCCACTGTAGCGTGTCTCTTTCTTACAGTGATGTCATATGACAGATATTTAGCAATTTGCAAACCACTTCATTACAGCTCTATTATGGACACCAGACTACGTTACAACCTAGTTTTTTGGTCTTGGGCTTTAGCATTTATGGTAACATTCTTCATAGTTCTACTTATATGTAATTTAAAGTTTTGTGGTAGCCGTGTCATTGACCATTATTTCTGTGATCTCACTCCTCTTTTGGAGTTGTCCTGTTCAGACCATTCCATTGTGGAAATAGTTGACTTTATTTTAGCTATACCTTTCACTCTTTTTCCATTTGTATTCATAATTTACACATATGTCTGCATTTTTCTCACTATCCTTGGAATCACATCTACCATTGGAAGACAGAAAGCCTTCTCCACATGCAGCTCTCACTTGATTGTGGTGAGTATGTATTATGGAACACTAATAATTGTTTATATGATACCATCTAAAGGATACACATTTAATTTGAATAAAATAATATCCCTGCTGTACACAATGGGGACTCCATTCTTTAACCCAATTATATACAGTCTTAGAAATAAAGACATCAAGATGGCTCTGATGAAGTGCACCTCTTGGTGCAAAAGGCTATAGTAAAATGGAGGTCCTCATCTATACATTTATTTGCAATTGAAGTCTGGTTAATGTTCTTTAATGCAAATTTGTCAAAGCAATTTGAGGCTCGAATGTCATCTACCATGAAGAAAATACATGTGAATGTGATTTAACTAATTTTTATTGCAGATTAAATAAACCAAATTACTACTTTTGTTAGTGGAGATGGATTTTTAAAAAAATATTGCCTAGATTTAATTTTGAAAAATAAATATTCCTTTGCTGAATTTACCTGTGTTCATTTGTCAGACTTGTAAAGGATTGTATATGGCAGTACTATCTCCATACATACTGCCCACCAGAAAGCACAACAAAAATCTTTACATGCAATACTCTTTAATTTAAAATGATTAAATTCATGCCAATATTAGGGGTATGTTTAGTAATAGACATGTGCATGGCGAAAAAATTTGGTTCGGTTCGGATCGATTCAGAATTTTTCGAAGTTCGGTTCGGATCGATTTGAATTCGGAAAATTCTGAATCGATTCGTTTCGGATTCGTTTTGGATTCATTCGGATTCAAAGAAATTCTTCTGGATTCGGTTTGATTCGGTTCGATTCGGTTTGGAAATTCGGCATTTCGGTAAGTGTTAGGTGTTAGGATTAGACTAGTATTATACTGTATATTAGGTGTTAACCTAACATACTGTACAATACTAGTGTAATCCAATGGCCATCCCGAATTTACGAATCGATTCAAACTAATTTGGTTCGATTAAAAAAATTCGGCAGAATTTTAATTCGGAAATTCGGTTTGATCCGAATCGCCGAATTTTCCGAATTTCCGAATCGAACTGAACCAAATCGCACATATCTATTTAGTAAGCAAAGGCCATTTGTCAGACATTTAATTACCTGAAAATAATAATACATACATACATTCTAAGATTTAATTTCCTTTTATTTTATTTTCAAAACTCATTAAAAAAAAAAAAAAAGAGAAAATAAAAGTACAACAGAAGATCAAAATAAATACAACATGGGGGGCGGAGCTAGTCATCAGGGAGAGCGGACGTGTGTGCCTGCAGCTCCTCTGATAAATTAATTTAAAACACTAAAAAATTGTATGGAGAAAGGACTCGTTAATAGTCAGGCATAAGACCAACGCGCAGAAATTCTCATCTCGCTGACAAGCTGGACTGGAAATCACGCCTCAGCAACAATCTGAGTTCAGGATCTGGGACATCAATAAAAAAGTGATAAGTGTACATCTCTTTTGCATTATGTAACAACCAATTGTAGACATCACTGTAGATTGTTGTACTACATTAAACCCCTGATTCAGGACATTGTGGTATTTGGGAAAAGATTCTGCAGTCCCAGGGGGTCAACTTCAGGGTCAACATAGCTGCGCCTAGGCAACCTACAGTGCTTGAAGGCACGATGCAAGTATCTATTTAACATTTCTTAGCAGGCTAATTACTATAACGGCTACAGGTCCGACCTTCACTAAATTGCAGGCTGTGTGCTATTCTCCCCACACAATAAGATTACATTCGGCGCAGCCCAGCTTCTCTAAAAAAGCCTTAACCCTTTGCACCACAGGGTCTTAAGTCAAAGGTCCCACAGGGTTTATAACCAGCAGCTCCTAAGCCTTACCCGGCTACAAAAGTATTAGCCTCTGTGTACTCCATTGAGACTTTTGCACCAACACAAAGGTTTTTCAAACACCTTGTCTTAATCTGTTCCCTCTCCTCACTCGCTCACACTTAGCTTGTTTTATACTTTGCTAACACTCTAAAAACTACGCTGGTGGGATTCTTTTAGTACAGAGACTGAACACATTTATGTGGGCTTGCTTCTTCTGCCAAAACATGAAAGCATAAAGAACCTGGCCTCTGCCTCATAAAGATGTACACTAAAATCCAGCATCTTATTTTATAATATATCACTCCCAACTTTGCAGTTGTGTTAAACTGTGCTCAGCTTATAAGGTCTGCGGACAAGTGTGCTGCTCCCTCTAAAAATGTTGCAGAAGGCCAAGAGAAAACATAAGCAAAGCCTGGGGGCTAAAAAGACTGTCATAGATCATTTTCAACCAAATAGAGATAGAGACTCCCCTAGATCTGAAGATGAGGGGTCATACTTACCTGATTTTGTTGCAGAACGCATAAAAACCTGTGTCTCCCAGCCTTCATCCTCCTGCAGAAGCCAGGGAGAAACTTCTGTCTTTACTTGTGAATCCATGCAGCTAATGTTTGAAAGACAAAATGTAACCTTAACAAGGAGATTTGATAAACTAGAGAGGTCATTTGAAAATTTGAGGAGAGATATCTCATCAGTCACCAAACGCACTGATACCATTGAGAGAAAGCAGGAAGAACTGATGGTGTATCATGCTTATTGGGTCAGTTACACTCAAAATCTGACAGATCAAGTATCCTCTCTAGAAGCCAAAGTTACAGATTTAAAGGATCGTTCCCGGCGTAACAATGTTTGCATCCAGGAGGTGACCCACGAGACTTGGAAATATATGCACAGTCTCTATTTTCTGCTATTCTGGGCCCAACCGCAGGAGATTCTAACCAAATTGATCGCATTGACAGGGTTGCAAGACCGAAAAACTTTCTCCCTGAAAAGTCGAGAGACACTATTGCTCACCTCCATTATTACACTTACAAAGAGTAGCTGATGAGGACTGGGATGAGCTCTCCGAGCCTACATGATCAGTATGCAGAAGTGTCACTGTTCCCAGATTGTTCCTCCCATACATTATTGCAGAGGAAGACCTACACCACTGTTACAAGTGTTCTGAGGCAGCACCAGAGCAGATACTGGGGGGGATTCCCAACCAAACTGTTTGTTACCAACATAACATTCTGATCCTAAGACAAGGCCAAGAACTGCTGAAAAAGTGGCATCTTGATTCTCCAGAGAGAGGCCCCCCAGACCTCCCTCAAGAAGGCAACTACAGATCTCCAAATTTTGATCCACCACAAAGAAGCAATAATAACATGAGAGCTTCAGCTCTAGAATGGAATCCGGCAGACCAACGCCCACCTCCATGATAGCTGCTCTAAAAGTTTGACTTTTCTTTTTGAAGAAATATATAGGAAGCCCATTCCCCTGCAGGAGGGGATGATTTCTACTGGACTCCGTTATACATATTAAATGTGCACTTACCTTGTGGTAGGTCAGAGACTGTTTATTATCTGTTTTATTTGTATCTGTTTTTTGCATGCTTTGTTTTTCTTCTTTCTTTTTTCATTTTTTCTTTTTCCATTGGGGGCTATTGTCTAATTGTCTATTCTTAGAAGTTAGGCTATATGCATACAACGCATGGTTAACTGTGCATACATGACAGTTGGTAACATTAGGATGAGAATTTCAGCCCTAATGTGGAGCCCGGCAGAACAACGTCCGCTTAAGGGATTATTGCTTTGAAAGTTTGACTTTCTTTTCTTTTTCTCCACTCTTATCTTTTTTAAAGAGGAAACTTAGTCCCTGGCATAAGGGGATGTTTTCTGCTAGCCTTGGATATACGCACCAAATGTGCACCTACCTTGCGGTCTATTAACAAGCTAGAAACTTTTTGTTAATTGTTTGTTACTTGTTTTATGATCAATGTTTTTCTTTTCTGCACAAGGTCATTTTTTAATTTGGGACCATTGTTTCACTGTTTATTATTGGAGTTATGTTATATTAATGCAATGGGATGTTACATGTGCATACAAAATAGTCCATTTACAGAAACACATAGGCTCAATTACACTAGAAACCATGAGCCTTTTTTTTTTCTTTATCTTCTTTCCCTTCTCCCATTGGATGGGTAAGGTTTGAAGGTATCCAGGACCCCCCCCCCCCACTCTCCTGCTTATAAGATTAATAGTCATATTTCTAGTGATAGTTGTGGCCCTTGTAAGTTGTGCACACCCGTGATTACATGTTGGTTACTTAGTTTTCTTGGATATATTCTCACACTACATCTAGTGTACATTCCTACACCGATAGGGGGAGGCCTCATATTGTTCTGATACCCCCCCATAACTTTAACTTATTGCGGTCAGGGGTGACTTGTAACCCTCCGCAAACCTAGGCAGAGTTAGGTAGTCTCTGCCCATCCCAGGACGTCTTGGTATTTTCCTCTATCTTCTATCTCTCTCCTACTTTGTCTTTCTGTCGCCCTCTAGACACTCCCATCTCTTTCCCCCTCTCCTCCTTACCCTCTACTCAGTCCCCCCTTCCTGTATCAGTTTGCTCTTTATGATATATGGTGGGTCTTTCATCCAGATGCTTGTGATTACACTTTCTACTCTGCCCCACACTTATCATTTTCTAGAATTGATTACCTCTTCTGTAATTTCTAGATGTTAGAGGCTATCTAGCAGTCTATAATCACGCCTTGTACATGGTCAGATCACGATGCTGTGATTATACAATTTGACCAGTCTAATATACAGAGCCCAAAGGGCAGGTGGTACCTACCAGATTATTTATTGCAGGACATCCATATCCCAGAGTGGAACAGAGACTTGATTCAGAATTTGGAGTTCAATGATACTGGAGAGGTGTCTGTTCTAACAGTTTGGTTTACCCTACAAGCCTATATGAGAGGCCTTTTTATTAAAAGGCTAGCACATTTTAGAAAAAATAAAGGGCAAAATCTGGCGCAACTTTATTGTGAATATCTATCCCTTAGAGAGAAACACTTGCAACCTAGAAGGCTCCAGAATCTTAGGAAACAAATAAAGCAATACAAGATTGAAAGAGTTCAGCGAAGTCTGAGATGTTTGAAGCTAAAATATTACCATAAAGGAAATAAAGCTGATCGCCTGATCACACATAAACTGCATCAGAGGGCTTTGACAAACAGAATTGCATATATAAGGCAAGGTAATGTTAGTTGCTACTCTCCAAAAGATATTGGGGCCACGTTGGTAGACTATTACAGCCATCTTTAACAGCTTGGGCAACATGACTGTAGGACTACTGCCCCTAGGTAAGCTATTGTGGAGTTCTTGTCATCTTTAAATTTACCGAAGGTCCCGGATGAACTTAAGGAGACTCTGTCTCTTACGATCTCCTTAGAGGAGGTCAAGGATTTGATAAAAGTTTTGAAACCTCTGGGGCAGGACAGGTATTCTTATTTCTTTTATAAGAAGATGGTGGGGACCTTGAGCCCTATATTGTTATGAGTTTTTAACCAAGCTATTGAAGCTGGATCTTTCCTAAGAAAGTATTTGGAGGCTGAGATTGTTGCTATTCCTAAACAACAATGTGAAAATATACTCTAAGATTCTGGCCAACAGATTAAATTAATTTTGCCGTTCCTGGTCCATCTGAACCAGGTTGGGTACACGGTTGGCCACCAGGGCTCAGATAACACCCGCAGAGTGTTAGATATTGTCACAGAATTTGAATATTTGGAAATACCATTGGTCACCTTGTGACTTGATGCCGAAAAGGCATTTGACAGGGTGCGATGGGATTACATGGTTGATGTGTTAGACTCATTTGGACTCCCGACTCCTTTTATTGGAGCTATCATGGCTCTTTATTCAGCTCAGTAAGAGGGATGGGTTTCCATTCTAAACCATTTGATATTTTAAATGGAACAAGGTAGGGTTGTCCCCTCTCCTCTCTACTATACGTCTTAATGGTTCAGGGTCCAGGCCTTGAAAATTATGTTGCTCCCTAAGCTAACTTACTTTTTTCGGTGTATACCTCTCCCAGTCCCTGCTTACCTATTGAATCACTTCCATCAATATTCAACTCCTCTATTTTGCAGGGGAAACTCTCAAGAGTATCTATAAAGTAATGACAGAAACCAATTCACTCTGGAGGCCTAGCTGCCCCAATAATATCTGGTACTATAGGGCAGCAATGCTATCTCATGTTACATCATGGGAAGTTACCAACGAAGACGCCAGATGGTGACAACTTGAACAGGCTATGTTGCCCACAAATATAAACTTGGAAGATCTAGTATGGATACCTCAACATGCTGAGATATTGATGGGAATTAGCAATCCCATTGTTAGAGCAGGTCTGAGGATCTGGAGAGAACTTAGGCATGTAAAACAGGTCGCCCCACATCCATCACCGATACATTCCCTAAAAGCTTTATTACTCTGTCTCCCTGAATTGCACCCCCTTCGCTGGCACTCTCTTGGGATATGTAGGATTTGTGATTTGTATGGTAGGGATGGCCTGGCGCTCTTGGAGTTGGACCTCCCTGAATGTGATGTTCACAAAAATCTCTATTTTGAACACTTCAAGTTAGTCTCTATGATAAGAGCTTGGGGGTTCCCGAGATTGGAATTGAGGGGCTTGATGCAGTGGGAGAGAAAATGGCTCATGTTAAAACCCCTCTATAAAGCATTAACCATCAACTACAGAATGCTCCTGAACTCCCCCTCTTTTACCAAATCATAATCAATGGGATTTGGTCACATAGAATCAGACTGGCAGAAAGCTGTAGTGGCTACAAAATCTCCTTTTCACTGTGTCACTGTATATGAAGCCTTTATCAAACTGCTCCTAAGATGGCATAGTGTTCGGTATCACTATGTTCCCTCAGAGGTCCGCACTGTGCTGGAGTGAGTGCGGACAGACAGGTACGCAGTTTCACTTCCGATTGGGATGATTTCACTACGCCACCTAGAAGGTGACAAATAGGTTAAGGATCAGTGGTTTTAAAAAGCTTGAAACGATGGGCCTCCGAAGCATTTTTTGCAGCTTCATAAATGGAGCCCATAGTTTGGATTTTTCACTTAAAGGGACATAAAACCCAACATTTTTCTCTCATGATTCAGAAAGACCAGCTTTTCAATTTACTTTTCTTATCAAATTTGCTTCAAAGATGAGAAGAGGCATATATGTGTAACCAAACTGCAGCTAGCTCCAAGTAGTGCATTGATGCTCCTGAGGCTAAGTATGCTTATCAAAGGATATTCTATTTGAATCATGAAAGTTTAGCTTTGATTTTAGCGTCCCTTTAATCACTAATAAATCGTCATCACCATTATACAGGGCAACATATGCATTATCATTAAACCTGTGAATATACAAACTTACTCAAACAATTCATGGCAAATTGAAAATTGCAAAATTCATAATGGTTACCAGCCACCATCACAGTGGCAAATTGCGAGTTCAGCGTCATTTTAATCAGTGAAGTTGAAACTTTATTGTAACTGTACGCTTCTCAGCACAGAGAAAATGTTCCACTTTCATGGAGATCTGAATCTCTAACACCTTCATAACCTTAAAAAACAAGGACATTTAGATGGGATAAAAACACCCTCTATAAAACAGTCACAATAAATATATGCACAAAAGAAAACTTTCAAAAGTTAAACAAGATAATCTCATAAGCTTTCAAACAGTGAACAAAAGGACAAAGGATACAAAGGAAAAAAAAAGCAAATTAGATAATAGAAGTAAATAAGCATAGTCAATCTGAATCATAAAAAAAAAAATATTGGGTTTCATTTTCAGACTATGGGATATAAAAAACTATCGGCTATATTACAAGTTGTGCGTTAGGGTTAAAAAGCAGCGTTAAGAGGTCCTAACGCTGCTTTTTAACGCCCGCTGGTATTACGAGTCTTGCAGGTACAGGTGTACCGCTCACTTTTTTGGTCAGACTTGAAAATACCGCAAATCCATTTACGTCAATTGCGTATCCTATATTTTCTATGGGACTTGCATAGCGCCGGTATTACGAGTCTAACCAAAAGTGAGCGGAACAGCCTCTCCTGTCAAGACTGATACTGCATTTAAAAGTCAGTAGTTAAAAGTTTTATGGGCTAACGCTGTAGTATAAAACTCTTAACTAAAGTGCTAAAAAGTACACTAACACCCATAAACTACCTATTAACACCCTAAACCGAGCCCTCCCCACATCGCAAACACTAAATAAAAATGTTTAACCCCTAATCTGCCGAACCGGACATCACCGCCACTATAAAAAATATATTAACCCCTAAACCGCCGCCCTCCTGCATCGCAAACACTAGTTTAAATTTATTAACCCCTAATCTGCCGTCCCTAACATCGCCGACACCTACCTACATTTATTAACCCCTAATCTGCCGCCCCCAACGTCACCGCAACTACAGTATATTAAATGTATTAACCCCTAAATCTAAGTCTAACCCTAACCCCCCCTAACTTAAATATAATTTAAATAAATCTAAATAAAATTACTACAATTCACTTAATTAATCCTATTTAAAACTACATACTTACCTATAAAATAAACCCTAAGATAGCTACAATATAACTAATAGTTACATTGTAGCTAGCTTAGGATTTATTTTTATTTTACAGGCAAGTTTGTATTTATTTTAACTAGGTACAAAAGTTATTAAATAGTTATTAACTATTTAATAACTACCTAGTTAAAATAAAGACAAATTTACCTGTAAAATAAATCCTAACCTAAATTACAATTACACCTAACACTACACTATAATTAAATTAATTACCTAAATTAACTACAATTAAATACAATTTAAAAAAATTATCTAAAGTGCAAAAAAAACCAAACACTAAATTACAGAAAAT